>NW_008331125.1:5922911-5942926 GCF_000622305.1 Nannospalax galili
AGGTGGGACCACAGGAGAAGGGTGTTAGTAAGGGAGAAATGGGAAAAATGGGGGCACCTTAAATGGGGAAACCATGGTGGAAGGGTTAGACAATGTGAGAGATAAACAATGCCTAGCAAGTTTTAGAAAACCAGATGGAACCACATTAGGCCAATAACCTACTGACAAATTATATGTGCAACCAGATCAAAGAATGTAATATATGCCTAGGCAAGGTTTATCTTAGAGTGTTTATGTCTTTGCCCAAGCTCTATCTACATGGCATATGGTAATTAATATTACCAGACTGGTGGAACTAACCATCTTGGATGTTTAACAGCCATACTTTGAGGCCTATACTAATTTGGCCAGGGGGTCATAAAGGACAGTTTTGCTCTTTGCCCTCCTAGGTCACCTAAGTTCCATGGAACTATGAACATTTCTCAAAATGTCCTGTAACTGTGGTGAGTCACATGTCCTCTTGAGCAAGGAGGCCATGGAGACCCCACCAGATGGACCTGAACCAGGGTCCAGTCTACAAAGATGAGGGTCAACACAGAGGAAATATTTACTCTGTACTTCCAAGTGAAGCCAGCCATGGTTGAGAAGGACCTTTGACTTATTTTCACATAGACAGAACTGGTAAAAGAAAGGAGCCAGGGGCTCCTCCCAAGCCCATGTTACCCCTAAGGAACAGATCCTCAAATGACCTTAAGAGTGAAAATAAATTGTTTTATCTGGGCCAGCTATAGGGTCTTAAACACCCAAAAGGAAAGTATAACCAAAGATTAATGGGGTCAATATATATATAGTCTTTTTTAGACAGGGTCTCCTGGTGGCTCGAGCTGTCCTGGAACTCACTATGTAGACCAGGCTGGCCTTGAACTCACAGAGATCTGCCTGCCTCTGCCTCCTGAGTGCTAGGATTAAAGGCATGCACGACCCTGCCCGACTCAGGGTCAATATAATTTTTAAGAGTCCATATGTATAGCTAGAGGCTACATAACAATAAACAATGCAAGACAGGTGGTACCTTCCTTTGAGTTATTGGCCAAGGTGCACAAGAGACTCCCAGACCGTAACCCAGCATAGAACTGGGAAAATGAACAGCAGACTCCAATCTTATCTAAAGGAATATTGACAACTGCTTGTTGCTAGATGAGGAACAGTTGATCTTCCTAAAACAGGGATCTCTAGATAGGCTGACTGGATTGAGCAGAAGGACAAGCACTGGAGAATGGCTGAGGGTGTCGACAACATAGAGGACACTAAGAGGGATGACAGAGTACATGGGCTCCAGTATGTGGGAGGGGAGAGGCTATGGGAGGGTGCCATTTAGGAAGTGGGTATATAGATGAATAAGACTGTGTGGGATGTTCTGTATGATATACACATAGAAAAATCAACAAATTTTTAAAGAATGAGGAAGCATAAAAAGTCACTTTATGTTAAATATTAGAGGTGATAAACATTACCAGTAAAATCTACCTGATGACTTTATATCCATACTCAGGTACTAAGGATCCGAGTGTAACCAACTGTGACTATTAATCATCAGATACATAGAGATTAAAGACATGTGTGCAAACATCTAAGCGTTAGTAGCATTAAAAATGTAGGAGATATTAAAAACGTAGGAAACATATCACCAGGCTCGGTGGCACACGCCTTTAATCCCAGCACTCGAGAGGAGAGATTAAAGACACGTGTGTAAACATCTAAGCATTAGTAGCATTAAAATGTAGGAAACAGCATACTTTAAAATGAAATTGAGATCTTCTTTAAAGGGTTAAAACTCATTCAATTTTATATCTTACAGGGTTTATACTGAGTTCAATATTGTATAACAGTATTAATTCAGCTGTGAACCTAAAAATTTACAGCCACTTTTGAAAGAGATGTATCTTGCTCTGGAGTGTGTTACTGAATACATTAAAGCTGTAATGAAATGTTTCTTCTAATCATGTGGTTATTAAATTTAAAAAAATTAAAAAAATAATCTCCAAAACATAAACATTTTCTCCTTAATAATTAGTAGATGTCAGCTGGGTGTGATGGCACGTGCCTGTAGTACCAGCACTTGGGAGGCAGAGGCAGGCGGATCTCTGTGAGTTCAAGGCCAGCCTGGTCTGCATTGTGAGTTCCAGGACAGCTGGGGCCACAGGGAGACCCTGCTTCAAAAATACCAGAAAAAAAAAAGTTAGTAGATGTTAAAAACATTACCATTAAAATCTACCTCATGACTTTATATCCATGCTCCGATTCCAAGGAGCTCAGAAAGTAACTGACTGTGACTAGTAATAATCAGATATATAGAGATTAGAAACGCTTGTGCAAACACCTTAGTGTTAATTGCATTAAAAATGAAGTTTTCTGTATGAAACTGCATATTTTAATAATGAAATAGAGATCTTTTTCAAAGATTAAAACTGATATAATTTAAAATCTCATTTAATTTTATGTCTTATAGGGCTTATACTGAGTATAATATTGTATAACTGTATTTATTCAACTGTAAACCTAAAATTTTACAGCCAATTTTGAAAGACATGCAACTTAGCTCTGGAAATTGTTATTGTTTATGTCAATGCTGTTGTAATGAAATGCTTCTTCTAAGTATGTGGTTATTGGGCTCAACAGTGAACCTAAAAAATCTATAGCCACTTTTGAATGAGATGTATCTTTACCCTGGAAACAGTTACTGAGTATGTCAAAGCTATAATGAAATGCTTCTTCTAAAAAAATTTTAAAAATAATAATTGAAAAAAATAGAGGGCTTTGTTTGGTCCTTACTTCTGTGCAATACTTCTAAAAAAAGTCATTTCTTTCAATGATTCTAAGTAAAATCCCTCCCTCTCCTTCAGAATGCAAGGGAAATTGCATATTTTTCTTGAGTAGTTAGGCAATTTTCTACTGTTTTTTAAGTATATATATATTATTTATTATTATGCATGCAAGTGTACCTCCATGACCAATGGAGATCAGAAGAAGGCATTGGATCCCCTGGAACTGGAGTTAAGGATGATTGTTAGCTACGATGTGGGAGCTGGAAATGGAACCCGGGTCCTCTGCAAGAGCAGCCAGTGTTCTTAGCTGTTAAGCCATATCTCCAGCCCCTGCATTGTTTTTTATTTGTTTTGTCTTATTTTCTTTCCATTTGTCCTAAATGGACCTGGATACTGCTTATTCATAATGAAAAGGAAATAAAATTTTAACTAGAAAATTGTATTTTTATTATATTTGGAATCAGAACGGTTACCAAATTCAATTGACATGATAAGACTGATTTCTATAAGATGTTTAAGAAAGATGTACCTTCTTGGATAGAACCATCCATTGGTGCAAGGTAAATAAATCCTGGATTCATGTATGGGGGAAAGACAGTGTCTTAAAGGGATGGTATTCTTGGTGGGCCCAGTGGATGGACCTACATTGAAGGACATTTGGGGACACAAATCAGACTCTATTGAGTATGTTCTTTTGTTTTTTGGTTCCCTGGCTTTCAATACAAACATCTTTAGAACTCAGACCCCAGGTTGATCATGGTTCGATATTAATTTCCTAAAGCTACTCTCACAATCTACCACAATCTGGGTGGCTTAGAATAAGATATTATTTCATTACCATTCTGGAGTCTAGAGCCCAGAAATCAAGGTGCTGGTAGAGTGTGTTCCATCCGGAAGATAATTTAAGAGAGATTCCATTCTCGGCTTCTGGCAGGGATAATCCTCATCTCTGTCCCATCTTTGCTTGCCCCTGTCCCCTGTTTCTCTCCTTTTCCCTTCTCTCCTCTCATAAGATCACTTATCACTGGCTTTAGTTTCCACTTTAATCCAGTAGCATTTCTCATTTTGATATTTTTAACCCAATTACATCTGTAAAGATGCTTTTTCTAAATAAGTTTACACTTGCATGCTTCAGATAAGTGTGTTTTTTGTGTCAGTTTTCAATAGATTATGGATTCCTTTAGACTAGAGCTGACTGTACTCTGGCAAGAGACATGTGGGACATCAAAAGTGTATATGTATTTGCATGAAGCTAACATAACATATTTGCAGATTTCCCAATCACATTGCTCTGTCTTATGACTCCATAAACAGATAGAGCTTCCTCATTCACTGGCTTTGCTGGGAAACATTTTCCCAGGAAAGACGTTCCTAATCTGCTTTTTATGCAAGGTGGACTTGGCTTGTGCAGCAAGTAGGCTGATAGTCAGGTATGATGGTAATACCTCAGGATGCTGTATTAGAGAATTCATGCCAAACATGATGGATATAAAGCTATACAGGTGGCATTTCATAGATGAGCAGATTCCTACATTATTAATGAAGTGCTTTTATGCTTGCTTAATCTTTTCAAGTTTTAGACAGTTAACACATTGGAGGAAATAGTATTATGGATGACATAATATCTAACTGTGGATTCTCTGGGATAAGGAGCAAATCAGTAAAGAAAATATTGCAGATATAATATCCTTGAACTACTCAAAAATTTTCTGCCATACCTTTTAAAAAGTTAATTCAAATAGAAAATGTGTGAGGATTCTATATCTTTAAATAGCAGAGGAATTGGCTTTCTGTAATTTTTTAAAGTGAATTTTTGTATATTTTTTACAGAACATCTTAATCATCTTTATACCCCTTTCTCCTTTGGAGCTCTCCCATAGTCCCCGGCACTGCATTCCATGCATTCCGTCATTTATGTTAAGGGTTATTGAATCAAGTTAGTGTCCCTCGGTGCAAGTTATTCTATTGAGGACTAGTCAGCCTATCTAGAGTCACTCCCTTTAGGAAGATCAGCTCTTGCACACCCAGCAGTAATCAGCTGCCAATAACTCTTTGTCTAAGATTGGGTCCTATGACCCATTTCCACAGTTCTATGCTGGGTTTTTGTCTGCTTGAGTTTTCATGGGTCTTGAGCATGCTGACACCGTTGCTGTAGGTTTGTATGAGCAAGGTCCCAGGAGCCTGTAGGATTCTATCTCCATATGGTCATGCACTAGAATTGACTTTTTGAAAGTAGGAATGAAAGATAGCTTTTAAATAAAATAATGAGGGATAAAAGGAAGCTTGCCAGATACTAAGACCAGTATCATAAATTATTTAATGAAAAGTGAAGGTATAAAAAATGTCTACATACTTTACATTTTATTCTCCACTAAACTAGGTAGGTAGCCATCACACATGGAAAGCATTTTATGAGATTAATTTTCATGTGAGTATATGAAAAAGTTTTGCATTTTCATATTGTGTTATGTCGAAATTAGTATATGATCTTTGAGAACATCTATCTTTAAGCTCTCTTACTGAAGCCCAAAATGTCAGTCTTCATTCAATCAGTGGACTTCACAGGGTCCTGGTTGGGCTTGGCAATTTCAAAGGTGAACAAGATGTATTTGATCTAATATATGTAAATGAGGATTTCTAAAGTCTCAAATTTTGGAAGATATAAAAGTTATAAGGAAAAACACAGGGAGAGAATGAGACAGGCATGACAGGCAATCTCAATCTCAAAAGCAGCATGCAAGATTTGTGGCCCAGTGTCAATCCCATATTTGTTTGTCCTTTTGCAGCACACAATAAAAATTCAAGGAGTTCTGGAGGTGAGCAGTAGGTCACTTCCATTGTTTCCTTCCTTGAGTCCTTCCTGTTATTTAAAATCTGAAGACATAAAACCTCCTTCTCCATCATGCTCCATGTAGCCAAAGAACTACTTGGGGAAGAATTTCTAATTAGTCTTTTCATTTTAATATGTGGCCTAAGTACTTACTTAAGAAGTCCCCTGTATAAACTTCTGGGTCAACTAGCATTTACAGCAACTCAGGAAATCCAACAGTGAACACACATTTACCTTGTTCAAACACTACACTCAGTGTTGCAGCTGTATGTACTGTTCACATTATGTAGTGTGACAATTTTGTCACCCAGTTCAAATCCACTGAGCATTGTTCGACCTGAAAGTTTACTTTTACATCAAGTTTATAAACAAAGTGAAATATAATTAAAGAAATAAACTCATAACATTTACAATTAAATTCATTAATCAGGGCTGTTTATGGAAATGTCACACGTGAGCTGTAAACTTCATAAATATTCAAGCAGTGAGCAACTAGACAATTACATTTCTTAGTAATGAATGTTTCATCATGGCAGCATTATTTCATTATGAGCAATGCACAATATCCACATCCACCAGCTTGCATTCTTGTTTTGAAACCTTTTCAGTTATGTATACCATTAGAAAGAACTGTTTTGGTTACATTCTTATTTCCATATGTTCCACACTTCCTCTCTAGATTTATGTACTTTCAAACTAATTAGTATCTGCACCTGTGTTTAAGAAGCAGCATGCAGGGGCTGGAGAGATGGCTCAGCGGTTAAGAGCACTGACTGCTCTTGCAAAGGACCTGAGTTCATTTCCCAGCATTCACATGGCAGCTGAGAACTGTTCTTAACTTTGGTACCAGGGGAATCTGACGCCCTCTTTTGACCTCTGCGGCATCATCACACAACGGGGGTGCACTCACATACATGCAGGCAACACACTTCTACACATAGAATAAAAATAACTAAAAAAAAAAGAATCACCACTAAAATGAAACCAAGTCAATCTGTTCCTGAAGAAAAAGAAAAAGAAAAAGAAAAACCCTGGCAGTTCAATACATTTCATATTTCTTTGATGTTCTATTTTCAGTATGCTTTATTTAAATTATTATTTTTGATTTTATGTATATGAGTATATTGCCTGCAAGTATGTAAGTGCACACATGTCATGCAATGCTTGTGGAGGTCAGAAAATGGCATCAGATCCCCTGGAACTGGAGTTATGGCCTTCAGTGGGTGCTGGGAATGAAACCCAGGTCCTCTGCAAGAGGAGCCAGTGCTCTTCACTGCTGAACCATGTCTCCAGACCCCAATAAGCTTTTTTAAGGTATGAAAAATTAGAGTTTCTTTTGCATACACAAACATAACT
The DNA here is from genome assembly GCF_000622305.1 of Nannospalax galili. Lineage (NCBI taxonomy): Eukaryota > Metazoa > Chordata > Mammalia > Rodentia > Spalacidae > Nannospalax > Nannospalax galili. The sequence goes on from NW_008331125.1 coordinate 5,929,863, forward strand.
ACATGGACATTTTCTGGCTGTGCTGCAATGGACTTTGCACGGTTGCCGTTTTACACTCTAGTGTAGAAATGCCTGATAGCATTCAGTATAGTCACCAAAAGTGGTTAGTTTTACCTCCTAGGTTTGGAATCAGGAAGAAGGGACATTAAAGGAGACCTGAGTATTGAAAGATCCCTTAAGAGATTGAAAGAAATAAATTTTTAAAATGATGAGATGGAGAGAAAAGATGTCTTGGGAAGCAGGGAAGAACAAGGCTAGAAGATTTTAGGAAGGGCGATTGCTGTTCTAATACTCTAAATGCAGAAGCATAATTGAAGAAAAAGAGTTTAACTCATCTCTGAAGTTGAAGAATCTCCACTGCTAGGCAAACCAAAGACTTCACTTTTCTATACTCCCACACCTCAGCGGTAACCTTCACCTATTCTGGAAGGTGAACAATAGGCCACTTCCATTATTTCCTTCCTCCGGCCCTCCTTTTATTTAAAAGCTGAAGACATAAAACTCCTTCTCCACATAACGTTCATCTGTGTTTTGCAATTGTTAAAAGGAATCTTGTCTTCCCTTAGAAGGCAGAATTAATACCTTTTCCTTTTGCTTCCCTGGAGTGTTCTGAACCCCTTATGTTCTTGCATAGAAGACCAGCCCCGCTCTCTCTAAAGAGTTCCAATAACTCATTACTTCTCAAGGAAGTAGGCCTAGGTCATTGTTAGAACACTGGTGTCTGTGTGGTCTTCAAGTTCCATTCATCTACCTCTTGGTGATGCCAAACAGGTATTTACTGCTTTCCTTTCTGGAATAATAACAGCAGGCCCAACAAGACCCAGAGGACATTGCAGAATAGCTGTAATTTCCTTCTCTCATAATTTCCTTTTGCAAGATAACTATCCTTAAGTTCTTTATCCTTGCCTCCAGCTTCTTTCCTCCTCTCTAGTTTTGCTTTCCTTATTCCATCAGTTAAATATGAATTCCATAGACATGCCTTCAGCGGTAGCAAACACAAGCTACAGGTCTACCTATGTACTTTTTATTATTCTTCCAAATTTTGAGCTTTGATCTTTGGTATCAACCAAGGTTTCTACAATTGAAAGACAAAATGGAAATAAACAATACTTTTGACATAATCTAACAAAGAACACAGCAAGTGTCACATCCCACCTGATCCCTTTTAATGCCATTCAAGAGGGCCCAATTAGTTCCACAACTGTTCAAACACAGAGAATATATGCCTGAGAGATGCCCAGCCGTAAGTGATACATCATCTACAGTGGAATATCTACACCTAAGGCTCATGGAACACAGTGGAACAGTGGGTAGACAGAATACTAATATCTCCCTTAACTCTCAGCAGCAAAGCTTCTTCATATATGAGGAAATGAGATGCACAGAGTGAGATGCACATAGAAGGTCACAACTGGTTAAGTTTTAGAGAATAAGAGACCTTAGGGACTGTCCCTGGCTAGGACTCCTGTACTAAACCTCACCCACCCATGGCTTAGAGACCATTGTGGAAGATGGAATGGAAAGATTGTAAGAACCAAGGTTGGTGCATGAACATAAGGAAGCAGGCTCTCAGGCCTCTGGAAACTAGCTCAGGAATTTGCAACAATGGTGACAGTATGCACAAGACCCATGCTATTTCAATCAGACAAAAACCCAGTACAGAAAGGTTGAAATGGAAAGCAGGCCCAACCTTTGCCAAGGAATTATTACTTGATTATTATTAAATGATTACTGTGTGGGGTAAGGGAGAGTAGATCTCCTTTAAGGGAGTGATTCTAGATAAGCTGGCTAGACGCCAGTAGATGAGGGGCATCTGGATACAAATGTTTGACTGCGTAGGACTTAACGTATATGACAGAATACCTGTCATATGGGGCTATGAGGCTGTGGGGAAGGGGAGAGGGCTCTAAATTTGATTAAGGTGATTATATGAAAAGCACAAAAACTCAATTAAAAATAGATTATAAAAAATGGCTCAATTATTTGCAGTTTCATATATGGAAATTAGATCATACAGTGGTCAGCTAAGTATCCTGTCCTCCATAGACACTTCTTTATTTTGTTTGTTTTGTTTTGAGACAGGGTCTGTCTGCAATCTGAGCTGGCCTAGAACTTTCTATGTAGATCAAGCTGTCCTCGATCTTGCAAAGACCTCTTACCTCTACTTAAGTTGCTGAGACGTAAACATGCAATACCACACCTGACTCCCCCATAAGCACATCTTAAAAGCACATCTCTCCCATATTTTTACTTCCCTTTTAGCTAAATAAAGAAATTTACAAGCACATGTTAACATTTTTGACTCTCGTTATTCAGTACTTCAAAATAACTTTTATTCTGAAATGTACCATCTATTATGTAAAAAAATGGTAAAACAGCCCTTCCTGTCTTCTACAGATTGTTAATAAAAATATAGAAGTAGAATCTTTAATTCTTTTGAGTTAGTTTCCAGGGTGATCTCAAGTTATTGATCAATACTATCTGAGTCAGTGTTTAACCAGCAACTGGCAATTCCTCTACTCAAGAGCACTGTCATCCATACCACATTTCACAACTCTATCTGCGAGAATGTCTTATAAAACTACCATATAATTCTGAAATTGATCTAGCTATACCTATTTGAAGCTCAGTCAAAGAGGGGGTTGGGACTAGGTGACGTGAACTCGACTTGAGTATTATCACTAGTGTTTCTGACATGCTCTTAGAAGCGCTATCAGTGATATGACTAATGACCCATGCTTTTCTTCCAGAAACCAATATCTTATATCTAAAGGTGTTGTTCCTAAATCTATTTTATTTCCATTTGTTGACTTTCTCAAAACTTTTAGCTTTTGAGCTTAAAAGTTGGACCTTAATATGTTTACTGAGAATGAATATCATGATTAATCATCATCGTAATCCTTACCTGTATAAAACACGAAATAACCTGCTCGAAAAAAAAATGACTTTTTGCCTAAATTATTTTGAATATTGGACATGTTATCTCTTTATTGACCCTAATGATAATTCTTTCAATCATTAACCTTGATTAGATATTCACTAAGAAACATTGACATAAGGTGGGACTTTGTATGAGACAAGCTATTATTAATAGCTATTTGATGAGGAGAGGTTATGTGTCCAGCACTGTCCTTAGCATTATGCATCCACTACATATTTAATGATCATATTAACCCTATGAAGTAAAAATTCTAGCTATGATCTTTAAAGATGAACATGTGGAGGTTTAGAAAAGTTAAATCACTCATCAAAAGTCACAGAGCTAGAAAGTGATAGCTGGGATTTAAGCTCTAGGATCTGTTCTCATAAGCACTATTATATACTTAGGACCCTCTTTCAAGTTATTCTAGGTATTGCAAGTTGTCAATTCAAAATCAAGGAAAACAACAACAAAAACACACTCCTTTTTTCAACTGAGCTTTTCAATATATTTCTAACAACAAATATCCAGGACCTCAACAAAACTTGTTTATATGAAGTTAGAATCATGATTCCAATGCTTCACTTTTCTCCTAGTATGGCAAAGTAATATATAAGTACAAAAGTGGTGTTGGTAAGATAAATGTGGTTATTTGTAGCATTGGTTTTAAAGTTTCAGAATTAAAATTGTGTACAATTAGGTATTATATTTCAATATTAGTCATAATCTAGGACAAAATAAGGTTATATCTATTTTGAATCAAATACATTGTTAAGGCTGATTATAGGCAATATTCTGATAAAAAACAAGACAGAAGATATATGTTTCTTTGAGTTTCATTAATATCACAGCATCAGATATCATCACTAGTAGCATATTGAGGTTCTGTCTGAATTTCATTTGTGGTTTCAGTGCATGGTTTAATATGTATACAATAAAAGTTCATATAACTTAATTCAGTTATTCATTACAATTTGCTCAGAGAATGTTGCTTAAAATTCACTATATAAAGATGAGAGACATAGATTATATAATATCAGAGTGATCATCTTGTAAGGCAGCACTTGATCTATTACTAAACAGAACAACACATTTCACATTTGTAAATTAACCTTTGCCAGATTATGATGTAGATGCTTGTCAGCCTAAAATGAGTGCCCCAGGGACAGGTGCAATTATTTATAAAGGCAGAGATTCTGGCGCTGGAGTGAAGACTTGACAGTTAAAAGCACTGGCTATTGTTACAGAGGACACAGGTTAGGTTCCCAGAACCTGTACAGTGGCTAACAACCATATGTAACTCCAGTTCCAGGTGATTCAATGCCCTCCTCTGTTCTTCAGAGTCATTGTACACATGTGGTGTACTTTCATGCATGCAGACAAAACACTCATATATATAATCAAAATAAAATTTTAAAAAGTTTAAAAAGAAAGAGGTTCCCATGTGTTCATTAAATGTCCACTGAGTGTCAGGTACTAAACTGAGATTAAAAAAAATAAAAACAGAAAGCATCTCTCCCTCAAGAAGCAAGGAGCTGATCACCCAATACGTGATTACCAGGCCCGTGGTTTGCAGAACTAGAGTACAGTGTAAAACAAACAAACAAACAAACAAACAAAAAACCAGTCATTGGGGAAATGCAAATCAAAATCAGGATTAGATGTCATATTGTCTTCGATATTACGGTTATTATTAAAATAAAAACAAAGACAGGGGGCTGGAAAGATGGTGAGCAGTTAAGAACACTGGTTGTTCTTGCAGAAGACCTGGGTTTGAATCCCAGCACCCATATGGCAGCTAACGACTGTCCATAATGCCTGTCCCAGGGGATCCGACAGCCTCTTCCGACCTCCGCGGGCATTGCATGACACGGGTGCGCTTACCTACATGCAGGCAATATATGCATACACATAAAATAAAAACAATAAATAAAAACAAAGACAGAAAATAACAAATGCCAACTGTTGGTCTTATGTCCTCCAGTACCATAGTCCTATTCAGAAAGCTCCTACCTATAAGTTGAACTGTACTTCCAACTTCATCTTTGAACACTTTTAAGGTGTCAGATCTTATGTTAAGGTCCTTGATCCACTTTGAGTTGAGTTTTGTACAGGGTAAGATAATGACTTGGTCTCATTTTTCTGAATGTTAAAATCCAGGTTCCCCAGCACTATTTGTTGAAGATGCTGTCTTTTATCTTATGTATACATGTGGTATCTTCATCAAAAATTAGGTAGCTATAGTTATGTGACTCTTGGGCCCTCTTCTATTTCAGTAAGCCATGTGTCTGTTGTTGCGCCAGTACTGTGCAATACCTATTATTATGGCTTTGTAGTATAACTTGAAATCAGGTATGGGTGATACCTCTCACAATACTCTTTTATTTAAGGATTGCTTTGGCTACCTTCCGTCTTCTATGCTTTCATACAAATTTTTAAAAATTGTGTGTGTATGACTGTTCTGCCTCACATATGTAAGTGCACCACATTTGTGTAGTGCCAAAGATAGTTTCAGATCTCCTGTAACTGGAATTAGGGTTGGTTGTTAGCCAACATGAGGGTGATGGGAACTGAACGCAGGTCCTCTGGAAGAGAAGCCAGTGCTCCTAACCATTGAGCAACTTTTCTATCCCCCACATAAATTTTGAGATTGCAAGTTTACAAAAGAAATGAAATAAAAATGTGTATGTGAATGCCCATCTTTGTTGCAACTTTTTCTGTAATAGTTAAGGTATGGTATCAATCTAGGTGATTCAGTGGAGTACAACTGAGCTACACAAAAGAATAAAATCCTTTCATTTGTAATAGCGTGTGTGAACGTAGTGGACATGGTGCTGACAGAGTAAGACACAGATAAACAGTTACCACTTTTTCCTCTCTTACGTTGTCTAAACTAAAAAGAGTTGACCTGAAAGAGTAGATGTGAATGTGAGAGACTGGTAAGGTGTGGCGGCATGGAGAGAAGGAGGCTGACTTTCATTAAAGCATGCTGTATGATCCCTAATAATGCACACAATTTACATGTTTATAAAATAAATATTTTAAAGTTGAAAAATACATAAATCTGACTAGGCAGAACAATGTTTTCCAAGCAATGGAAATCTGACCTGAATTAAGAAAGGGCACTTGGGGCTGGCGAGATGGCTCAGTGGTTAAGAGCACTGACTGCTCTTGCAGAGGACCCGGGTTTGATTCCCAGCACCCACATGGTGGCTACGAACTGTCCTTAACTCCAATTCCAGGGGAATCCGAAGCCCTTTTCTGACCTCCGCGGCATTGCATGACACGGGTGTATCCATATACATGCGGGCAATAACTCATACACATAAAATAAAAATAATAAACAAAATATTTTTTAAAAATAAAAAAAAGAAAGAGCACTTATAAGGAAGGATATTTGCGAGTTAATCACAGCTGTCTTTAATCCAATTAGTTTGATAATCAAGGTCTGGCATATTTAATGGAAAAACAAGCCTCACAGAAAAACCAATGCTGCTTGGATGGTGCAAATTTTTATTAGTCCCTAGGAACAACTAGAGTTGGAAGAAAGAATGTGAAACGAAGTAATGTGCCCTTGTTGCAGGCTCAAGAATATGTCTCCAGCCTTATTTTATACACACAACTTAAGCCAAGCTGAAACTCTTAGATCAGCATTAGAAATGAGCTCTTCAATAGGTATTAACTAAGCAGACGGATGACATGCCAGCCCGCTCTGGTAGTAGTTTGATGACTATAACCATATGTGAACAATTGGAGAGAAATATTTTTAATTTTAATTCAGCCAACTTTTAGGTATCCTCATTATTTTTACATAAAGCAACTGCACTCTGCCAAAAAGCCAGTTTGTTTATGTTTATGTATCTGTATTCTATATGTGTGTATTGAGTCTGTCTCTGATATTCTTGTCTGAAGAGTTTCAAATTTTCAAATATCCAAACAGTGGCTTAAAGTAAGACATACAAATCATCTCACAGTTTCTGGAGTTAAAGAGGTTGAGGCCTGGCTTGCTTGAACCTTTGTGATGGCTCCAGTTTTCAGCTTGAGGTACCATTGCTGACAGGTCCATTTGAGGTCACTCATTTTAAACACAGTTATTCTCTTTATAACTCTCGGACAAAGAAGGACCCAGCTTCTTGAAGGCTATTGGTTGGAGGCCCCTGTTAGCTCCTAGAGGACATTTTCAGTCCTCCACAGACTGTCTACAACCTGTCAGTTGGGGGCATCAAACCCAGCAATGTAGGATGACAGAGGACTTTGTAGCATGACCAAGTTTTATACAAGAGATTATAAACTTGGTCAAAGTTAATGTTCCTGTTCAACATCATGATGAGGAAATTATCCAAATCTGTGACTACCAGCAAGCAGGGATCATGGGACCATTTTGAGACTCTGGGAAAGTAAATATACTCCAGTTTTGGATGTCACTTTGAAAGTTTTCCTGGTAATCAAATTTAAAGAATCAGTTGTTCTAATGGCATTTAACTATTACATAAACAAGTGGTTTTGTTTTGTTTTTTGGGGTTTTTTATTTTGTTTATTTGTTTGTTTTTAGTATCCCTGTTATTTTATTCTTTTATTTTAGTGTGTGTTATTTTATTCTTCTTTTTTGTTTGTTTTGTTTTTTAAGAGAGAGTATCCCTATAGCCACATCTGGCCTGGGACTCATTATATAGACAAGAATGGTCTAGATCTCTCAGAGATCTGCCTGCCTCTGCTTCCCTAGTACTGGAATGTGTGCACCACCATGCCCATGTGCACCATGTGGCTTCACTGTGGTTTTGCCATGGTTGTTTTAGAAGGGAATACATGTCATTTTTATTTTTCCTATGTTTTAAATATTATTTTTTAAATTTTTTAAGAATTTCATACATGGATATTTTATTCTCATTATTTTCACCCCTCCCAGTCTCTGTCCAGCTCCTCCCATGCCCCCCCAACTCCTTCCCAATTTCTTGATATTTTCTTTGAATACTATTGTTACACATCCATACATACATTTATAAATATATATATACATATACATGTATATATACATATATATAATGCATTGAATCTGTTTATTGGTGGTCATATATTCCTGTACTTTGGGGTGCCCACTTGGGATTAGAGAACTCAGGGAGCTAGACTCTGGAGAAAACTGATTCTCCCTCCTCAGCATCATTTATTGCCTCTAGTGCTTCATCTTGAGGTTGGACACCATGAAATTTCCCCCACCAACATGGGCATATCAACTTGTTTTGCCAGTATGCAGACCTTACTAAGCTACCATACTGTGGAGGTTTCATGGGTGCAGCTTCCGTATCGTGTTCCCAAGGCATTAACTCTCAACAGGCAGATGCCTTGTTTCACTGGCTTTTTTTTTTAAATAAATAATTTATTGAGAATTTCATACATGCGTATAAGGTGTTTTGATCAAATCCATGCCCACTCCCTCCCCTCCAACTCCTCCCATATCTCCTCATCACTTTTTTCTCTGGTAATTTCATGTACTCTTTCTTCTTTTTTGATTGATTTATTTTTTATGGTGCTTTTGGCTACTCTAAAATTCCCTCTCTGAAGAGGTAACCCTAAAATCTTTTAAGGATTAGATACAAGCTCCCAAATACTTTTGACATTTTTGGCCTTTGGAATAGAGCGCTTATAGTCTTTCTGTCCTCTCTTCTATGAGAGGTTGCATTATCACTTAGGAACCTCACAGTCCCTTAACGTTCCAGTGGTGGAACTTTGTGAGAGTCTCCATCTGTTGCAAACAGAAGCTTCTTTGATGAGTGATGAGAGCTACACTTTTCTATAAATATAAGGGTATGTGTTTACAGTATAGTAAGAAAATATATTGTTTTAGGAAAGTGATAGTAGATTCTTATCTAGGGTCTGTGACCTCTCCAACCCTGTGCACCTGCCTATGATCACAGTACCTTGTATGGATTCCCTCCTATTAAGCGAGCCTTAAGTCCAATTAGACAGGTGTTGATGATGCTGAGCTAAAAACGCCATTATTAGCAGAGTGTGGTGGTGCATGCCTTTAGTCCCAGCACTTGGAGGCAGAGGTAGGCAGATCTCTGGGCCAGCCTGGTCTTCAAGGCCAGCCTGTTCTACAAAGTGAATTCCAGGACAGCTGGGGCTAAAAAAGGTGCCATTATTGCAAAGTAAAAACAAAACAAAACAAAAAAGAACAAGTACCTCATGTAAAAGTATGTATTTTAACACAGTATTCTGATTAGCTTGCCTATGAAGATTTTTTATCCGTTTTTAATTTTCCTAATCATATTAGAAAAATCAACTTTTCTAAAGATTACATATATCAGTGTATATGATGTTATTTTTCTTCCAAATCAATCTCCTTTTTGGATCTGATTATATTTATTGTAAAAAATGTGGGGTTACATTAATATTTTAGCAACTGATTAAGCATAAAGAACTGGATATGCATTTTAATTTTCTGAGTAAATATTCTTTAATTATATTGTGTTTATAACATTTGTAAGAAAAGATATTTTCACAATATAATCTATACTAACAACTGTTATAATCTTTGTATAGGATACTTCAGTTAGTTGCATCTGATGTCTACAAATGGTCATGTACAATAAATAGTTATATGGAATTAGTGTTCTTTTAACTTCCAAGTTCATTCTGGCAACTTATTTGGCAAGTATTTATTAAGCAGGAACCTGTGTTTCACACCTTCAAACTTAAGCACAGGTACACTAGACAACCCCTATTTGATGATTTGATGCTTTTAATATTCAGGACTAGGATGAGGGAATATTAAAACAAAATAAGGAATTAATGTGGACATTAAAAGTCAATATATTTCAGGTCACAAGTTTAAGGATGTTAGGATTAAGACTGAACCCAGGTCTTCTGTACCACAGTACAAAGTCCTGTCAGGACCTTTGTGGCTTTCAGATAATGAATCACCCTTCCTTTCTCAGACAAGCTGATTAATGACCTGCTATAAGGAAGCTGGATCCTTTAAAGATGTTTTCCTTGAAGAAGTGAAAGCTTTGTTTTGATCCACACAAAATCTGTATCCTGGTCCCCACTGAGAGAGCTAAACTGTGAGTCAGTTTGTTGCTGATAGTGAGAGTTCAGATGGGAGGTATGAAACAGAATGAGACAAATAGATAGCTATCAGAATCACCCTTTGACTTAATCCTCATTAGCATCATGCTTTGCCTAAATGTGCTATTTAGGCATACATGTCAATATAGATTTCAGTCTACATATTGACTTTTCAGTGTCCTTTGATCTCCAGCCTATTCCATGTAGCAATATGTGCTGGAAGACATATTTTTTAATTAATTGGGTTTTTGCAAATTTTATACACTAGTTCTGAGAGCAGGAGCCACGGCCAGTATTGTGTGAAGATCCCCTGGCAAACAGCTTCAAAAGGGAATCCATTCCTAGCTTTGGGCTTTTACTTTGCAAGCGTATGGTGTCTAGTAGGTATAATGTCCCTCTGTTATGAAGTAACTCCTTTTAATGTCTTTTTCTAGTACATATGTAAGTACTTTAAGTAGTTTCTATAGGGGGAAGGTTTCCATGTGACTTTTTCTAAAGGCCTTTAGTGTTAGTTATCCCTCCTCATATGCCATCCTCTGCCCTACCCTCCCATCACCCCCTTTAATCCTTCCTACTCCATCATTCCCTTCCCCCTTTTATATCATTGTATTCTACCTCTCCTCCCAGGAAGCCTCCCTGCCACTCATGGCTGTTTATTAGCTTTTTGACCTCTGGATTTTCACACTGAAACATGCATATCTAAGATTTCAAAACTAGTGTGCAGCTATTATAGACAACTTGTGACATTTGTCTTAATGAAAGATATTTTTAAGAAGCAATCTGATTTAATCTCAAAAAAAACTAAGCTCCCAGTCTATATGCAATATTCTTGAAAATATTTATTAAATGTTAGTGCTAGGTAGACCTGTCTGTGGAAAACCATTTCAAGCATAGAATTAGAGAAGCAACAATATGACCAGAGGGTCTTTAAGCAAGTTTTTAAGCTACATGTCCATTGGGTTAGCTTGGCAGATTCTACTTACTAAATCAATGATTTCACACTGGCAGAACTCTTCTTTCCTACAGTTTACCTTTGTATAAGTGAAGCTGGAAATCATATTTTGACCAGAATTGATATATGACTTAGTGTTCACTATATGCCCGGGTCTTTTCTTCTGTTTTCATTTTTATGTGCGAATTTGGCTACCTAATGTAAATGCTTTCGTATTAAGTAAACATCTGGCAAAGTGTCACAAAGACAGAGTAGTTCATTCTTGTAATCCACTTGTGTGCATACACATATTTGCTTTCTTGTATGTACTGCTAATTAGTGTTTCTAGGTTGAGATATGAGTAGAATATTATCCATTTACCATAGCTTTTGGTATATCAGACCAGTTATAAAGCATGGTTTCCAGGGGAGCAGCTGCTACTGTTATTTCCTCCTCTGGATACAAAGGTTTGAATAAATAATAAAATAAAAGCTCTGCTAAGGATTGTACTTTGTGATTGACAGGGCAGCTTAGGAACAGTGTGGAGTGATGAGCACAGGTGAAGGAGAAGGCAAACATGGTTACAAAGAGTCAGGCAGACAAAGAGATTAAAGACAGTGAAATCTCTGAGGAAAATGTATTTGTTTGCAAGTATTTCAGAAACATTTTTTTGTGTTTCATATTTAAACAAATGTGATTTTTAAGGGATTAAGAAAGAGAACTCCTTTAGTTTCTGAAGTGATAATATTCTGGATAGTTCATATCAACATAAAGAAATCTGCTGTAAGGAAATGATCATTACTTTCAGAGGAATACCTGATTCACTCATGTTCCTATTAAGAGGAATCACACAATTGAAGGCAGAAATATAAGGTAAAGTCTTAGTCTGTATTGAGGTAGAATGTCTAAATAGACAGATGTTCAGGCAACAAGGGGAAGGGCTGCAACAGGAGAAATACAAAAGTATAGTCTGCTTTCTCATCACTAAGGCAACCCATTTTTCCTTTCTAAGATTTGCTGAAATCAGCAGCCACCACACAGTGTATTGTTGGTGGTCTATAACACAGAAGTTCCATAAGCTGTTGAGTCCTCTCAAGCAATTAGTTGATGTCAGTTATTAATAATAAAGTGTGAAAATTCTAATGTGTGACAGGGCCTTATCTTTTGGTTTTCAGGGCCATTTCTTTTTCTTCGCTCTATTCCCTACCCTTTCCTAAATAACCTTTTCTAGTTTGTTTGGTTTTGTTTGTTTTTTTGTTCCTAGTTTGCCCAACCCTTGTCATAGACTTGTGGCACCCTGGTCCTCTACAGAAGGACAATTCACAGCTCTGTTTCTCCTGCCATGAGTGAGTCATTATATCCATTCTAAATCAAAATTTCTATAGAGCAATGTACGTATTATAAGGTACACAAAGGCAAACAAACATCAGTACACTTCTTTATACTGCAAGTAGACCTGTAATAGACGTCTCAAAATTAATGTAGCCTGAAACAGGCATACAGGAACCCACCTGCCTACTCTCAGTGTTGGTGCAGCTCCCCCAAGTCCAGGCAGCCTCCCTGCTGCCCAGCCTTGTCTCCAGGTACGTTTCCCTCTTTTTATTCGATGTACATTTTTATTGAATTTTTGTGCATTTCATACAACGTGTCTTAATCATATTTAGATCTTCTTTAAGGGAGTGACTCTACTTAGGCTGACTAGGCATCAGTCGATGAACTCACACTGAGGGACATCTGGGTACAGAAACTTGACTCCATTAAAATATATGACAATGCATGAAATTGGTGGGGGAAGAAGGGGGGAAAAGAGGGGGGAGGGGGGGTCTAAAAATCCAGTGCAGAACTTTTTTTTTTCCTTTTGAAATGTTTCCCTAGCTTCCTTCAGGATTCTGTTTAAACCTTAGCTTATCAGAAAGGACTTTCTGACCACATCTTGTAAAATTTCACACCCCTCTTTCCCAAATACCTTATTCTCCCACCTTTATTTTATGATTGTCTTAGAGATGTCTGCTCTTTTTTATTAGTTATTTACCTCAAAGATGTCATAAATTTCATTATGTATGTGCCACACTCTAATATAATGTGTATTATATATAATTATTAAAGACATTATTATTTAATTAATTTTATAGGTGATTTACACAATTA
>NW_008331125.1:5943090-5960455 GCF_000622305.1 Nannospalax galili
AATTAAATATTTATTTAGTGATTTTTTTATCATGTGATTTTAAGTATTGTGTACATCAGAGAACAAATTATATACCTTAGAAATTATATTTTATGCTAACAAATCTTTAGACTCTGCCCATACTTGAGGGTGTTATTATTCTTGATTTCAATAACATTTTATATTTCTTTCACTGCATTTGATATTCCTTTAAAAATATTAAATTAGTGCCAGGCATGGTGGCACATGCCTCTAATCCCAGCACTTGGGAGAGAGGCCAGCAGATCTCTGTGAAACTGAGGCCAGCCTGGTCTACATAGTGAGTTCCAGGCTAGCTGAGGCTACAGGGAGACCATCTCTCAAAATGACATCAATAAATAAATGAATAAATAAATTAATATCAAATCAGGCCAAGTGTGGTGGCACATGCCTTTAATCCCAGCACTCTGGAGGCACAGGCAGATGGATCTCTGTGAAATCAAGGCCAGTCTGGTCTACATAGCAAGTTCCAAGTCAGCTAGAACTGCAGGGAGACCCTGTCTCAAAGAAATAAAAAAGGAAACTATTACATTGTTCATGCATACAAAAACTATTTTATATCATATCTGTATAAATGACCTAACTAACTCAGAATTTTATAGAGGAACATACATGTTATATCCAATATAGAAAAAATACCCCACAAATATATTTGCAATATTCTTTTGGTAGTGTAGTATCTTTAATGTCATAGGAACTACCTGGCTTATTTTCATAAAATAAACTTTACTTTTTATATTTCAATTTCTAGATCCTTTTTTCTCTTCAGTGGATGCCTTATCAATTTGTAACACAAAAATATTTTTCTGGACAGGTGTGATGGTGCACACCTATAATTTCAACACTCAAGAGGCAGAGGCAGGTGGACCTCTGTGAGATTGAGGCCAGCCTGGAATACGCAGAGAGGTCTAAGCCAGTCGGACTCTCTCACATACCTGAAAATATATTGGTATCAGCTTTTCTATTCATATACTGTCATGTATATGAGAGTGAATATAGATTCAAGACTTGTGGATCATAACTTCAGGCTATGGGATTATAAAGATGTATGTCATTCAACAGAATCATCCTGACCTATATAGACACTGGATCTTTTAAAGCAGAAAATTGTTCTTGATCATTGTTTCATTCAATACATTTCATGCAACAATGGAAAATGGAAGTATTCCTTGGGACTTGCATTATTGCTGGCGTAATTTCCCCTTGCCTGAAGTGGCTCGCTATCTGCTCAATGAAACTAGCTCAGCCACTACTGAAGGCTTTTTGCACTCACTTCGATAGTGCTGTCCACATTACTGTATTCTTGGCTCTATTCTGTCACCCAGAATGAGTGTAGAGGTCATTTACTCACAAAGGTCTTCCCTGGTGACTCAACCTAAAGCAGCCTCAGTCACCTGGAAGCACACTTCTTATTTTACTTCTCTGCATAGCCTGCCTCACTCTATTCTTGCTGGAGTGCCTATTTTTATATTTATTATGTGTTTGTTGTTCATTAAGGTACATTAACTAAAGAAAATAGCATTCATGACTGTTTTGTTCACCGTTGCATCCCTAGTGACTGGAGCATTTCCTGGCAGTTAGTTGGTGCTCAATAATTGTTTATTCAATAAATGAATGATATAATCTTCTTTACTTCTAATATTTGCATTAATGATTGAAAACCATCAGCAGCTTAACAATGTAGAACACTAACAGCCTCACATGGGTCATTAGAGCAAGACACAGAATTAACTGACCTGATCTTTTGGACAAGGTAATATGCCAAGGCCTTCTTTATATTGGCAGAGTTCTCTGGGATAAACACATTAGTCATGATATGCTTAATAGTTTCTCAATAATATACATATCCCATCACTGAGTGTAGTTTTGTTTTCTTGCATCTAAATGAAGAAAAACACTGATTTCCAGTTTCTATTGATGTTTTAATTTATAGAAAATATTTTCATCAAATAATTTGCATGAGTTGGTCAGAGTCTGCAAAAAGGCTCCCCAATATAGGGTATTTCCATTTCCCTTGGTTGCCTACAAGAACTTCAAGGTAAGACCCAATTTCTGAAGACACTACACACTTCAGACACAGCAATTGAAGTAATCTACCTAGACCTAACTTGGAAGTCTCCTTTCTGAGGATTATCTCTCATAATATTAGAAGGTACTATGTAGCTGTCAAGGGAGATTAATAGTCAGTAGTAGTCCTACCCAGCTGTAAAGCTTAGAAACCACAGCAATGACTAGCTCAGTAAGATATCCATAATGGTGTGATAAGAGCATTTTTGTCTTAAGGGGTAACCAACAGCTGTCTAATTGGACTTAAGTCCCACTCAGTAGAAGAAATTTATGCCTGGCACTGTAAACCTAGCCAAACACCAATGGTTGAAAAGGTTATAGGACCTAGAGAACCCTACTACTGACATCCCTAAACAATAAAATTCCTAACTATATTCTAAAAACTTATCCTTAAACTCAGAGTTAAGTGTATCCTATATTCTTAATCAAAGAAGTTTCTTTTTTGCAACACATGGGGGTGATTATAGAGAAACACAATTCATCAAAACACAGAGAGAAGGGGAAGGATAGATGGCTTAGTGGTTAAGAGCACCGGGGTTCAATTCCTAGCACCTACATTGTGGCTAAAAACAGTCCATAAGTTCAGTTCCAGGGGATCCAAAACCCTCTTCTGACCTCTGCAGGCATTGCACAGCATGGGGGCACTTAATTTAAAAACACACAAAGAATAAGTAACCATGGTTTTTCAAGCACCAATCAATGTATCTAAAATGCAACCCCTACGCCCAGGACCCAGGGAACAAATTGGAAGAGGGTCAGAAAAATTGTATGAGCCAGAATACCAAGACACCTGCTGCTAGGTACTATCTGCTAGATATGACAGGGAAGGTCCACCCATGAAATCAAACAATATGGTTGCCTAAATAAGACCGACACAATGACAACGCCAGCTGACATGCCAGCATGGATGGGGATCTTTCACAAGGACGCATCTTTAGATGAAGAGCTACAGCTGATTAATTGCTGTTGAGAGTAGAATAATCAGTTTTCTCCAGGGACGAGCTCCCTGATAGGTTATTCAATCTTAAGTGGTCAGCTCTGAACACTTGTACGTACTAACACCACTAAATGGACTCAGTAAGATTATATATATTACGAAAGAAGAGGTCAGGATATTATGGAAATGATGTAAATATAGTACTCGTATAAAATTCTCAGAAAATAAAAAATTATTTTTAAAAATAAAAAATCAGTTTCATCTTTTTTCTTAAAAAGAAACAGCACATGCTTGTTCAGTGTATGATTCTGGAGTTCCTGCTATGCACCAGCATCTCTCACTGAGTGTGGTTTCTTTCCACCTGCATCCTGTCCCTTTGAGCCTGTGAATTGAACTTAAGGCTTTACATATACTATGCAGGCATCTAACACTGAGTTGCATGCCCAACCCTATTTTTTTACATTTTAACGTTGCCTAGGTTGACTTTGAACTCATTATGCAGCCCAGGCTGGTCTTGAACTTACAATCTTCTGATATGAGTCTTACAAATATCTAGAATTACAAGTGTACACTACCAGAGCAGGTGAAGTATGCTTTATAATGGGTATAGAAGGAGCAGGTAAAAGAGAGCATTTGGAAGATTCTGTTCTATTTATTCATATGTTACATCTTACCAAAATTCTGTGATATAAGATTTACTATTTCTTTATATTTTCTTTGTTCATATTATAAAAATTAAGCTTGATAGGTGAGGAAGAGCTGATTTTCTTAAAGAGAAGGACTGACTAGACCTCAGTGGATGAACTTGCACTGAGGGATGTCTGTGTACACTAACTTGACATCATGGGCCTTAACACAAATGACAGAATATACGAATTCAAGTGGGGGATGGGGTGGGAGGGTGCCAATGGGGAAGGGGGTATAAAGATGATTAAGATGTCCTGTATGAAATCACAAAAAAATCTAATACCTTTAACTCTTAAAAAAATTTAGGTTGAAACAATTAATGAATACAGCACAATTATAGGCCAGCAAGATGGCTCAGCAGGTAAATGTGCTTGTGGCCAAGCCTGATGATTGTTTAAGTCCGGGAGCCAACAAGGTAGAAGGAAAACAATCAACTCCTGCAGGTTGTCCTCTGATTTCTACAAATGCTGTGGCACATGCGCACATCACACCCTACTCACTCCCAAGGGCCACACATACACAATTAATAAATGTAAAAATAAAAATATTTAATATAACATACACAGATTCAGTCTGGCAATGGCAGAATTGAGATTTGAACACAAATTTTTATTACTCCAAAACATCATTTCTGTGTAGTTTATTGTTTGGAAGAATGTTCTGAATGTTCTATGAAATTTAGAATTACAAAACCAAGTTTTATAAAGCTTTAAAAGAATTATAAGTGTATACGAGATCAGTTCAATTAGAGAAATTGGCTTATGTTTTGATCATAGAAACTAAGAACAATACGCATCATCATCTTATGCTGTTTTAAGCATCTACAACATGCAGTATATCCTAAATTAGGCCTAATCAAAAGATAATTCAGATACTAAATGTGTCAGTTATTGTCCAAAATTCTCTCATTCAAGGAGCTCCAATTTCTTTAAGGTATGTAAGACAGCAGACACTAAACTATGGTAGGTAGATAAGCCAAAGTCTAAGTGAACCAAAGCTCCTATGTTAATCCTTCAGGTTAGTTCACTCTATAGTCTTCAACAGAATGTGGTATAGACCCCAGACTTGCCCTGGGACTCTACAGCATTGTGAATTCTGACTTGAGCTGTGGGCATGGAGTCCTTTGAAGGCAAGCAAATATTTGCGGCAGTAACATGGGGTGAAAGTGTTTCAGTAAGGATCTAGTGTAAAGCTCTGGCAAAACTTTAAGGGGTTAAAGTACAGAAATGAGACACTTTGTGATTGTGTGACCAGAAATCAAATGTGAAGACTGATGCTTAGAACTTCAAGCATTCTTTCTAGTTAAATCATCTACAAGCTCTTTACATGATGCTAATGCATCTATTGATTGCAATTTCTCTGATTAGGGATCAATTTATTAGTGATTAGTGCAATTACTGCTCCCTGGCATCTGAAAATGAGAAAGGAACAAGCTTGTAATATAAAGCCATGTTTTTTTTAAAGCAGATCATGTACAATTAAAATCAATCAACTATATCATCCAAAAATGATTTAAAACAGTAGAAAACACCCAATGCTCTATTCATTGTCTATAGGTATACTAGAAACATAGCTAGTTAAAAGCCAAAATGTTCTTACCCTTAGGAACATCACAATCAGAATGCAGAAATGAGTCATGTATGCTTATACTAAGAATTAAATGAGAATTCAAGGGACAGCACGGGCAGTCTATGATACATATGGTGTGGGGAGTAAGAACAATAAATTATATGAGTTTGAAAAAAGGGAAGACTGAGGACGGCATCATATAAAACCTGCCATTTCTTTTTGTTTGGTGGTGAATGAAGTGGAGTTAAGAAAGAAGGAAGCAATCCCAGTTGGGGAGTGAGGTGGTGAGTGGCATTCAAAGGGGAGTTAAGTGCCTAAAACTCAGAGTTCATTTGTCTTCTTTCTGAAACAGTGGGAAATCACAAAAGTAGTTGCTGACCATATTGTGTGGGGCCTTGATTGCTAAGACATCGAGATTTTATTCTGTGAATAATGGCAAACCATTGAAGGTTTTCTAAAGGAGAGAGGTAGGACAAGGACAGCATGTTAGGATGACTAAGCAGATAGAAATGCGCATAATTTCTTGAAAATAGAGATGAGAACGAAATAAAGTAGAACAGTGGTGCTTAACTTTAATGTGCTTGAGAATCCACCTAAGGAGCTTGTGAAAATTGCAGATTCCTCATCCGTACTCTAGAGATTCTGGCTCAGTGAGTCTGAAGAGGGCCCATAATCTCCATCTTAACAAGGATCAATGTAGCCCTGTTGTAAGTGGTCTTCAGACCACGATTTGAATAATGCTGAATTAGAAGACTGTCACAATAATCCAGGAGTGAAGTGGCAAAGATTTGTTTTGTGATTTTAGAAGCACAAGTGAAAAGTAAGGAAGCCATGGCTGTTGAGAAAGAACGATAAGGTCTAGAATGTTTGGGCGCATGGACTAGAAGAGAGGAAATAGTATAACATGATATTAATGTATCTAATTTGACATAGTTGATGGTTTTGTTTACATAATTGATTTTTTAGTCAATTAGCTCACTAGCTTAAAAGGCCAGTGCACATATAGACTATGTACGTAAGTGAAATAAAAATATGCAGCATGGGATAATACACATGTAAGTAGAAAGGAAGTCCAGTTAAGAATGACCACTTTGTATTATATTCAATCATATTGTAAGACTTTGCCTTATACATCATAGTTTTAATAAATCTGCTTTCAAGGTTGAAGGGTTGCTTTTATTATTAGCTTTTCAAATGGGATGACTGTTTCTCAACTATCAAAAGCTTCCTCATTTAGCTAAGGACTAACTCTAGGGAATGCATCGACTCTATGCTTACCATTGTTCTTCATCCTATATCTGGGGAAGAAATAATTCCAATTTAAAATAATCTCTCCTATTTCTAAGGGTTCTGACTAAAAATCCTGATTTTTAGTTTGGTAAATATAGTGCTATCATAGGTAAAATATAACATATTAAACCTTAGTCTAAGTGAGTAACTTCCAAGGAAGAAATATCTTGAGATTCTTGCTGTTAGGATTTAGCTTGCATAATTAAGCCATCAGGAATAGTATTGATAAAAAATACTAGGACAATTAAGTTTTCAGTAGAAATTACAGTAATTGTCAGGAAGCATTTCAGTCTTGGACAGATACAAATGTTGAGTCTGCTGCCACCAAGGTTTTTTTCAAACAGTAATCAGTGACCCAGAGGAATGTTGTTAAAGTGATTCTATCTCTTCAATTTTTTTTCTTTTAGTTTCTTATATTCCATATTTTTCTTTAAGTATGTGAACAATTCAGCTTTCCAGCTAATAACATGTAAGTAGTTATATGAATTTTCCTCGTAGTTAATGTAAGATATTTTATGTAGGAGCTAGAAATGTTTCTTTCATGCAGATATTACCTAAAATATGAAAATTATAAAGTCCTAAATCCACCGATGGAAGGAAAAGGCAAAGTAGTTCAAGAACGTTGAGGAGTTAAAATAGATCAGTTCCAGCTAGGCATCAATGATTGATCACAGTGCTTTATGTTTTAAAAGGATATTTGGTATAAAAGAGGGGAGGCTTTTGCTTTTTGAAAGAAATAAGGAAAATCAAAGTCAAATGGAGGCAGAAGAATCAGTGGGATAGAGGGCAATAAGTGAAGTCTGGGGGAAGGAATTTGTAGTGAGCAGGGCAGCGCTTTCTTTGAGTTGAACTATGTTAATCAGAACCATACCCTTGAATTCAGACAAGTTCTCATTCCCATGACCTGCCTTTGGGGCCGACATGAAGTATGTTGCAATCATCTTCTGCTACGGTGACACTAGGTTTTTGCATAAACACAAAGAAAATTTCCCCATGTAGAGAATGTTATAAATGGTAATTTGCTGATAATAGAATTTGCTATCTAGTATTTTTATTCATTAGTGAACTGGTTCTATAAAGAGATGTTTAATTCATATTTTAGATTTTGAGGGTTATACAGTATCTGTCACAGCCACTCAACTGTGCCATTGTAAGATGCATACCTTTACAGGCAGTAAATAAAAGAGCAAGTGTGCCTGTGTGCCAATAAACAGATTTATAAAATCAGATAGGGATCTGGATTTGTCCCACAGTACAAATCCATTGTTTATCTTATGAATTACTAGTTGGTTGGTTGACAGTAGCTGCCTTTTCTAGTTTAAGATGTTAACTACTTTTCCTAACATAGATTTTTATCAAAAAGGTTGCAGACTAAAATTAGATAGGAACATAACCCAGGATGGGTGGGGTGAATTGGTGAATTCTTTTGACAGCAGATGTATAAAAGGCTTTGGAAGTACTATAGAGTACACTACATTAGCATTTTGTGTGTTGCTTATGCTCACTGAGAAACTGGCTCTAAAACTGGGGTTGCCCCTCACCATTTCAGACACAAGCGTATTTGTCTCAAACAGTCCTTCAAGGACCCTTGTCTGGTGATAGACTGGTTCCACTAATTCCATGGCAGCAAAGAAGAAAATTTAAAAAAAAAAAAAAAAAAAAAAACAAGAATAAAAATATTATGTTCTTGAGAACAGGTAGAAGGTAAACCGTTTCCAGCAGATGTTATCACGTGTTGTTTATTCCATGCTATAGAAATGGCTACAATACCAGGTGTGCTGGCATCCTGCTTTAATCCCAGAACTCAGGAGGCAGAAGCCAGCAGATGTGTATGAGAATGAGGCCAACCTAGGCTATATAGCAAGTTCCAGGCCATGGAGAGAAAGCTCAGTTGGAAACTCCAACTGTGTGCCTCAGTTTCCCCAGTTGGTTTCTGAAGGATGTGAGCATGCCTGATTTGATGGTATTATCTCATTGTTATTTGTTCTTTTATTTGCATGTCTTGTCCAAGAGGCTACTCTGCTCTGCCCAGGACTCTTAATGGTGCACTCCAGCTGACTGCCTTCAAGTGACTTCTCCAGTCAGTTTCCACTGGATGTTTATAAGCCCTCTATTCCATAATGCCACATTTCTGTTGTTTCTTACTATTTTTCTTGGAACCCCCAAGGAGACACTCTGCTCTGTCTGGGACTCCCTCTCTCTATATATATATTGGAAACTCCAGCTAACAGCCTTAATGTATTTCTGCTGGATGTTAGTACCCAATTCGATGATGTCTTGCTATTATTTATCTCTCCATCTATCTATCTATCTATCTATCTATCTATCTATCTATCTATCATCTATCTATCTAAAAAAAATCTATCATTTCTCATCTATCTAAAAATCTATCATCTTTTCTATCTATCATCTATCTATCATCTATCTATTATTTTTACTTGCTATTTATTCTTTTACTTTATCTTGCTGTATACTTCAAAACCTCCTTCACCCAAAACAAAAATATGGCTATCATAGATTATTCTCTGGACCATACAGCGTAGATGAATACACATTTTATGTAGTTATTTTAGATGCCTTTTCCTCATTAGTAAAAACAATATCTTCCTTGTTAAAAAATCATAACTAATAATTGTCATAGCATAAGGGAAATGCTCACTTCAGCAAATTCAGTCATATAAAAAGATTAATAATTTTTCACTTTTTTTCCTTCATATTCTAGAAAAGACACATGGAGTAAAAATAAGAAAAGAAACAAATGAGACAAGAAAACTAACTTAGTTTTACTTTTAGGATACAGAAACTTTATCTCACTAAAATACTCATTAATGACTGAAAGGTACAGACTTATAACAACCTAAAAATGGCTAATAAGTTTTAGGAGTTCTTCACCTAGCATGGTAGTTCTTGGTTCATTGCATTCCTGAATCATAGATAGATAGATGACTGATAGAAACAGATGCATTACTTTTATATAATAAAATTATATTTTTGCATATGTAATAGCTACTGTACTAAGTATTGATTACTTAATCTTTACAGTAACTTTGCACAGCTGTTTCTATTATCAACTCACTAGGGAACAAAACCAGATGCTTAGAGAGAGCAATGTAACCCACCTACTGTAGAACACCTAGTAAACATCAGAGCTTTCTGTACATACTACCCATTCTCTTGCTAGCCATGAAAAATGGCATACTTTTTAAAATAAAAGAAATACTATGTAATTACAATGAGACTATCAGTTCATAAATCTCAACTGAATAGATGCATTATGTATGGGTTACCTGAACATTAAGGAGGGACTGAGTAAACTAACTTAGCCTGTGGTTTGTAATTTATCAGTAAGCCCACAATTTTGAATCAAGAAGCCACTTGTAAATAAGTCTAGATCTACATTTGGTACACTCCACAAAGCATTCTGAACAATTTAATGTGTTCAAATGATGAGATTTCTATTATTTATGCATGAAGAAAATATACTGTTTTTATGAACTGAACCGAAGGAAAAACTACTCAGCCTTAGCAAAATTAGACCAAGAATCTGACATGCATTTAAAATGGCAGTGCCATGCTAAGAAGAATAGTTCCTTATATCCTTATATCTTTTTCCAAATACCATGTCAAATCTGCATTGATTAAAATAAATAAAATTGTGGGCTGATGAGATGGCTCTCACTACCAAGCATGGTGACCAGAATACAATTCCTAGGATCCACATGGCAAAAGGAGAGAACCAGGTCTCTCAACATCCTCTGACTTCCACATGTGTGCTTACACACATATATAAATGAATATAATCTAACTTTTTAAAATAAATAAAATCTTGTATCACTGTATCATCTGTAAGAAGATGGAGTAAGCACATTAGAATCTATCTGAAGTGTAAATTGTATGTACTTTAAAAAATATTTTATTTTTTAATCTTTATTTTATGTGTATGAGTGTTTTGCCTGCATGTGTACCATGTGCGTGCAATGCCCACAGAGGCCAGAAGAGGGTGTCGGAGCCCCTGAGAAACAATCCCAGGTCCTCTGAAAAATCAAATGTTCCTACTAGTGAGCTATCTCTCCAGCCCGGTACTTTTATCTTTATTAAAGTTATTATTTTTCTGTATTCTACTCATAAATCATATAAAGATTTAAGAATTACAAAGAAAAAAACAATGCCTTTTCTATTTTTTTGTTAAAGCCTGACTTCATTAAAACATCTGCATTTATAAATATAACCTTCTAAGTTAGTTTGTGGGTACACTCCAGGTACTGACAGCTCTCTATCTTTCTGGAATAAACATGAATTCCTTAAGGACTGAAAACCAGGAGCCTCTTTGAAATACTGGTTACTTCAAATCTTAAGGAAGAATTGTGATACCATGAAAAGTAACAGTTATCACCTCAAGAAAAAAGTTTGATATGATGATTTGTGCTTTTTCATCTTTCAATTAAGAACATATATAGGTGCATCAGGAATTAAATTTAGTAGGCTTAGACAATTATCTTTAAATAATCACAGACTTGTTGGAGGCTAATGAATTTAAACTTAGATAGCTAACCCAAGACCTGATTTTGTTGTTGTTCCTGCAAAGTGGAAAAGAATCTCCCTTTCTCCTATTTCATGTTTTGACTTAGAGCACCTGGAGTACCTGTCAATGTTCTATACTTAATTGCCATCTGATTTAGGCAGGAAGAAAGGAACAAAAAGAAAATGTTCCACTTAGTCCATATATACTAGCCATATATATTTCATATGATATATATGTACCCTATATTTCAAGTATGTTACACCAAATCTGAAATATAGGCAAGCCCAAGTTTATTCTGATAAAGACAATTAGCAATAACAATAATACCAAATGGGGTTATCATTGAATATATAAAATGGATTGCTCTGTTTAATCCTTACAAAATCATACGCATAGTTTTTCATGAATCTGTTTTAGAGATGTGAGACTTAAGACTTCTGAAAATAAAAAACAAAAATTAAAGATTTACCAAAAAAAAAAAAAAATCACATGCGTTTCAGGGATTCAATTTACTTTTCTCAGGTATGTGTCTCTGTCCTTTAAGTTGAATGTTTCATTGTTCAGGGATTCAAGGAGTGACAGTAGAGGACCAGGTTCTGGAACTGCAGAGGCGTAAGTGGGGTACACTAACCTGGGTTATGAGTTCTGGAACTGGTGATCTAAATTACAACCCTGATTTTGCCCATTCCCACTGTGTGCCCTTAAATTTGATGTCATCTTCTCTGTACCCATATGCTTTTAAAATTAATCCTTGAAAAACTCTTAAAATAAAGACTGTCTCATTGAAGACTCAATGAATAATTGAGGAACCAACTCTGTCTCGTGTTCTTTACCTTCTAGGGTCGGTAGATATTAAGTGGCTGCCTCTATCTTCATCTTTAATTCTCCTAGCTTCTCTGCCAACTTTATTCCTAATCAGTAGTCAACTAACATGAGTTCTTGTTAGTTGTTACTCATCCATACTGTGATGTTTGCTAATACCTAGAATGTTGAATAAGAATAGCATATTGTAATAGCAGACTTTCAAGAAATGAAACCAAATTCTGGTTCTAAGAAAGACACTTCAGTATATTCAGAGGACATAGGGAGTAGATGCTTAGGAATATATGTATTTCAGGATTGGGAGAATCACAGCTGAAGAATGGAGCAGTTCATGTTGTATTTGAAAGCTACACATTTTTCATGAAGAATTTTTATTTTAACTGTGTTCATTTAAAAACTAAGCTTTGAAATGGGACAGATTCTATTTTAAAGAACATAATTATTTTTAGCTTGGAGTTCTATTTGGATTCACCACACTTTTTTATACTACCACAGTCTTAAAAGTTTACCCAGCAGTTTAATTTGGCTAAGTGACAAATACGGAATATCTACAAATGTCCCAAGGCTTTCCCTTCTGAAGGTGGAGTTTTCAGCCTCACCATGTATGCTGCTTCTCCTGTCACCCTCACTTTGATCTGTTCTGCTGATAATGATGAGGGTTTTCTGTTCTTTTGGGTTTCTGTTGCACTTGCTGTTTTTATTTCATCATATCTAGTATATGCAGAACCATCTCTAACACATATGTAGCTGTGGAGCATATCACTTATGAGATTCACTCTGTCAATGTATTTTATTGTCTTACAGGCTCGTTTCTCCTTCCATTCACCAACTTTTCCTTCCCTATTCGCTAATCAATCATTTGAAACTTGGTGAACTATACAACTTTTCAATTATTAAATACATTTTAAAAATCACATACATATTTCTTCTAAAATACTGCTACTTGAGTGTGGTCCACAGACCTACAACATCTACTCCACCTGGGAACTTCTTTTTAAAATGGAACTTCAGCCTTTGCTTCAGAAACACTGAAGCACCGTCCACGAGCTGGCAAGCAGCTGTGTTAATTTACACGTACATTAGTTTAAGAAACACTGCACCAAAATACAGTATTTGGTTTTCTTTCATTTGTTTTCTTTCTTGTTTCTTGTTTTAGAGTTCCATAAAAATGGTATTAAGCTAGGCGTGATGGCACATGCCTTTAGTCCCAGCACTCAGGAGGCAGAGGCTGGCAGATCTCTGTGTGTTCGAGGCCAGCCTGGTCTACATAGCGAGTTCCAGACCAACTGGGCTACAGGAATACTCTGTCTCAAAATAGACCAAGACAAACAAACAAACAAACAAAAAGAATATTATTTCAACTTCTGTCACTTGCCTTGTTCACTGGACAAGACATATTTCAGATTCATTCAAGCCTCTTTGTATAATCATTCATGAAATAAAATTTGTGTAATAATTTTGCTAAACATTTAGTTTTTCCATTTTTTTATATTACCACTATAAACATCCTGGTATATGTCTTCCTAGATGCGTGTGTATGTAAGACATGCTCTATGTCATGTATCTTGGAGTACAGTAGCATTGCAGATCCAACACTTATGTTTGGAGAGAAGTAGGAAATTCTTTACTACTACACATGTTCCCATTGATCTCTGTCTTTTCCAGTACATGGTATCATCAAGCATTTTTGCTGATGTATGGACATACCATCCCCAGTTGCTATGGCCCTTACTATGTGTGTGATTACTGATGATACAGATTAGGTTTCTATCTCCAATCACCATCCTGCTTTTGTCTTCTTCAGAATGCTTTTGCATATATTTAATTAGTTTTCAATTTTTAGGGATGTATATGAATATTCATTTTGAAACAGTCCTTTGAAAACTACATGTATTTCAATATTTTCTCCAGGTTTCTCACTTTCATGATCATGTAAATTCTAAAAGTTAATATAGTTTAATTTATTAGTCTTGTAGTGTTTATGCTTTTGCATCATTTAAAAAATAAATCTTCCCCTATACGGATATCACATAGTACTCTGCAAATATCAGTGAATGAGTATTTTCATATAGAATAGAGAGCTGTTATAACATTAGCTGAAATATTGCACCATCCTTACAGTGACAGTACTAAATAATCCCATCCATTGATATTTTGTTTTCAAAAGGTCTATGTTTAATTTTTCCTCTTTGTCATCCAGACCAGAGCACATGCTGTGAGTGCAGCCTAGCCAAGGTTTAAGTTCAGGCTATGACATTATATACATATTTCTCATTAGATCAGTAACTGCCCTTCTGAAGTGCAATTTCTTTCAATGCAAACTGTCATTACGGTTACAATTTCTCAATTTTGATTAATTAATTAATTACATGTGGCTATTTTAATAGAAACTTTTTTAAAATACTAAGCATTGTTTAACATTTATATTTCCATTGATGAATTAACTATTCAAGCATACTACCATACTGATTCTTACCCTATTACTTTTCAGCATGTCAAAGTGTTAAGATTAAGTCTTCACATTAGGCTAAAATAACTAAGAATCTAGATTTTTTTAAATTTTGGTGATTGGGCTTAATTTCATTGCAGCACCCTCTCTTATGCATCATTGAGGTTGAGATGACATTTCAAGGCATACTGATTCTTTTAAAATTTTATCATCAAGCACTAGAAGTTAAACATCCCATCTTCAAAGTCAGCTTTGAAGAACATTTGACAGATGGACATTTAGCACCTGAGTAATTATCCCTCAAGTCTCATAAATCACAGTAAACATTCGACAGCATCTTCTGAGGGACATGATAACATCTTCCAATCTTAAGTGTATGTCAGCTGCACAACTGGCCATTAGTCTGTAGTCATTTCAATGAAAAATACACAGCTTCAGACACATATCTTGCTGCTTTACAGAGCTTGCTCTACAAAGCATAATCTTTGCAACATAAAACAGAATATTTCTGCCACTAACAGTAAATGTGTATCTCTCAAACATGATTTCTTTTCCTCTTACATAGGAAGCAATTTTTCCTCAGTGAGGTTTTAGAATATAATTTTTAAAGATATTTTAAGTATTATCAATATAAGTTTAAAATACAATATGCAGCTTTAGAAATGAGTATTTCTATATAAAATCTAAAGATTTATCATGACCAAAGTCTTATGTGAAAGGCAGGTTCCCACTGTTGATAAAAGCCTCCTCTGGCTGTCCTATATAAAGATATGCTCAAACATTGGACTCTAATTCCTCAGTTGTTTTCAGTGTACTTCATAGAATTTAGCCCCATCTGACATATTTACATAAGAGTTTGAGCGTTTGCTCTACCCATCCTCAACTGAAATTGAAACGCAGATATTCCTCTACTTCATTGATTTCTCCACCTCCAGAACTTAGTGTTTGGCACATATGAATTATTAAACAAATATTGTCCTAATAAATAAGTGTTCTGACAATTAAGTGTATAGGTGTTTGTCATATACAGATGGGTCATGCTGGCTATACATATTATCCACAGAAGTTAGGATAATTCTTTTAGTATCTGTTTAAATACATGCTGACATTAAAAATATTAAAATGTGAAGAAAATAATGTAAAAAGTGAAGAGAATAGTTTGCAAAGATTAGATGATGTACTATATGAAAGTGTTTGATAGCGTGCCAAAAGTTAATTATTCAATGAATCTATGCTCTCACTTCTGTCTTTTCTTTTCGTCTTTTGTCACAAAGGAAATGTTGGCTTCTGTCTAGTTGGGGCCAATTCCTTTCATCTGTGACTTACCATACATCCTCTTTCCCCCATATTTTCAGGGGCAACACACTATTATTTTCTTCCCTTCTTGAATGTCCTTGATTCCCCTCCTATGCACACTTCACACCATAACTATAAATCTTAAACAAAATGCACCCAAAGGGACAACTTTTGATGATATAAGACAGTCACCACATTGCCTTGAAGAGACACAAAGAGGTGATTCTTTACCTGGTGTCTGTATACTTGCCTGCCTGTCTTTACAGATTTATGTAATTACTTCCATTTCCTGAATATCCAATTCATCATTATTTCTCTTCTGTTTTTGCTTGTGTTTGTCTCCACCCACAGTGCACACACATAGTCACACCTGAGTTGATAAATAATAAGAACAGCCCATTTCAACATGTTCTTATAGTCCTGGCATCAGCTTAAATGCCAAACTTTCTTTGTGAAGACTCACCATGCCTTAATAATTGAATATTCTTCCTTGTGGTTTGGAGATGAACTATCCCTCAAAAACTCATATGTTGAAGACTTGCTCACAAAAAGAATATTGAGAGGTGAAAGTTTGGAGAAGAGTTGGATATGAGGATTTTTATCTAATAAAGTGATTGTGCCATTGATGGATTCATGATCTGAAGGTACTGCTCAGCTATGGTAGAAACTAGAAGGTGGGGCCTGATTGTAGGAAGTAGGTCACTGCATGCATGCCTCTGAAAAAGTATACATTGTCATTGGCTCCTTCCTGCCAATGTTTGCTCTTCAGCTGCCCTGAAGTAGGTAGCTCTGCTTTGCCAAGCATTTTCCACCACAATTATCTACCTGACCAGAGGCCTAGAAACAACAGAAACAAGAAATCATGAACCAGAACTATTGAAACCATGAGATCAAATAAAGCCTTCCTCTTAAATTTGTTTCCTCGGGTGTTCCATCACAGCAACAGAAACTGACTAACACATTCCTCCTTGTTTCTCTAGCTGGAACAACAACATATACACCCTTAAATTAAAGTTGGGGAATTATTATCTCTCCTATAATACATAAAGATTTTGAGTGCAATATTTTTTGGTGTATGTACATGAACAAAACACTAAAGTCTTCATGGAAATTGACGCTAACAGATAAGCAATATTTTACTTGAAGACCAATACCATTAGAACATTACAAAATTGGGGAATGGAGAGATGGCTCAATGGTTAGGAGCACTGGCTGCTCTTGTAGAGGACCAGGATTTGGTTCCCAGCACCCATATAGTAGCTAACAACCATCCATAGCTCTAGTTCCCAGGGATCCAACAACTGTGTCTGACCTCCATGGGCATTATATGACATGGGTACACTTATATATATATGCAGGCAGTACACACACACATAAAATAGAAATAATAAATAAAATATTTTAAAAATATATAATTGGTTTTTGATGATACTGACCCATCAAGTAGTTTGAGAGCCACATATTAATGCAAATTTGGCAGTGCAATAATAAAAAACAAATATATAAGGCAAGAGTTAGCTTTGCATTGATTTCACAGAATGGAATGAAAATTTTAGTAGTACTTATTATAGTGGTAATTATGTGATATAATATATTTAACTATTTTCATGACCTTAAGAGCCCTTGCTATATCTCAAGGAAATATCTAAAGCCTGTTTACACTTAATGAAAACTTGGGGGGAATCTAAAGGTGGTATTGAACAATTTG
>NW_008331125.1:5960493-5978708 GCF_000622305.1 Nannospalax galili
GCCTTGTATAATAGTGTCTGGGGATAGACATTTCCAACTTTAAACTGATTGACATTTCACTGATGCACCTTAGCAAATAAGACAATGCAGGGATGTAGAGTATATGGAAAATAAAGCGTTGCTTAAATCTTCTTCTCACCACCAGGATAGACACAGACCCTTAGATATCACAACATACTATTTAATTCTGTGCTCTGAGTAAAAAATAAGGGTGCCTGCTTTATTCTAGCTGTGAATTGACATCTTTCTTTTAGAACTCCAATCATTATTGACAAGAATGTTCTCTCCTGCTAATAACAGCACATTGAGTGATTGATTTTATCATTAGGGCAGATTTGAAATGTGTTGGCACTAGAGGTGGTAAATGTAATCTCTGTCTCATGGTTGAAACTTAGTACATTCTTTGGTTCCAGAAAAAGGAACAGTTAATATACCTGATTTTCTAAGTTTTTTTAGATACAGATGTGCGTTATGATAAATAATAATAAAATTATTAAATGCTTCATATTAAAACAAAAATTCACAAAGATTCTCCTATACTATGATGTGTAAAACTCTAAGATCTATGATCAATTGATGAGAAAAAATTAAATAATTCATTTCACACACAAGCAGAGAAAGCCAATGAGTCAACTGAATATCTTGTATATACTTTTTAAATTGTGTGAGGATTCCCTAATAAAGGTTTTCAAATGACAGTTGGAAGTGCTTAACTCTTCAGAATGTACAGTTTTCTTTTAACATGGAAATAAACAGAATGATAGGTAAAATACATATTCCCAATGAAAGCTGGGCATTTAAGCTGCCCCCCCCCGGGAGTATTTGAGTCTGATGAACAAGTTAGCTAATAGTACCTACTGTGTTTGTGCAATCATATAACAAGGAAGTGGGCTGTATGTGTAGTTATTGATATGCAAAGCCACCTGAAGAATAGTTGTTAGAATGCTAGGTCCTTATCTTGAAAAACTGATTTTATTTGGCAATGGTTCAGAAACTTTATCTTGAATCACCATAACCTTACAACTTAGCAAGAATATTAATCCTCAAATATTTTTGAGGTCTGAGTAGGATGGGTTTGTGTGTTCTGAATTAGCTTCCCAGCTGATTCTGATAACGTTTTGTAATCACTAATCTAAGAATCAACCTCTGAACTTTTAAAAGCCCAAAGTTGACATTTGCTAGGCACAGGCAAAGTTATTGACTACTGATGAAAATTATTCTTACGATTCTTTCAGATCTGGCAGGAATTATCAAAACTGCTAGCTTTTATTAAACATTTTTTGTATATAAATCATTGTTCTACATTTTTTCATTGAAATAATCATCAAATTATGTGAGAAAGTAAGAGTACTGCTCTGCAAGGAGGAGCAAAGCAGGACAACTGATTTAGCCAGGGCCACATGAGTAGGAAATGTTGGGTGATAGCCCAAGTTGCAGCCTCCAATGCTACACAACAATCCATCACTATCAATAGTCTTTTGAAATGATGATATACTTAACATTCCCCAGGTTGGGAACATGCTAAATGATGTTCATATGTTTTTTAAAGCTGCTGGCTTGATATTCTATACTCTATAAACTAAATAAACTATTTTTTAAAACTTAATGGAAATTTTGGGTAAAAGAAAGTGTTCCTGAGTTACAAGGCATGCTGACAGTAAGAAGCTTGTTGGATTTGAATCATTCTGTTTAATCTGGAAAATGGACCATAAACTGCTTGAACATCAGTATTTGAGAAGTTAGGAGTTTCAGGTGGAGTTAAGTTTTAGGGAGGAAAAATGTAGGGAGAATTCCAGAAGAAAACTGACATTCATATACTACTTTGATCTGCTTCTTCCAAATGTTAACAAGGCTAAGGATTATTCATGAATAAAAGCCAGTTTGTGCTGCAGAATATTTCAGCTTTTCTTCACATTTAGAAAGATATTGGTTCAATGACCTCTGAGAAATAGAAAATACTTTGGCCACTGTCATGATGACGCCTTCAAAGAGAGAGTGAGCACTCTTCAGTCCAGTACAGTTTCAATCCTCCGTGGAGGAAGTGGTGCTTGACAGACTTTTGCTTCATTTCTCTCAGAGCCACCTTTCTCAGAGTTTGTGCATGGCCTGCCTATAAGCAGAACGCCCATGATAGCATGTTGAAGGAAATGAACATTTCCAGTCCTAAGTACCCATGACTGCTGCTCTGAGAGTCTTGTGTATAATATTAAACAGTTGCCACTTAAAGAGGCGGACATTTACATATTTCATGAACTATTCTTACATGTGAGCAAAGTGAGCATTTATTTTCATTCTTGCTCTTTTCCCAATGGTATCTGTATTGAACATTCACTATGTAGCGAGCATTGGATTTCAGCACTCTGGAGGGTTCCTGATTTTAGTACTCTAGTGCACATTCAATTATGTTATGACTTGCTGAAGGAACAGAATGATTATACTGCCAGTGAATTATTGTGAGGCCTAAATATATAGCAAATAATGGATGGTATAGTGATGACTTACTCGGCAACGAATTGTAGAATTATTTTAACAATGGGGAAATGGCATCTGATCTTTAAGTAATTGGTAATAGCAAAAAAAAGTGCAAAAATGTCCTTAAGGTACTCTTAAAGTATCTTTTCTAAAGAAATTGATATTGCAGAAAAAATTAAGAGAAGATGAAATTTGAATTCATACTGTAGCATCAAGTATGACTTCTTTCTGTAGTATAATGGCAAAATGTGCTTTAAAGTGCTTTGGTAATAGAGCTGTGCTCTGGCAGACGTGACAGAAAAGCAAATTGTAGGCAGGCTCTGAAGGTAGCAACTGCTTAAGTGTCGCCAGAGAACTCTGCTGTACAACTCGAGATCACTCATCTAGATTTTCAGCCAGCTCTACTCCCCAGGGCTGGTACTAGCTGGAGGAAGATGTTCAAGAGGAAACAGAGTATTCTTCCTGTTATGGAAAAGATCCACTCAATATTTAATCCTGTATCAGAGAAACGAATTGAATTAATCTTAAATTTTGGATCTTCAAGCAGATTCAATTTTGTACCGACACACAGACACACCATTCCCAGTAACTTTGACAGGTTGAATCCTTTATCTTTGGAAGCCCCTCCCCCCCCCCATACGCAGCTCATTGACAACAAGCTCTGAAAACCAGCCAGGAATCATCAAATGCGTTTCTGCGAGAGAACAGAGTCAAGCAATGAAGAGCAAACCTCAGGGCACTGAGGAGCAGGGAGGGAGGCGCGGGCACTGGGAGGGGAAGGATCCAAGCACAGGTCTGACTCCTGACTGGCTGGAGTGGTTTTGGAGAAAGTCAGAGCACCACAAGCCAGTCGGGAGCTGTCCAACTTTTCAGCAGCGCTCGAGATTGCGGTTCAGGTGCCCCGACTCAAGAGCGGGCTCCAGCAGAGAGGCGGCTTTGGCAGCTCCAGCCGCCAACGGTTCCTAATCTGTCGTCGGCGCCCAGAGGAAGGAAGGGAAGAAGAGAGGAGGAAGAAGGGACAGACCATCGGCGAAGCCGCACATCAGAGTAGTGGTGACTTGGGGAGCACAGGAGCGTCTCTGCCACGGTGGCCGTGCTGGGAGCCCTGTGGCGTTTTGTGATCGCTCCCGCTGGCAGAGCCCCCTCTCGGTAGCCTCAGCCTCTGGTGGCTACAAGTCGGAAGCTGAGCCCAGTCTCCAGAAGCGGCGGCGGCGGCGGCGGCAGCAGCGGGGAGGCGCTCCATCCAGCGCGGTGAACCCGGCGGGGAAGCAGGGCGCGAAGCCGGCCAGGATGGAGGCAGAGGGCAGCAGCGTGCCCGCCCGAGCGGCCAGCGGCGAGGGCAGCGACGGCGCCGGCGGAGTGGCGCTCAAAGCCCCCAAGCATCTCTGGAGGCACGAGCAGCACCACCAGTACCCGCTCCGGCAGCCCCAGTTCCGCCTCTTGCATCCCCACCACCACCTCCCCCCGCCGCCGCCGCCCTCGCCCCAGCCCCAGCTGCAGCCACCGCCGCCGCCCCCACTGCCACCGCCCCCGCCGCCGCCCGGGGCTACCCGTGGCCGCTACGCCTCGAGCGGGGCCACCGGCCGCGTCCGGCACCGCGGCTACTCGGACACCGAGCGCTACCTGTACTGTCGCGCCATGGACCGCACCTCCTACGCGGTGGAGACGGGTCACCGGCCCGGTCTGAAGAAATCTAGGATGTCCTGGCCCTCGTCGTTCCAGGGACTCAGGCGGTGAGTGGAGAGCGTCCCCTCCCCCACTCGGCAAAGGGTCACCTCCCTTCTCCAATTCTCCCAGTTAGGCTGTCACCACCAATCTTGGAACCCAGGGTCAAATTCTAGAAACTCAGGGACAGCGAGCAGGGGCGTGTCTATCCTTGCTCTACAAGATGTGGTTCAGGTGTGTAATAGACCTGAAAGTACAGCATGATTGTTGACTGGGCCAGTGTGTGTGTGTGTGTGTGTGTGTGTGTGTGTGTGTGTGCACGCGCGCGCGTTACCGGGTTATTGGTGCCATGCACCTCCCTCTCCCCACTTGCTTCCATCCCACTCCAGCAGTGAGATTGAACAGCGAAATCAGTGTACTCTGCGTGGAAGGGGAGGAAGGGTGAAGGCGCGAAAACTCACAGGACAAGGGCAGTTCCAGCTCGGAAATTACCGCAGAGGAGAGGGGTCAGCAGGGTACTTCTATCCAGAGAGGACGCAGGGTGTGGATGAAACAGTTTGGTCTCAGGATTGCAGCCACAACGCTTGAGAACAACTCGAGTTTCTCTTTGTTAAGTCCAGAAGTAAATTGAACAGCAAAGGGGAGAGCACACACGTGGGTGACTTGGAGAGTTTGGAGCAAAATGTTCAGCAGTCCTCACAAGAGAGAAGGAGGAGCGATGGGAGCAAGAATGCCGTGGGAGCTATACTGCGTCGCTGTGTGTGTGAGTGTGTGTATCCAAAGCGTGTATGTATCGGTGGCCCCTGCACAAACCCAGGAAGAAAGCACTTCGTTTGAGAAGAAGCAATCGAGACATAGAGATTTGATTATTGTGATTTCCCCTTAACGTAAAGTGCTCCGGAAGAGAGGGCAGGGAAGCCACATGTCAACTGGGAGTTTTAATAGAAGCTAAGGAAATGAGTAGTGCAAAGGACAAATTACAGTAGCTGTGGAAGAGTCAGTTCTGCATTCTTAACAGACAAGGAGGTGGATATTGGCCCCCCCACTTGCTCCTAAGGCCATGAGTTCCCCCATCCCAACTGCTGGAGGGGGGGAGAGAGAGAGAGAGAGAGAGAGAGAGAGAGAGAGAGAGAGAGAGAGAAATATCCAAGGTTTTACACAGAAGCAAACACACAGTCACACAAAGGTTTTAGCAGCTGCTGACACTTGCCATGATGGATGACAAAGTGGGACAATCATCCAGCCTTATCCAGGGGCAGGCATTGATGCATCCACATCAAGCCCCCACACTGAACAATGGGTAATTGTACATCAGAGCTGGATGTGTAAACAGGAAAACCTAGGACTGGGATTATTTGTCTAGTTCTTACTGAAAATAGGTCGAATTTATCAGAAAACCATAATGGTATTCAAATATGTGTTTATCTGATCCTGTACATGTGCAAACATGTCTGCCTGTGTGTTGTATTCTCTATGAACAAGAGCATGCAGCCAATCAATAGCCCAACCTTCACGTGTGGGCATTCTTTCAGCAGGTCTACATCTCCGAGCCCTCTGCCTTCCTCACTTCCTTGAGTACCTTGTGGCTGTCACTATGTCTATTGAATGTACAAGATGAGAATTGAGGTTACTCTCAATTCAGATCAATTTAAAGTTTGATGGTTTGCATTAATTGAAGACATTTATAAATTAATATACAACCTTAATTTTATAACACAGACTAATAAAACACACGTGTAATTTCACTGTTTGAAGAGGTCATGCAATTGAGCACTATGCTGGATGGGTCCAAAACTGTAGAATAGAGGCTAGCATATCACTTTGTATATTTGACCTATTAATAGAAAAAAAATTATGTGGTAATGAGTACTTAATAAACATAAACAAGAACAAGAGTTATAGTTTAATCTGTGGCTTGATTGCTTTGGTAGAGTCTCTTAATTGCCTCCATTTTTAAATAAAATAGACTTGTTTGGGAGAGTGGAGCTGAGAAGCTAATTGGAATAGAGACTGCATCATTGATTTAATTTATTTTTTGCTATGCTCTCTACCCTGATTAATGGCCTTATTTCAAATTCCTTAGTTGAGTATTCACAGAAAAACCAAGATTGTGTAAAATTCACATGTAGCTTTCACTGTGGCTCATCTGATACATTATTGTCATTCTATTTAAGGATCCCTATCTTTAAATTTTTTATATCACTTGCATATTTCCCACATGCTCACACATTGCATGTCATCCATTCTTTAATAGAATTGCTTTTTTCAAATGAAAGTGCTTTCTAAGAAGCACTTGGTAGTTTTATTCTTCAGAGAAAATTGTAACAATGCTTTAAAATTACCAGAGAAATTTCACATATATTACCTTAGTTGAATCCAATAATAATGCTAAGCTGAGATAATATTACCTCCATTTTATAGATGAGAACACTGAGCCCCAGAGGAAATAAGTAATTTGTTCAACGTCACATAGATTAGAAGTGCCAGAACTGAGACCGAAATGCAGGTTTCCTGACTCAACTAAGGCCATCCTGAAATAAATGTGCACAGTTCCTGCAATAAGTTGACAGCATCAAGAATATGTGAAGCTATATGTGAAACTGATAACAACTGATAATATAGGGAATGAATACAAAAAAAGGAGATATTTAAATACACTTTAAAGTGATAGCACAAGCTTCTGGAAACATTGGAAGCTTTTAGCTTTTATTTTCAACTTCAGAAGCCCTGTCCAATATAAGCTTGTATCTGTGTTCACGTGGGACAAACTACTGTATTTTTTGTTTTTTTATGATGCATACAGTAATAAGCATGAACTAGCATTGAGAGAAGTTAAGACTAATCAGAACATTTTGAGAAATGAAACAAGAAAAGGTGCAAGTGTTCAACACACACACACACACACACACACACACCCTGTGAGCTAAAGAGGGGTTTAAATTGCCTGTGAAAGTTAATATATGAACAAGCCTCATGAGTACATGTATGGATGATTGCCTATGGATTATTAAAAAATATAGGTCTTTAAAAAGCTTTTTCAAGCACATACTGTATATTATTGCCTTGGCTGAAACTTTGAGAATCAGTTATTACATGTGAAGCAGTGATTAAGAGGCATCTTGGCTTGATGAAGAAATTTATATCAACAAGAAAGAAGCAATCCTCAGACATTACACTATCATTTCTTTTGATTCCATGAAAAAATGTGAGTGTGTTGGATATATTTTGAGTTAGGGTGTATGTATCTGACAAGGTAGATTCATTTATCAATCACAGTATAGAAGAAATTTGAAAGAATGAAATTTCCAAAGAAATGAGTCTTTGTATTACCAAAATATGAAAAATACTCTTTGAAATATATGTACCAGATTTATGAGTTAAACTAATAAGCCTTCAGGATATAGCGACTGTTTAACTTACCTGATAAAATATTCTTCATTAACTTATCTCTATGTTACAAAACAATTTCCTTAAGTAATATATCTCAAAATTTTCAAAATTTGTATATCCTTAGGAAAAAATAGGAATGAAGATTCAAACATCATAGGTGATTTCTTGATTATGTAAAGGCGTTCTAGATGTACTTGGTATTTGAATACTTACTTAACATGTGCAAGGCCCTGGGTTAGATCTGTAGCACCAGAAATTTTTTTTAAAAAATAAGTTACACTTTTTTCTTCTGGGTTATAAGAGATAGTCTCCATTGTTTTGATTGGTTTTATAAAAGTCTTTTAGTGCAGCATTTTTGTTCAATGAAGTATATAAAAATAATCTGTTTGTGGAACTAATCTTGAGTTTCATATTACCAAAGTAATTAGTTGAAAAGTTGTCATTTGCATTGCAAGTTTGGGGGTTTTATGAAAAAGCAATTTTTCAGTCCTTCATTACTGGATAACCAGCATAAGGTTAAATTTTAAGTAAGGACATTAAATAGTAATACTATAAGAACATATTTTTCAATTTTCTTATATTTCCAAAATAATCTTAAAATTTACAAACTGATTTAAACTTTTTTCCCTTTGTTTTCTTCCACTGAAAGAATGGCTTGTTAGCTTGTTTTAATTCTTTTTCAGGCAATGTGTTCTGAGTCTTTGATGTATCAGAAACACATTATGGGTGTATTAATGCTTATATTTTGGTTCTGAACATTTAAACCTTCCATGTTTCATGGAGTTGGTAGAAAAGAAGAAACAGAAAGAAATACACATGCGAATTCATCACCGAAGATGGAGCGTTTGTGCAGTCTTATTCAGTTGCCCACTTAGCATCGGTGATGGGGAACAAGGTAACACTGATTGTAACATCTGTCTCTAAGATACTGGCATGCCAAGAATGATGGGGACTTCGAGATAAACTAACTTAGCTGACTACCAGCCCACATTACTCTTGAAGAAGCAAGTCCTGAGAGCTTTGATTACTCAAGTAATTTATTGGCAGAGGCACAATTTATACTTTCTATATCAACTGACAATTAATTTTTATTTTCCACATTGTGGCCCTCTGTCTTTTTTAGTTTTGCTTTGCTTTGCTGGTTTTGTGTTGTTATGAGACACAGTCTCATTTAGTTGAGGATGACTTTGAACTCCCTATGTAGCTAAAGCTGGCCTTGAACTCCTGATCCTCCTGCCTGCTGGAATTACAGATGTAAACTACCATGACTAGCTTTGGGACCATCTTTTAACAATCAATATCCTTGTCTTCCAGACAATAGCTTAAAGCTAAAAGTTTGAAGTTACCATAAAAAAGCAGTTGTGAGTAAATGGAATATTCATATGTTGAAGACAGATGAGCTCAGGAAATAAATGTTCTTTCACTTTCCCTTGTGAATAGAGTTTTACACTTTGATCCATCCCACTCTACACACACAGTGATGGGCTGGTCACTGGTTTCTATCTACCAACTTTAATGTGTATTTGAAGACAAATCTTGAAAAATATCCTTAAATGTTACATAGGTTAATAATCTTAAAAGACTGAACCCTGCTAATGCCTTTTTCTAATTATTCAAATGTCTCAAGTCTAACATGGGCAAATTGTGTCCCTATCACAGTTTATTGCCCAAGTTTATGTTTAAAATATATAATATGTAGGTATATAACGTAAATGCTGTAGTCCTGGCACATATCAGCAATGTTGCTAAGGGATTATACCAAATAACACTGTATTATATTTCAAAAGATGCTGCAGTTATTTTTACCCTGAGGAACATTTTCTACATTTAAAAATAGGGAATCTAATTTTTCCCAGAGAAGAGGGCATTTTACATTATATTTGAAAATTAAAAAAAAAAAACCTCATCAGCTGTTTATTTGCCACTGCACATACATGTACCACCATTATCATGAATGTTACCATGCCATATTAGAGAAGGTTAACTGAGTGAGACCCAAGGTTTTCTTTGATACATAAATAAGCCCTTATAGTTCTTGATCTATCTGAATTTATGGTATCACCATTTGTCCCATTGTTTTAGGATGGTGCTATTTTTTAGATTCTTTTTCTCCCTTAACTATGGATGTCAGTGGCCATCAAGATCTACCAACAATATCTCTAAAATGCCATGTTCCCATTGTTACGTCCCTGGGTGAAGCTCTTACCATGTTCAAACACTTTGCAATAGCCTCTGAGTGGCCTCCTGCTCCATCACTCCCAACTTCCATTTATTTTACACACCAGGGTACCAGTCTTAGCAACTCTTTGTTTGAAATCCTAGACTAACTGCTTCTTGCACATATGATAAAAATCAAAATCCGTTTCTTGGTTTGACTCTTAGGAATGTCAACCAGTCTGTCTTACTTGCAGAAAGTCTTACTGCTCAGCGCCTTCCACCAAGCCCAGGAAATGCCACACTCAAGTGCCTGGCATGCATAGATTCTCCATGCTTTTCGGACCATGTTTTCATTCTGAAAAAGTCCCTTCTTCTGGATTGCCTTATCTATGCCCTATATCACCCCAACTTTATCTGTTCAAAAATATTCAAGAATATCTGTTTGACTTAATTCATATGTTACCTCCTTGGGATATTATAAAAGAATGAGTGATATTATTTTGTATATTACATTTTAGTAGTTGCCAACTATAGTTAATTATTGGTTATATCTGCCTCCTGCAATGGGTATTTTATGACCTTGCATGATACATATATGCTCAATGGATGATGATGTTTTAAATGTGGAAATAATAATGAAACCATGCCTTTCGGTTTGCACTCTCTCAAACAGAATATATTTGATTTCCTTAATAATCTCTGTGAAGCACAGAGAACTAGGGATATTTTGCTCATTTCACAGGTTATGAAAGGAATATCGTCTCTCAGAAAAAATAGATACATATCCATTTTCAAATACAGAACTCATACTTGAGCTTTGAAATTTCTAGTCCAATGATCTTTTTATTATACTGAAATATCTCTTGGTACCTGTTGGTATCTGATGAGAAGCTGTCTATAATTTGAGGTAAAATATGAGGATGGGGGGATTACAGTGATTATGAAGACAGATAGCAGTTTTGATCCAGTTTGTAATAAAGTTACATCAGAATGAATTCAGAAAGAAAGTCTTCCTCCTTTAATTTAGAAAGATGCCCCATGGAATGCATTCTTCCCTCTGCATTTCAGAGAATCCTTTGCATTTGGAGATATGCAAGAGTTTGGGGAAATGTTCATCAGATTCTCAATATGTCCTGGACCCATAAAAGTTAAGACACTGTTCTGTGCTTTAGAGCTAACTAAGTTGTTGATGAATTCACAAAGGAAACGATTATGAGAACATCATATATATCTGAGTGATGACTAATACTCTCACTAGGATGGTTGAAGCTGAGCAATATGAAATAAGATTTCATAAAAACTGTAACTATTCAGAAACAGAAGATTTTAGGCTTATTTAAAACCAACATATTCTCGATGGGATTTTGAGGGATTATTTCATTCGAAATTTGATTTAAGTCTGAGTAAGAATAGTTGAGAACCTTTCAAAAGACTAGAAAAGCATTTAATTCCCAGTGAGATATCAAAACGTATCATATAGGCTTTTGCTTCAAATGCTATAGTATTTAATTAGTGAATAAAACATGAATCTGAGGAATTTAAAGAAGTTGAGAATGAGACCATGTCTGTAAGAAAATA
The DNA here is from genome assembly GCF_000622305.1 of Nannospalax galili. Classification (NCBI taxonomy): domain Eukaryota; kingdom Metazoa; phylum Chordata; class Mammalia; order Rodentia; family Spalacidae; genus Nannospalax; species Nannospalax galili. The sequence continues at coordinate 5,971,756 of NW_008331125.1, forward strand.
TAGAATCTTGTCGGCGCTGCGTGTCAATGCACTACACATAGGCTAAACCACTGTATTGTGTTTATTGGCTTACCGAAGTAAACGTTTCTTCTCACAGCATAATAATACTTCAAATCAGCAGCAAAGTGTTTCAAATCAATAATAAAATGATGAAAAACTTAACACAAAAAAGACAAAGGAAAAGAGAAGGTAATTTTAAAAACGAATATTAGTGACATACATATATTTGGAAAGCTTTTTTTCTACCTGGTGAGCAATGGAATAAAGCATAAATGAACCATTCAAAGGAATAGGAGGTATAAAGAAGTACACACCTGATTCTCAATATTTTTATTGAAGGGTATAAATTAGGAATATATTGCTGGGTAATCAAAAAACAATGTTCATCAGTATTTTAAGTGTACATGTCTTTGCCTAAGTAATTTTATCCTTAAGAATTTTGCTTAAGAATATAATTGAGAAACAGGAGAGCTGGCTCAATGGTTAAGAGCACTGGCTGTTCTTGCAGAAGACCCATGTTCAGTTCATGTTCCCAGCAACCATCTGTAACTCCAGTTCCAGGGGATCCGTCACCTTCTTCTGACCTCTGCAGGCATTGCACAACACAGGTGGACTTACACACATGCAAGCAATACACTCATACATATAAAATAAAAATAATAATTTTAAAATGAACTGAGTATGTTACTTTCATAATAAACAGAAATCATATATTTCTTCCTTTCATAAACATTTATATTTTCAAGCTGTTTACGTCGCTATATTTGTTTGTATTGCTCTTTTCCCCCCAGTTCTAAAAATTAAGAGCTGAATTGTTAAACAATTAACAATAAGGTAAAAATAAAGATATCATAAAGAAGAAAATAACACCATGGAAACAGTATATAATATGAAAGAAAAAAAAGCTCATGTGTTTGATTAATGAGTAATTGTTAAAAACAGTTCGGAGATTTCTGTTTGCTTCCTAATAGCTAATTCAAGGAAAAAAATATTAGTTCAAGATTTATGTGTGCCAGTAAGTTAACAAATGAGTTGAGTTTCTCAGGAGAAAACATATTTGTTGAACTCAGAATTAAAAGAAATATTTCCCCATGCTATAGTAAAATAAGAGCACTGTGTGATATGGTGTGTATAATTTCATCAACTTCTCTATATTTTATTAAAAAATAAATATGAATGTTTCTTACCACTTCAAATGTTTTATGAAGCTCTATATTGATGCCCTGTTGTTGACTTGCTATGCATTCAAAAGTCTACCTATACTGGAGTTCCAATTGGCTTTTTAAAAAAATATTTTTAAATTTGTTTTCTATTGTTTGATGATGTCATACATGCATATTTTGTGTTTTGGTCAAATCCACCTCCCATTACCTCCTTTCTAACCCTCCCCTATCCTTCCTACATACTTTTCCTCTAAATTTCATGTGCTATTTTTTAAAAAAACTCAGAGCCTGTTTAGTGCTTCCTATTGGTTTTCTTTTTAATGTATATTTTTATTGAATTTTTGTGTATTTCATACAATAGATCATAATCATATTTAGACTCCTTCTTCATCTGCACTCCCCATAACTAACCCACAGGGTTTCATGAATTCTGTCATATATGTTAAGGCCAATTGAGTCCAGTTTGCATACCCAAATGTTCCTTGGTGTGAGTTCATCCACTGGAGCCTGGTCAGCCCATATAGTGTCACTTCCTTAAAGAAGATCAACTCTCCCTCACTCAGCAGTGATCAACTCCCATGCCTATTAGTATTCTTAACAGTGCTTTCCCTTCAGCTCTGAATGAGATGCTTGTTCTATAGAAAGGAAATTCCTTGGGTGCTGGGGAGATCGTTCATAGTGCAAGCACAAGGACCTGAGTTTGACTCCCAGAATGTCCCCCACCCCACACCAAAAAAATAGTCAGCTGTGGTGGCATGCACTTGTAATCCCAGCACTGGGGAGTCAGAGATAGGTGGGTCCCTCGGGTTCACTGTCCAGCCAATCTACCCTATCTGAGGATTCCCAGGCCAATGACAGAATTTGTCTCCAAAAACAAGGTATAGAGCTGAAGGCTGTATAACTAAAATTGTAGTGCCAGGTAAGAGAAGCCTCCCTTTGAGCTGTTGGTCAGGGTAGTACAAGAAATTCCCAAAATAATATTGCTATTGCCACAATCCTTGGTTGTCTCCCAGAACTTTAAGGTAAGACATATATTGGGCACAGGACTTGGAGCAATGGAATTGGAACTGACCTGGAAGCCTCCTCCCCCAAGAACTAGCACTCAGATTATCAGAAGGTATATCCAAGGTGCCAAGAGAGAAAAACAACCATGGTCTTATGACTGGCCCAGAAAAATATCTCTATTACTGCAGTAGGGGCACTTTTATTTTGGAGATAATCAACAGATGTCTAATTGGTCTTAAGGCCCACTCAATAGAAAGAAATCCATGTATGGTGCCAAAAACATAGCCAAGTATACATGGTTGGAGAGGGCATAGACCTTGGAGAATAGCCTATAACTGTGACTTTCCTAGACCAATGTAATTTCTTACTATATTCTAAATAGTTGTCCCTATATTCACAGAAAAGTGTGGCTCTGCCCACTCCTTAAAGAAGCCTCTTTTTGCAACAGATGGAGACTATTACAATGTTCCACAACTGGTTAAAATGCAGAGAATAAGTGATTGTAAGATGCCCAACCCTAAGTGACACATCTACAATGCAACCTCTGCACCTAAGGCTCAGGGCACATCACAGAAGAGGGTGTGGGAAGAATGTATAGCCAGGGGAACAGGATGCCTGCTGCTAGATATTGCATTCTAGACATGATATGGAAGCTGCACCCACAAAATCTCCACAGTACGATAGCCTAACAAGCCCTGACATTATTACAAAAACCAGTTTACATGCCAGTGTGGATGGGTTCTACCTCTTGTTGAAAGGTTACAGGCAATCAATGGATGCTGAAAAATCAGTTTTCCCCAAGGATTAACTAGCTCCTTGGTAGATTATCTAATCCCAAGTGGTCAGTCCTAAACAAATGTACATGTGAACACCATTAAATAAACTGTGACTATATATATATATATTAAAGAAGAGGATGAGAAAGGGAACGGGGGGAGTTGTAGGGGTCTGGGGAACAGTGAAATAATGCAAATACAATATTCATGGATGAAATTCTCAAATGTTTTTGAAAATTTATACTAAAATCAGTGTGGCTGGTGCTTGTAGAGAAATAACACCTGATGTTGGTGTCTCTCCCCCACATGCATGCACACATACACACATATGCTTGCACATGTGTACACATACAGTAAAAGAAGGAAATGCCTCTTCCAGCTTTCTTAATCTTCTAGACTCTATACTCTGCAGGCAACAGTCAGCCTCTTGTTCTCATTCAGATGTCTGATTTGATTGACATGCCTTATTCATTCCCCAGTTCTTAGAAATAATGACTGTTTATTTCGGTGTTTCCCTCAACCACTACTTTTTGACCTGATTTATCTTTATAAGGCAGCTCTCAAGCAACTCCAACCTGACCAACTCAAGCCTGACTCTGAACTCTGGCCTATCAGCACAAATTCAGTCTTTTGAATTGGTGATAGGAAATGGAACCAAAGAAATTCAGCCTTGGTTTCCCAGGCTCTGACTGTCTAATGTAATGTGATCACCCCATTCTCCAAATAATCAGAGAACATTCTAGCCTCTTCCCTCACTTTCCATCGGAAGCTCCAGATCAGGTAGTTACAAAATGTAGCCAAAAGTGCATGGATATAAACCAATTTGATATTAGGAGTTATTTACCAAAAATAAGAGATTGAGAGATTGTTGTTTTAGAGTAATCTCCTCACAAACATTTTCTCTGTCTATTGTGATTGCTCCAAGTTTGAGAGAACAACATTATGCTTGTCTCCCTTTGTTCATTGTTGTTTACTTGGGGGGGGGGGCTCCATTTCTAGCACTCACATAGTGGCTAACAACCATCTGTAACTCCAGTTCCAGGTTCTAACAACCTCTTCTGGCCTCTGCAGGTATTTCATGACAAACTTGCACTCATACACAGGCAAAACAAACATAAAATACATTAAATTAAAAGATATATATATACATGTATATGAATTTCTTGTCCAAGAACATCATAGTCAGTCAAACTGTATAAGAACCTTCTCAACAGTAAGAGAAAGAAAGGGTATGCTTCATTGTTTTGGTGAAATGCTCCTAATTTCATAATGGTTTCACTTTTACTTTAAGTTGTGCTTTTATTTTTGGTGTGAAAGATGAGGATGCTATTAAAGGAGCCATTACTTCTGCTGACATGGAGTATTTGTAGAGCAAAGCAACAAGAGTGTGTTGAAAAATCATTAATGACAGGTTTTATAACATTTCTGTAATCACACTGTAGTATTTCAGGCAGAAACAAATTTAATAAGGAACAACATTTTTGTGTTGATTTTCATGGTTGCTGGGGCCTGGGGATCCTCGACCCACCTTGCTTTACCATTTGCTCTCTCAGGTTCTGCTATTCAGTTTCAAATATGAGCTCATTAAAGAATCTGCATTCTTTCACATGATAAAAATCTACTTCCTTCTCTGGCCTTAAGACTTGACTGTAGGAGCAACTTGATCACTTGACATGAAAGCTCTAGGTGAGGTACTTTAAAAAACTTTTTCCACTAAGCTGGATTATTAGTTTGACAGTCTCCAGCCAGATACTCTTTTGAATGTTTGTCATTATTCAAGAAAAGTTTCAAAAATTGTCTAGAGAGATAGATCAACAGTTCAGCATGCTGCCTGCTCTTGCAGAAGACCCAGGTTCAAATCCCAGCACCCACATGACAGCTAACAACTATCAGTAACTCCAGTTCCAGGGGAGCCAATGCCCGCCTCTGTCCTCTGTGGGCATTGCACAACACAGGTGCATGTATACACATGGAAGCAATACACATAAAATAAAAATAAATTATTTTTAAAAATTTAAAAATAAAAGTTTCAAAAGGTCTGAACCATTAAAGAAGCCACTGAGGAGACACTGGGAACCCATGGAAAAGCATTATCATATATCAGCATTTGCCCTCAACCGCCATGGCAGCCTGTCTATTGCTGCAGATGCTGTTTTGAGTATACTCACTTGCTATAAATTTTTAATCTAGTTAATTAATGAATATATTGAATCTTCTTACTGTGATAAAACGTGCCTTTATAAGAATTCATTTTGTTACTTTTACCTATGAACAATGCCAAGTACTCTTTAGGACAATTAATTAAAAATATTTTCCACCAAGTCAAAAACAAAGATCAAAATCCGAAGGCCAAGAATACATTATGAAATGACTTAAGCAAATGAAGGGAGATATAAATGCCTCCTACATTTCCAGACTACCCTATACTAAAACTTGGAAGTAGTTGGAAGCATATCAATAATTTTCCCTCCTTTTACTAAAATAATCGATCTTTTAAAGATGAAAACCTGCCTATAAAAATGAGTAAGGAGAAATTGCAGATGATAGAAGATACAATAATTGCCTCTTTAAATGTCCACGTAGTCAGTTTTAACAGAATATCAGTGACATTTGTTATTAAGCAGTAGACTCTGCAAAGTACTGGCTAAAGGCTATAGGTTTATAGTACCCAGTGGTGTTTTCCAAGGTACCAGCCAGAATATGGTTGTACATGCAGAATTCAGGTTGTGTGGCAGAGAATGGCTAGGGGAGTGCAACATGAGGGTGCTAAGCCTCTGCTAAGATTCCTCAACTTTCCTCTAGGACTTTAGAGAGGCACTGAGATTTTACCAGGGAGGTTGTGTAGCTGTCCTTGAGATTTTAACGATCATTTTGGCAGATACATGGAAGATCAAAAGGAAGAAACTGGAGATGTGACTTAGGCATTTATTGCAGCAAGCTAAGTAAGAAACAGAATTGTTGACCAGTAAGTGGGCTAATGACCTGAACAGTTTCCAGAATAAGTACACAAATGGCCATTAAATATTTTTAAAGTGTTCAATATCCTTAGCCATCAGAAATGCATATTAAATCTGAGATTCTCTGCCCAGTCAGAATGGCCATCATCAAGAAGAGTAATACATGCTGAAGAAGGTATGGAGAAATGGTGTGCTGGATAACTTCAGTGTCAACTTGACACACCTGGGTTGAGGGACCTTCAGTTGGAGAATTGCCATCATTGGACTGGCCTGTAGCCATGTCTGAAGGGCATCTTCTTGATGAGTGATGTGGGAGGGCCCAGCCCACTGTGGGTGGTGCTATCCCTGGGCAGATGGGCCTGTGTTGCATAAGAAAGCATGCTGAGCAGGGACCAGGGGAGCAAGCCAGTAACCAGCATTCCTCCATGATCTGTGCTCCAGTTCCTGCCTCCAGGTTCCTGCCCTCAGTTCCTACCTTGGGCTCCTGGATGAACTGTGACCTGGGAAATGTAAGACAAATAAACCCTTTTCTCCCCAAGCTGGTATTGGTCAGAGTGTTTTGTCACAGCAATGGAGAAACAAACCAGGACAAATGGCAACCCTTGTACACTGTAGATGGGGGTGCAAACTGGTGCATCTTCCCCAGAAATCATTCTGAGGGTTTTCCAAAATTTAAAACTAAAAGGACTATGTGATTTAGGTATAGTCTTCCTGGGCAAAATGCTCACCACTACAAACACCCTCCATTTTTCTTTTGTTTGTTTTACTTCTGAAAGTTCACTGTTCTAATGAACTCACCTGATAAAAGGGATTACTTAACTTTTCATTTTCTTAGACTCTAGAAACTTAATTAGTATGTCAAGTGGTAAATATGGTACAAACCGAGAGGCTGCTTCAACCTGATTCATTGTATTTTCACAGATTTTGATATCTGTTTATATTCTTTGTATATGTTTGTCTTCATAATACTATTGGGCCACAGAGCAAACACTGTACATACATTATTTTCTTTCTTGCTTTTTTTCTTTCCAATCACCTTGTTACTCAGTATT
>NW_008331125.1:5978734-5992883 GCF_000622305.1 Nannospalax galili
TATATGTAATCTTCCCTGTCAGACACAAAAACTTTTACATGGTATAAATGAGTTTGAAAATTACTGGCATAAAATAGGCATCCAAAAGAATACCCAAACCATAGGTGTCCATCATGGAAGAGAAGCTCAAGGTTGGAGGCCAGGAGAATACCAACATTCAGAATGCAAGAGTTTCCAGTGATAGAATCTAAGGAGCATTCAAATTCTTTGTTCTTAAAGGGAAACACAAATTCCTCTTTGTATTCACAGAAAACTTGAAATCCAGACAAAGGACAGAGCTGAGTATACAAGAAAATAAGCTTTCTGCCATGGCTTCTGTATCAGTGATCAACAGAGGACCTATGAATTTTTTTATTGAGCTTTTGTAATTTTATACAATAGTTCTTAATCAAATTTAGACCCCCTGCTCCACCCATACCTCCTCCATCCCCCTACTGGAACTCATGCATTCCACCGTACATGTTATGTCCTACCCAGTCAAACATTTGTACCCAGATGTCCTTTACTGTAAATTCATTCACTGGAGTCTAGTCAGCCCATCTAGAGATCATGTGTGTAAGGCACAGTCTCCCTCACCCAGGAGCAATCAGTGTCCAATAGTTCTCAGTCTAGTGCTGCCCACCACCCATTTGTATAAATGTTTTATCAACTATGTATTTTGAGCTTTTTGTCATTAGTACACCAAAAGGGAAGGGTACCAGATACCAGGAACTTTGTCTGTCATCTGACAAAGGAATATAGTTTTGTACTTTATACTCAACTGTTTCGTCAGCCTGGGCTTTACATGTTACAGCCATAGGACTGTTTTATTTTTTTTTTTCATGAATCTGATTAATCACAGTTTAAGATTAAAAATTAAAGTTGAAGCTTCCTTACTTTTCACTCAGGTAATTGCTTAGTTTGTTTTACCTTAACCTCCAATAGAAGAGGAATTCCTCAACCCTAGGAATGAGTGAACATAGGGGCATGGATCATAAAATTTCACAGTGAGGGGGATTAAAAAAAAAAAAAAAAAGAACAGCCCTGATATAAATGTTGTCTTTGTATGAAGAAAAGGCGTAGTATTACTGGTTATTTTTCTCCATCTAATATTACTTTGGATTCTCCAAATAATTTTATTTTTTAAATGTCTAAGAAGTCAAACCAGTAGAGAGAAAAGACACTCTATTTCCTTCCCTTAATATCATCACTCCAGTATTATAACTGTGTCTTTCCAATCATGTTAAGATTGCCTCTACAATAAGAACATTCTTTTTGGCACTTAACATTCCCTTCTGGTGGATATTAGAATGCTCTAGTGTTCATTTCACTTTTTATTCATACCAAGAAATAGGAATTGATATGATAAAACGTCCAGTCGTATAATGAGAATGGATCTGTTTTTATGTTACCCAGAGATGTTGAGTAGCAGAGTGAAGAGGCATCAACTAAAGCCAACATTTCACTGTACTCTTTAAAAGTCTTTCTAACATTTGTAATTGCTATCAAATGATCAAGCTTTATATTAGATTATTTTGATATTTTTATTTCAAGAAATCTTTTTGCTTATTTAAGAACATTGCACAAGCTTGGGCATATTGACATAAGTCATGAATTTTCAAAATCAAAGAGTTCAAAGGGAGTGTGCATGTCATGGTTTCCCGATTATATCATATATTTTCCTGCTTCAGTATTTCATTACTTTGGCTTAGAGATATAGATGGGTTATTATAGCAATATTTTAAAATGAATCCTCTCCTCTTCATTTCGGCAATGTACTGAGTTGAACCAGCCTTGTGAAAGTTTTCAAATATTGCCAATTTCACAAGGTTCTGCCTCATGGAATCTTACACACTTTTAAGCCTTGGAGAACAGAAACCTCTTTATATTTTCTCCTTCCAGATTTTTGGCTCAATCCAGGCTTCTGTATATTTGGCATGGTAAATCCCACTCCTGTATCTGGTGAGCTGTGCAGTTAGCAGCCCTAGCTCAGCTCCCCACTGCTCAGCTGACTACAGTCTCAAATGGAAGTGTGGCCTTAAAACAAGCTGATGGCACATTACTACCAGATTGCTTTAAGATCTGCCTAGTCATCCCCCTGGCTGTGTTAGCCTTTAAAAATTTGTGGCATCTGGGATGAGTATGAAAAGAATGTTCCTTTGATCTCTGCTTAAGTTGTTGGAGTTTTTTCTTCCAAATCACAGAGAACTGGAATTAGACACTTTCATAGTTTGGATTCAAGCAGTATGTGTTCCTTTTTAAAAAATCTCTCTAAGAGTGTGTATTTGGTCAGCATGGGCAAGGACAAGAAAGAGAAGGGGAGCACAGGTGTAGCATTTCAGTTCTTGGAGTGTCCCTTTGACAACACATCTACAGATTAATTGGTTAGATGTGGCCACTTTGTTCACAGGAATACCCTGTGGTGGAAGATGATCTATCATGCTATTTTGGAATTGAGTTGTGGAAATAGAGGTGGTATGTGAAAAGTCTTTTCATTTTCAATATGGAGACTGCTATTCTGTTTCATTTTATTCTAGGTGGTAGGGATTTTCTCTATTGATCTCTTTAAAACATGTTTTGAAACAGGGTGTCATGTAGCTCAGGTTGGCCTTGTATTCACTGTCTATGCAAGGCTGGCCTTGAATTCTTGATCCTCCTGACTCTGCCTCTCAGAGACTGTAATTACAGATGTGAGCCATCGTGTCTGGCTTGTCTCTGCTCAGACATACTACTCAACCAAATGTGAAATATTCCCTAATGATGGCCAACTCTCTTTTTCCCCTAACTTCTTCACTAGCAGCTATTGAGATGTTCACTTTGTTGCTGTTGAGATGTGTGTACTCCCTGAGATCAAGCTCCCTCAGCAAGCTTTCATTCAGTATTGATGGGCAGAGTGAATATTGTTCCATGTTTCAGCATTTAGCAAAAGAGAGAAGGAAACAGAACTAAGTTCCACTGAAACAGATCCTCGCGGTAATTATTACAATTTCATCTTCCAAATTCTGTTTGTCCAAAATTGTAATTTTAAATGACTAAGACAACAAATTTTATGTTATGTGTGCATTTCCAGAATAGAAAGCTAGGAAGACATATAATTTTGTCCAATCTATCCAAGGTTAAGGAGTTAGTAATCAGCTTTTCCTTGCAAGAATTTTGCTGGTTCATATGAGAACTTTCATTTCCAAGTTAATAATGATTTCCTGTATAGAAAAGTGATGCTATACTTCTTTTAAATGCCATTTCTCTGTTGCAAATCCTAGCGTGGCTTTCCGTTGTTCCCCAGAAAATGATATGAGCCAGTAATATGTGCAAATGCATTTCATACTCCCTGCACAGGTCCCTAGGCTTGCTCTGTCTTTTCTTCTCCCATCTCCACCCATCCAGTTCCACTCTTCCTCCTTTCTTCCCTCTGTATTGGTCATTCTAGGGACTATGTTTAGGACTGCAGAAAGAGTGCAGGCAGACTTAGGGATGCTGGTAAGGAAATTACTGACAAGGAATCCAAATGGAAGGATTGCTGGTTCCAAGAAGAGTTCATGAGGGTCAGTAGAGATGGAGATTTAGCGGGGGTAAAACTAGTTAAAAGGAGTTTGTGGAATTTGATAACGAATTTGTTAGAAGGGCTGAAGTGCACTCTGTGTCAGTGATGATCCTGAGGTGTTTAAGTTAAAAAAACATGTGATTATCTAACTTATCCAAGACAAGAAGGACAAAACATAGAACAAATTTTGAGATGAAGTCAGTGAAAGCAAGTTTACTTTTTCTCCCTTTACAATACAGGTTTGGGTATGTATGGATTTTATTTATTTGTAGACATGTGTATTTGTGAATACCCTGAATATTTCTTCAGTTCTATACTTATACCAAGATTGTATTGAGATCACATATGCTTGACATTTTTTCTATAGTGCTGGCCATGATTATGTTAATCTTTATTATGGCATACCATGTTATCACAAACTTAGCATTTTAAATCAACATGCATTCTTCATTTCAGTTTTCCTGGGTCAAGTGTACTGGATTTAGTATTATGTTTTAAAGTAGTTGCTTAAAATTTATTTTATGTCTATAGGAAAGGTCAGTCAGTGGCAGCTGCAGGTACTGTACTGATCTGAGCTATCAGAATCTCTCCACTTTGATTTATTTATTTTTATTTTATGTGTATGAGTGTTATGTGTGCATGTAGTAAGTGAACTTGTGGAGGAAAGACGAAGATGGCAGATCCCCTGGAATTAGACTTATGGACAGTTGTTAGCCTCCATGTGGGTGCTGGAATTCAAACCTAGGTCTTCTGTAAGAGCAATCAGTGCTCTTAACTGCTGAGCCATCTCTCCAGTCCCAAGTATACTGGATTTGCCTCTGACTCCTCTGTTCAGAATCTCAAAAGACAATAGCCGAAGTGATGGGCAAGTCTGGGCTCTCACATGAGGCGGCGGTTTGTCTTTCAGACCCATGTTCCTTGCAACTGTAAACTTCCTGGAAGTTTGCTTTTTCAAGGTCTGCAGAATAAAGAAACTGACTTCTCCATCTTCTTTTGGGGAGCTCACCTGCCTCGGTCATCCTACCTTGGATAACCACCCTTTGGATTGTTTTAAAGCAAACCACTTAAGAATCTTAATTGTATCTGAACAATACCTCACGTCTGCCTTAGTTCATGATTGATAAACCGATTACTAATTCATGAAGCACAAGATGAGGGGCTAGGCATACACATCACTGACAGGGTCACAGAATCCTGTCTTATTATCATGGTCCATTTTTGTCTAGGTGCATGTCATAGTATGTTAAAGAATGAACAGCATGTATTCAAAATGAGGTCATCATGCTTCTTGCTTCTCCCTTTTTGTTGTTTTTCCTGAAGGTTCTCCAGGCTCTTCTAACCTCATCATTAGGTCTGCCTGCTGCCGTCCTGGTTTCACCTTTCTTGGACAAGAAAGCATTAAATTTGCTCTGAAATGTTCTTTTCAATATAATTTCACCATCTTGGCAGCAGTGGTGAGTGAGACTTTAGTAAATTGTTCCAGATCCACAATGAGTTTCAACAGTTTGGAGTGAGGCCATGGCCCACATGTGAGATGCCACCAGCCTGGATTTTCTGATGTAAACTATATACATAAGATAAATAGAAAACCTCTTCATAAGCATTCATTTAAATGAATATGTAATGTTCTTTGTTTTTCTTTAGGAGTGCATATAAATATAACCCTCCTTTGTCTATTAATGCTTTAGCAAAACTAATAGAAAAGAGTTTACAGTGAAAATTGTACATAGACTTGTTAACTCTTGATAGTAAGCAGACCTCCTAGAACTGAAAATATAGGGGTTTTCCCATTTGTGTTTGTGCCTACCTATCACTGAGTAAAAGAACTAGAGAAGGGCAGCAGGGTCCAGTCTTAGCCAAAGAACTGTTGGCAGCTGATTACTATTGGGTGAGGAATAGCTGATTTTCTTTAAGGGAGGGACTCTAGATAGGTTTAATAGACCCAAGTGGATGAACATGCATTGAGGAACATTGGGGACACTAACGTGAATTGATAGCCTTACCATAAATAACAGAGTTCATGAAATCCAGTATGGGGGATATGGGAGGGTGTCAATGGGAAGGGGGTATAAAGAGGATATCCCACTAAATTTTCTCCTTCTCGTTTTCTGTTTGACCTGCCCTTACTCTCTTCAGGGTCTCTTGCTCCAGGTGCTATTAGACAAACCATATAACATATCTTTATCTGAATATCTTGGGTGGGGGAAAATGGAGCGCCTCACAGAAGGCGGACACCCAGTGCCCAGTTCTGTCCTGTGGCTCAGCAGCCCACCAGCCCAGATCACTTCCGCACCCAGCCCATAGTCACCATTAGCTTTCACCCACACCTCGTAGGCCTGCAGTCTCGTCCCAGGTCAGTATATGCCCCCTCTGGTGTCCACACGTGTGCGAAACCAGGGCCATCCTTTTTCTCGCATGCCTGGCTGGACCCGCTTCTGTCCAGGATGGTGCCAAAAGCTCATTCTGCCCCTGGGAACTCTCTGCAGGCAATTCTCAGCAGCAGGCCCCGCCCCTCGGATGAACCAGGCCCTTTGGGGACACAGAGGATTAAGATGTTTTATATGAACTACAAAATTCAATAATATATATGCATATAGAGAGAATTAGAGATAGCACAAAACCATATTTTAGGTTGACGTATGGAAAACATATCATTGGAATAAAGCAGGAAAGAAAACATATAAGAGTCATCACAGGTAATGCTACTGGAACCAAGTTATTCCTCTGACAGCCGTGGATGGGACAATGTGGCAATTTAATTTGTTCTCATTAATGCAAAAGAAGAATTGTATCCGTTCCTTGGGCGAAAACCATGGGTACTTAGTTATGACACATTTTTTTCCACATAGATTTTTGTGAGACACTCTAGATAAAGTAGACTTTGTTCTAGTAGCAGATTGGCAACAAATCCAGACACATCTATAATAGGACTTTTTGGTTATAATAGCCTTCTTAAGACCTGAGGCAGGAGTGTTGAAGCAAAATTCAGCATGATTCAAGTGCTAAATTATTATGGTCCTAGTACAGATAGTTTGGATAATAGCTGACTCCTAGATAAAACTCTATGAACCAGAGTGGTAGGAGGACAAAAACATCCCCTAGATATCTTAGCTAAACAGCCTTAGGATTCACTTCTCTCAGAGGCTCTAGATGACATTCTCAGGGAACTAGAATGTTATACATGACTGATTTGGATCAAGAAATATTCCTTGAATCTCAAAAAGGCAGGTAGTAAGGGTCATTTTCAACTGGGAAATATGAGGAAATCAGTCATTAGGCTGGATGTAAGACCACACCACCTTGCATCCATTGAACAGTCAATAATGTATACTAACAAGTGTCTGCAACACCTCTCAGGGTCTCCTTGCTTCGACTAGCATTAATACCCCAATACTTGCCATTAGCATGAAATAATCTGCATCTGTGACCTCTGCCTGTAGTCAAGTTCATCTTGTATCTTTTTGTACATAGTACTAGGGAAACATGCTTTAATATATGTATATATCATATAATATTTAAATCCAGTTAAACATATCTATCAACTTAAACATTTGTCACTTTATGCTAAAACATTCAAAATTCTTTCCAACTTTTCAAATACTTAATACATTTTCATTATCTCTATGTTTCTGTTCTTTTTATGGCTCCAAATTATCATATTGTATATCTGCATAACATTTCCTTATCTGTTCATCAATGATGCACAGAGATTGTTTCCATTTTGAGCTATTATGAATATTTCTGCAACAAGCATGTGAGTGTAGATACTTCTGCAACATACTGATTTCATTTCCTATGGATATATATCCAAATTTTCAATAGTGGGATTATTGGATTATATGGTTGTTGTTTTGTTGTTGTTGTTATTTTGAACCTCCATACTGTTTTGTATAATAACTCTAGTAATCTACATTCTCACCAAACAGGTGCAAGGCTTTCCTTTCTCCACATCCTCATCAACATTTATTATCTTTAGTCTTTTTGATAATGACCATTGTCACAACCATATCTCATTGTGGTTTAGATTTGCAGTTTCCTGATGATTAATGATATCGAAGAGTTTTTAAAATTTACTTGTATATGTGTCTCTTCTTTGGGTAAGTGTTTATTCAGGCTTACTTCCCATTTTCAGCTGGTTTATTTGGGGGAGGGGTTCTTTATTATATTTAGTACTCAGGTTTTTAGACTTCTTTGTAATTCTAGCTATGAACACATTATTAGCTGTATAGTTTGCAAAACTTCGAAACTTCTAATCTGTAGGTTGTCTTCAAACTATCATTTTTTGTGAAAACTTTTAGTCTGATTCCATTTATCTTTCTCTTTTTACTTGGATTTTCATACCACTCCAATGTCACAATACATTTACCCTTTTCTCTTACAGCTATTTCATATCTCGCGTTAAACGTCTTTAATCCATTTCAAGTTAAGCTTTGAAGATGTTGCTCTAGGTTCATGTGTTATCATGAACAATATTAACATAGCATTAGCTTTTTCCACTGTGCATTTTCTCAGTGGAGTTATTTGGAAGCTACATAATTCAGTGCCAGTCATGTTGCAGTAGACGAAACATGAAGGTAGCTTTGAAAACCTGCTGTTTTTAAAAGCTAGCAAAAACAGGAAACATTGTTACTCTTCTCCTTTGTCTGGGGAGGTTATTTTAATCATGGTTATAATTGTTTTCACAAACGAATTTTGAGATAAATATTCTTAAATTTCTCAGTTTTTGAATGACAAATATTTTACATAAACTAAAAGCTTCAAGTTGTCTATCATTTTAAAGAGTATAAAGAGATGGGCTGGAGAAGTGGCTTAGTAGTTAAGAATACTGCCTGTTCTTGCAGAAGATCCAGGTTCAAATCACAGGCACCTACATGGCAACTAACAACAGTTTACAATTCCAGTTCCAGGGAATCCAACGGCCACTTCTGTCCTCCTCAGGTATTGCATGACACGTGCACGTACATACATGGAAGTAATACATGCATATACATAAAATAAAAATAACAAATAAATATTTTTTAAAAGAATATAAAGAGATAAGGCAGCAAAAATGTTTGAGCACTAATTTTCTGAATCACTTCATTGACACAATTTTACCTGACTTTGCAATGTAAGTATTTCAGGTTGCTCTTCTTTTCAGAGTTTTGTGAAAGGTCCATTGGTTAACTGGCTTGAGTGGCTAATAGAAGCACTTGAATAGAAATCTCATCACGATCAAGAGATTTTCCTGAACAGTAAACCTTCTTGCCAGCTCAGTCTCTCAGGTCTCCAGTTCCCTTTCCTGAAGGCAGCTGTTATTTTTATATTTCCTGACAGGAGAAATTTGTGTGTTTTCTCAAATCTTAGTACACAATCTACCTTATTTTGTTTCCTGCTCACTTCCTTTCATAACCACAAGGAGAGTTGTTCCTGTATATCAGTCTACGACAGCACATGTATAAGACATAGTTTCATCAGTTTCCTAGTGAATATTTAGCATGTTTCTCGTCTTTTATATTATCCATGGTATCACAATGACTGAACTTTTTCTTAATAATTTTTTACATACAAAATGAGTTTGTATGTTGTATTAATATTTGCAAGTGCAATATTGAAGCCCAAAATAGGCTGAGGCAGGAGAATCACAAGCTCAAAGCCTGCTTGGGCTACAGAATAAGTTTAAGGCCAGCGTGGATTTTGGGATCTTGTCTCAAAATAAGGGGGGAAAAGGCTATGGAATGAGCTCAATAGTGGGATGATTGCCAAGTTCAGTTCTTAGTACCACACAAAATATTGTTCCCCTTAGTTATCATTAAATTTTCCAAATAAGATATATCAAATTTATCCTCCTCTGATTATTTTTGCTTTTAGAGTATTTTATGATGTAGTGCATTGTAAAATGTTTAATATATGTCATATAAATTATAAATGATGTCTAATTTATTTTCATGTTTTATTTATTTCTTTTTTTTTGAGACAGGGTCTCTTTGTAGACCCAGCTGGCCTGGAGCTTGCTATGTAGACCAGGTTGGCCTCAATCTCACAGAAATCCTGGCTTCCAAGTGCTGGGATCAATGGCACATGTCACTGTGCCCAGTTAATATTCATGTTTATCTCCTCATTTTTTATTGAAGCCCACTAGTTTCCAAAATCAAATCCTTGTACTGAACACAGTTAATGCAATGCCTCTAACTATTACTTGGTCACAGAAGAGCTTAAAATGGCTTCAGAACTCTCATCTCCCATTTACCACTTCATATCTTTCGCTGTACTTTGGTGAGGTTAGCTTAAGTTCTTACTCCGACAGCAGAAAATCCTTAAATTCCAGATGTAGGTGTCTATGCAACCAGATCTGACTTATTTTCAAATTATCTTCAAGAGAAGTCAATTTACTGTGGCTTCATGAATTTACACAGGCTCTGGAAGACTTTTTTTTTTTAAGATGAAGAAACACTGCTTGGTTAGCCTCTATGGGAGAATCATAATTAATGAAAGAACTCTTCGTCTGGTGGAAACCTTAGCTTAACAAATCATCCCCAAACCTCATTAGACATTGTGTACTCCCCATGGATGGAATGAAGAAGCACTTGATTAAGGTGATCGTGACAGCTTCAGTGTTGCCTACCATACATGCTCCTGAGTGTCCTCAAAATCAAGAAAAACTTTCAGAGAAAGGGATGATTATTTATATTTTAGAGATATTGCTGATAGCAGAGCTCTGCTGTATTTTCACTTTCTTATGTAAGTTTACATAATTATTCCATTCCTTCTTCATTCACAGCTTTGTCTGTGATGGATATGTAAGTTTACATAATTATTCCATTCCTTCTTCATTCACAGCTTTGTCTGTGATGGAATAAGCAAATTTTCCTTAAACTCTGTTTATTTCAGACATTTTTTTAAATCTGGAGTAGATAGGTAAAGGCATTTCTCATCCCTCATAGGTACAGCATTTTTTTTCTTTAACTAATGATGTTTAGGTTTCAGCACAAAAGTGAAAGTCATGAAATCATAAAGTCTAATCAGACAGAATTTGGATAACAAGATTTTGAGTAAACAATGAGTAAATGAATTGTGACTACTGCCAATTTTAGAAGTGGTTTTCAGGCACACATTGATAACTACATTGCTTAGCTCAAATTGCTATAAACAGTAGGAAGATGATTAAGAAGATAATATAGACTGAAACTGGAATTGTTGAATATGCTTTCTTATTTACATATGTATTACACAGTCAATCATTAGTGATTTGTATATAGATCTCAGGATTGAAAGAGCATAAAGGAATTGAAGGAGTCTTTTATTCTTTTATCCTACCAGTCAGTTCCAGGGGCCAAGTTCAGGAACCAAGGTCTTATCAGAACAACTCAGCTTAAGTTTAAGATAGTTACAAGTTGTTTGCCATTAGTTTCTCTAATTCTTAGCTTCCTCCTCTATAGTAATAACAAAACTTACCTAACAGTGCAGCAGTGGGATGCTTAAAGCCAACACTCCACATGAAATTACACATGAATCCAGGTTCAATAGGGGCAATTTATCATAACCATTAGTATGATAACTAACAGTCATCTAAAATGGGGTATTAGAAAGCTGAATTACTAAAAATATGAAGACCTGACAATTTCTGTACAGTATACCCTTTTTCGAAGCAAAGAATACTTCATGATGGTTTGTGAAAACATCATGGTATCATTTCTTTTGGATTCAGTTTAGTTGCTCTAGGCTGGGGCAGAACCCAGACTCCTAGTTCATCCTAGCTCCATATGAAGCAAGGTCCTTGAGGTAACTAAACTACAGGAAGAAGCCTCAGGGACACCTCTGACTCAAGTAATATAGTTGAGCTCAACTGTTATTTCATCTTGGGCAACTATATTGTATCGTAGAGCCTTTAAATGTGTTTATATTACATAGAAGAATCATCAAAATATATTTGTCATTGAAAATACGTACTTTTAAGAAGAGGAACAAACTTGCTTTTCCTTTTTTTCTTTCTATTGAAGATCCTTTAAATATGTTTTGATATTAAGTTGCCTCTTTTAGGTTTAAAAGCCACCTAGTTTGGACATCAAGCACTCACCTTCATTTATTACAAACTCACCTCCCAGAACGAAATGCAAAGAATACTTGACTATTTCATAGATGTCACAGATTGCTGCCTTATAACAAGGTAGTTACTATTCTTGGCTGATCTTCCCCCACAGTAGAGTGTTAAGTGGCCTGGACTTGGGCTGGATACATCTCAGGTTGCTCAAGTGAATGTTTGTTGCTGTGCTAGGTACCACAGTCCTGGGGAGCAGGTGTGTCAGCTCTGAGTGGGTCCATGGAAGGAAATAGTGGAGTGAGGTCATGTATCAACCTGTACCAGCAAACCCTCTGTGCTGCCCTTACCTTCCCTCTGGCACCAAGAAACCAGCCCCACAGGGAGTGGTTGCAATGCTTATCCACAGGGCATGCTCTGCAGGCATCCAAGTGTGAAAAGTGCTGCCAGTCTGTTGGCTTTGTTATTCCCATAGAGCTACACAGGAAATAATACCACCAAAAATAACACATTCAAACCCAGAGGGCAATCTGCTGTATGCATTCATAGACACTCATCGCATGTCCTATACCTGCTCCCAGTTGTTCATCAGGCACATGGAAATACCATTTTCATTACAATTAATTATTAGCCAACATTGAATAATTATCAGTGGAAAGGTAAAAGGGCAAGTGAAATATGAAGTACAGCTAGTTTATTTTTAGGAAGGCAGTGCTTTAAAGTGTTGATTGATTGGACAGGTGTTTAAAAGCATCTTTCAGAATCGATTTACAGGAACTCTCTTTCACATTCAGGTTACAGTTATAGAGGAATAAAAATAGCCTACACATTTACAATTTCAATTGTAAAAAGCCATATGCTTGGAGTTAGGTGAGTCTTTGAAAATATTAGATTCCACTGGGTCCAATTAAAGCTTCCAATTCTGCATGATTTCTGCTGACCACTGTTTGGCATCCTTTACACTCCAGGGGCTTCATCTTAGACATCTATGGGGGAATGGCTGCCTCACCTCCCCTGAAGTCTGTGCAAATCCTTCTCTGAAGAACCTCCACAGGGAGGATATTTCAGTTAACATCAGCTCCCTGCTAGCACAGAAGAATGATGTTGCCCTGTGTGCTGTCCCCGTGAATACTGCACACAGAGCCCTTCTCTGTGACTCACCTTCCAGGGAGCCAGTCGAGGTTTGAAGCTGCATCATCCCTTTTCATCCTTGAAGTTCTTTTGAATTTCATCAATGGCATGGAGGGATATTTTTAAAACAATGATGTTTCATTTTCTATTTTTTTCTTTCTAGGACCAGAAAAAAAGCATCCCCTAGACACAATTTAAAATGATCACAAATCTAAGTTGTGTTGAGAGAAAATAAAATCCCAAGCTAAAAAAAAATTATAATAATTAAAATCTAGCACTTACAGACCTAAAAGACACTTAGCATTTTTATCATTCCTACTTTAGGTAATAAATTCAGATAAATTGAGGATGAGGAAATAACATCATATTTAAGCCAAAAAATAGTCCAATGGTTATTTCACTGGATGACTTTTATATAGGCCATATTTTTCTTATCAACTCAAGCTAAAAGATATTAAATATCCCATTCAAAAATCTCCAATTAATTATTCTTCAAATAGTGATTCAGACCCTTTAAGGCTACAATATGTGCTGTTCTGAAGCTACAACATTCTTTCTTCTAGACTATGGTTAGAAATAAATAGAAATAAGTAAAACAAAAGTTTTAGCATTTTCAGATACAAGAATAAGAGCTATTATTATATATTATTTTGATGAAAAGATTAAAAGGTACTGTGGGAGAATCTTTCCAAGTTCTAACAGTCTATTTAGGGAAAACCAAGCAAACACCGTATTTTTAAGGAACTTACTGTTAGGGATGCCAGGTTAGAGTAAGTTTGATTTCATTCAAGAATAAATTAATCTAAAGAGAAAATTGTAAAAATATGAATATAATTACTTATAAGTCCAAACATTTGAGCAAGAAGATAATATAGTACTTTGGCAATTCTTAGGATTTCATGGGTAATTGATATCTTTGAGAACCTAAGAGTTTGGCTCCTCTTTCCCTGGAGAAAAATTATTGTTCTTAAATTCATAGAATCAAAACAATGTTAGAGAAGTTAATCTTAGTTTAGAGAGCTGGTAGCCCAAGAGGAGAAAGCCTAAGTTCATCTCAGATCCTCTGTTCATAATTTCCTCTTGCCCTTTCAGTTCTAGCAACACAAATACTGTGAAGTAGCAAGTCATTAGGACCTTTGTCATTATCTAACTGGCTTCCTTATACAACAGATGAGGAAATTTGGGCACAAGAAGATGATGAAACTTTGCTATAGCAATAAATCAGCTGAGGTTCAAATCCAGGCAATTAATGCTGGAATGTATACCTTCTAGTGACAGCATAGATGGTAGCTGAGCATACTGCCCATGACATATTATTAGTACCCCCACAATGAAGATGAGAAACCCGGGCTACAATCAGGCAGCTTACCTGAAGTGGTCAAACTAGGATTCAAATCAGCCAGGCTGTCCATATTTTGAGTAATATGCCTGTATTTCTCTCTCTCTCTCTCTCTCTCTCTCTCTCTCTCTCTCTCTCTCTC
>NW_008331125.1:5992907-5994290 GCF_000622305.1 Nannospalax galili
TTCTCTCTCTGGATCACAGATGTACACATCATAGCAGTTAAAATAGTCTGAGGATACTCATGACGTGACAAGCAGGGTAATACAGGATTCATTCTGTTTTATTTTCAGCTATTCTACTTTAAGCAAGTATCACATAAAAATATAAACATTATTAAAATGTAATAAAGTCTTTGACAGATTCCAGTGAAGTAAGTGGTCAAGTCTCTAGCCCTACAGATCGGGATTCTGTAGTACTTTGAGGGAATGGGTCATAAGCCTTGGGCTGTCTGGAGAGTCAAGGTATGACCAGGTAGAGACTGTGTTCAGTGGTGAGGAGATGACACACAGGGTGCTTAGCAGCTTGGGAGAAGTCAAGAGGACTAGGCTGCCCAGATCACAAGAAGCCAAAAAAGCTACTCTAAATAAACTCTAAAATGAACTGAGAAATAAACTCCAAACTCAGGCTTTACAATTTTTCCTAATGCTGGCCTTCATTGAATCTATCCTAGCTGTTTTGTCTTTTAAACTCTTAATCTGTAGGAAGAGAGTCCAAACTTCATCAGACTGTAAAAGAAATTTTTCAATGTGATTTTGTGGCCCTATAGTCATAAAGTTTTCTACCTTTACTTTTAAGAATCTGCATTGAGACATGAATCCTCCCCAAAGAACTGCAATGCAAAAATCGAAAGACAAACTTTAAGTGACAGAGGTCTTCACAGGGTGAGGTTAGTGTCCAGCACTGTGAATGAGATTTACAAGAAAGGATGTTAGTCATAGAGTAAAAATGCACAATAAATAAAGTAGAGTGTGTAGTCGCTCCTTTCCTCACCTTCTTTCCACGTAACTGGAGTCACTCAAGGTAATTATTCTCCCAGTGGTCTGAATGGTTATTTGATTTAATTTGCTAAACTGAATTGGTAGTTTGAGAAAGTGGAGGCAATTCACTGATCTTTCTGAGAAAGAACACCACCTGATGACCATCTTACTATTTTTAACTATTAACAGGATAACTGATTTGAAAACTCTTCCAGATGGGCCTGGTTTTTAGGCTTTGTTAGACAATTTGATAATTGAGAAAATTGCACGGCTTGAATAATAAACTAAGCTCTGGGTCCCCAAATTTCCAATAAAAATGTCGCTAAAATAAATATAGGTTATTGTCTGACCTTTAGATAAATAACTTACAGCTTCCCCCATTGGTTTATCTCTGTACAAAAGACTGAACAACAAGGTTACATTAACATTTGTTAGAAGCTCATGATAATTTAGATGGTATGAGGTGGAGCAGTATCCACAGTGAGAAAGAATACTATCATCTGGGTATTTTTAGTGGACCTGCTTATGTTTAATTAGCAATTATATTTTTCATCATTATTTATTTTGTTACAGAAGTAGTTAAATGTG
>NW_008331125.1:5994837-6006452 GCF_000622305.1 Nannospalax galili
CAAAATTACTTTTATTATGTCCTTATATACTTTAAAGTGATCCATTTGACTATGTTCAGCAAATAGCACACATTACTAAATTAATTAGTACTACCATTGTAGCTACTAACTTCAATAAATAAAATAAATAATTGTTCTTTGTTATATAATATATTTAGTAGGAATCACTCTGTAGAATGTGTGTATGGAACAAGATAAAGAATCCTTTGTCATAAAATTCCTTAGTTCAAAGAGAATGCTCTTAATTAAATATCAGAGTATTATTTTCGTAAGGACAGATCAATAGTGAGTAATTCTACTGTCTCAAAACTTCTAGGCTATCCACCCTTCTACTTCACAACCTTTTCCATGGACTCCCAGGCTTACACTCATTGGAGCACCTTTTGAAGAAGCTGCCCTTAGAGTAAAAAGCCACTAGCATCTTCCTGTGGGTTTTACCAATGTGACCCATTATACCCAAATCACCAGGGAAACAATAAGCCCCCTACTTTTTAGGTTCTTATAACTTTATACTTTTGATTTCTTGCTTTTGCTTTCCTTTTATCATCTTCTTCCATTATAGCATCTGTAAGTCAGCAAGGTCAAATTCAACCTGTCAAATGCTTCCCTTTCTAATGCTGCTCATATTTCTGGAGTCTCTTCTAACCACACGCCCTGTATGACCATCTTTCAGCCTTGGCTATTCTACAAAAGCAAAGAACTGTCTTATGAACTTGACCATAATCTATATTAAAGCATTCTAGGAAGCTAGAGTACAGTCTGATAAGCTCTTATCTTTACGTTGGAGAAATCACTTTCCTTGATTACCTTAGGCACCTACAGTTATTGCGTTGTACTCTCTGTACTGTAGTCTCTGATCATAGCAGTTTATGAAATAATTTTTATGTTTTCCACTTTTATGTTTTAATTTAAGACAACATAAATTCACATTCTTTTAACCCATTTCAGGAATTTGGTTGAGTTCATTTTTAGGAATTTTGGTAAAACTATGTGGTTATTCATCATTGTATAATTAAAAACAACAACAATAACAACAAAAAAGAACTTAACATTAACCAAACTCTTAGAATATCAGAAATACTCTTACTGCATAAAGATAAATAATTTATCTTCTTAGTATTGTTGAAAGACTATTAACAGTATTGTCAGTGGAACGATTTGGAATTTCTGTTGAATTCTCTAAATGGCATCTGTCTAGGATCTAACCATCCCTTGTCAGACTGAGGGGAAGGATGTAGTAGGAATACTATGAAAAAGATTGTGCCATTAGGTATTTCCTCCTCTTTATTTCTGTACTTATTTCTTGACATTAAACCTAAAACCATCCTTTAGGAAGCAAAAGAATCAGAGCTAAGGAAATAGGCATCTCTCATGTTTTTAAAATGCATAAATTGGGACTGGAGAAATGGCTCAATAGTTAAGAGCACTGACTGCTCTCTCAGAGGATAAAGGTTCAAATCCCAGCACCCACTTGGTTGCTAACAACTGTCCTTATCTTCAGTTACAGGGTATCCAACACCGTCTTCTGACCTCCATGGGCATTGCATGACGTGCATGCCCTTATATACATGCAAGCAATACACTCATACATGTAAGATAAAAATAATAATTAAAAATGCCTAAGTCGAAATTTGCAGAAAATAGATGTTTGTCATGCATTAGTCTGATTTGCTTGATTTGTTTTTTTTCTCCTCAGGAAATGAAAGATACTCACATGTTCTTTGAGTCCTTACTTAGATGGCAATGGCCATCAGTGTAAACAGATGCTTTTGGTTGCCTTCTCAGACAACATCACTAATGCATGCCCAATAATTAGTACTTGCCAGCAGGCCATATCTTAATATTGCTTCAGTATTTGCACAATGTTTGTTTAGAAGCTTTAACATCAACTACCATACAGCAGTCTCTCCATTCATCTCATTGTTTTACTTAACTGAATGCCTGACGAATGGCCATAAGGTCCCTCTTGACATTCATTTTTTCTAATTTGAAAGATATGCACTTACTTTGTTAGATTCCATAGGAAAGCATAAATAGAATGTATCAATGAACTGTTACTGTGTCTTGAAATAATTATTTATTATTTATAGCAAGTCCAAGGGTCAGCTTGCTTCCATGGTTCTATGCTGAATTTGTAATTAGCTAGTTCTGTGAGTCAACTAGGCTCACATCTGTACAGGCTGACAGTGGTTCTCTTCTACATTCTCTGAAAGCCTCATTCTGGAAGAATGTATTTGCCTATGTGTTCACATAGAGATGGAAGAGGTAGACATATGCATCCTTTCCAGCCTCTTACATTGCATTTGTTAACAGCCCACGGCCAAGGGCAAAGTCAACGGGTCAAGCAAGTTTTCCTGTTCACAGATCAAGAAATTACACGGCAAAGAATGTGGATACAAGGAGTGGGGAATTGCGGCCAAATCATGGATCCAACCACAAAGAAGATAGAAGTTCTGGGTCTCTTTTCTTTGTGTCAAATAATTACCCCAGTTCAGACTTCCAATGTAATAGCATCAAGTAGGAACGCCAAAGTAAATTTCAGTTACTGAGCATGTGCACAAATACATTTACTTCCCAAACAGCCAGGTACTTTTGAAGTGCATCTGTTTCATATCATGAGAACAAAGTACAACTCAGATTGCTGAGATATTTGTCTTTGCCCAGATAAGAGTCCAAACAGAAACAAACCAAGGAAGAAACTTCTCTTCTTCCCCTATCTCTTACATTTTTTGTGTTCTTATCTTTTGGTTTTCTAGTTAAGGAACTCTCAATTGACGTTTGTAGATGCTTCAGACGTTCCCTACCTATGCTTGTTAGCCTTTTGGAGTCTTGGGGACAAAGTCCAGCTGATAGATATATTGGTGCATTGAACTCATTTAGAAATGATTTTATGGGTTCCATCCTCAGAAGTATTATTAGTTCTAAACTTAGTAGTTGATAGTTCACAAAAATAAGTGTTGATTCAGAAACGAGTTTGTTCATCAGGGAACTAGACCTGGTAGCTTTTAGTCATAATTTATTTATAATTCCTCCCAAGTGATATTCAGAGATCAAGTCTGAGATAAAGAAAAAATCAAGTATTCTTTTTCATTTATTTTGAAATATAAGAAGCTTTGATGTATTCTGGAAACTAGACTCCAGAACAGAAGACTAAAGAAGGCCTTCAGTGGAATTAGGAAGGTCCAGTAAATCATCCAGAAATCAATTTAAAAGATAAATGAAATTTCCCAATACAAATAGCAATAAAACTACAACAAATTATTGTTTTTCACTGCATGAATATTACAAGTGTTCCATGCCCTGGAAAAATGCACAGTGGTTCAGAATGTACAAAGACATAGAAGCCATTGCAGGTCTGCATGCCCAGCAATCACTTCAAGTACAATACGAGTATAGGCCTTTGGCTAAACTTGTGCCTTGACTGGCCTTTCTCTTTTATTAAATTAAATTTTATTTTGTTTCTATATTCTCTGAGAATTTCCTACATACATATGATGTATCTTGATCATAGTCACCCCTTCAAATTCTCCCAGACCCCTCCATGTATCACCCTCTCAACTTCATATCCTCCTTTTCTTCCTTTTAAAATCCAGTGAATTCAATGAGAGCTGCCCATATGCTCATGGGTATAGGGCCATCCACTGGAGCATAGAGAACATACCAGAGGCCACACCTCTGAAGAAAACTGACTCTTCCTTTCCCAGCAGCTATCAACTGCTAAATAGCTCTCAGCTAGGGAGTGCTGGGCATTAAGGGCTCTTCCCCTATCCATATTGGAAAGTTTACCGATTGAACTTGTATAGGTCTTGTGCAAGCAGTCACAACTGCTTTGAATTCATGGGCACAATGGAACTGTTGTGTCCAGAAGACACTATTTTGCATTAGTTCTCAGTTTTTCACTCTTAAAAAATCTTTCCACTCCCTGGTGTATGATTTTCCCTGAGCCTTGGCAGGGTTGGGAAGTTGGGAGGGGTCATATGTCCCATCTGTAGCTGAACAATTCACAGACATTTATTCTCTCCAATTTGACAAGTTGTGACTCTGTGACAACCACAGTACATTGTAATAAGAAGATTGCTACATAGGAATGAGAGTTATTCTCATCTATGGGTAGATGTCAGTTTAATGTTAGGTCAATTTATCAAAATAACAGTTGTAGGCTCTCTCCTAGGGACGATGACTTTATCATCCAAGAATTCTTAGTCAGATTTACCGTACCAGATATGAGTTCTGTCCTAGGAAACAGTCCCTAAATCCCGTCAGAAAGCAGCTGCTTACACTTAACACCATTCATGTTACTATTGCATGAAGGGGATATCCTGCCAGATTGATTGTTGCTATAGCTCACAGAGTTCACAGCTGGGTGGGTTTTTGAATACTCCCCACCATCCCCCGGTAGTCTGCATAGCTCCTTAGGGCACTATGAAAGTCACCCAACAGGGAGGAAGCTTCCAGGTCAGTAGCTGAGCCTTTTGTGGCTTTTTAATTCAGAAATAACACTCAGAATTTGGCAGGTTACAAGAAGATTGTTTGGGCAATGAGTACCTTGTTCATGACATGAGTAAAGCTGAATTTAGTGAGTCATCCAATCCCTTCTATTTCAAATTCTATGGTGCTAAAGAGCTTATCTAGTGTACAAAATAAAACAGAATGGAATACATCTGCCTTTTATGAAGTGGGTGGGTTATAGGGAAAAGAAATCTTATTTAGATGCACTTTCACTGAAATATAATTTTCAAAGGAATATTATAAAAAGGTGACTATTTAAGATTTCTAAATGTAAAAAGAATTCAGTTTTACTACTTGAAAACAACCATTTTGAGACTTGATCTCAAGTCCTCTTGCACTTTACTGTATTTCTAGGGAGATTTTTACTTCTGTATTGTTTCCCCATGAATTTTCTTCACTTGAATATTCAGCTAGAGCAATTACTTTTGTCTTTTTATGTGTTATGCACACTAAAGTGAGATCAGCAATGAGAGAAAAAGGTCTCAGTGAGCTGAGCAGGTGCTACAACAGTAATAGAGGAAAGGCAGCTACACAACGCTTTGCAGGGGCTATGTGCGTTGTCTCTTCATTATTCAAAGAAAAGTCTTCCATGTCACTGGAAGATGACTTCTCTCATTAACACACTGAAGATTTTTGCATTATACTATCTTATTCATTGATGGGAGAAACATATAACTCATGAAATACATTTTTAATACTAATGTGACATTTACTCTTGACTTCATTTCTCATACACCAAAGTAGGCAGGCTTTTTGTTACTTGTATTACAAATATAGACATCAGAATGACTCTATAGTTTGGAATTGTAAATGAATACTTGTGTAGAATTCCAATGGCAAAACAAAATATAATTTATTATTTTCTCCCTTTAACAAACAAAAGAAATCACTAATAATGCTATTCTAAAGAACAAGGAGTGAATTAGATGATCTTTAAGATTTCTTTCAACTAAAAATGTTGTGCCTCACATCAATAACTAGGAAACACTGGTATTAAATTCATCTTGGGAGCTCTGAGTTAAATCCCATTCCCTGACTGGGTTGTAGTTATATTTGAGGAGGACAGCTCATACTTGATCCTCTAGTTCTAAACTCTAATATGCCCTATGCTTGTCATATTTCGCTGAAAACATTAGGAAAAATACTGCCTGAATCATATACAATTCTTGTTTAATAGAAGAGCCTAGAGTATTTGACTCATGTTTAAAAAATAATTATGTTTATTAAACTCAAATTGGGCCTTCTAAGATGATATTTATGGGAAAAAAATGTGTTTGTATAAAACAAGTATCCTTACTTTCTAGTCAAAAATATGTTAGTCTTAAACTGAAAGTGATTTTTTTCTTCCTGTTTCCAAAGGAAGAAAACCTACATCTCAAGAACACCCACAATAAGCATTGGCCCAGCAAGAACTGAATTGACCGTACTTAAAGAATGGTTAGGCTGCAAAATACGAACGATGAATGTTTCAACCTTTTCTGGTTTTGTTGTTGTTGTTGTTGTTCTTTTGGGGTTTTATTTTTGAATAAAATTCTCTGGTCTTCTGAAAAATTAGCTTTACTTTTGCACTTTCACAAGGTCTCTTAGGAAGTATGTTTGCAGCTTTTTGTGGCATATCAACTTGGGGTTTTTATTCTAGTTTTTTTCATTAGTCTTTGATTTTAGGCTTTTTTATAATGAGCTACTTTTTTAATGACAAAGGGAATGCTCTGTTGGGGTGGCAAATAATTACTTCCGTTGTTTCATTCAAAGGTTACTCACTGTTTTGATGTCATAAGTGATATTTATTTATTTATTATTTTTTCAACTTAAAATCAGACAAAATCCCAGTGTAGACATGGGGAAATGAGTTCTGACCCCACCTAAGGAATTTTTGGCAATTGATGGCTGCTAAGAGGGGGCAAAGACAGTATCTTACAGGGATAGGACTCTTGATTGGCCCAGTGGATGGACCCACACTGAAGGACATTTGGGGACACAGATCAGACTCTACTCTATAGGCTTCATTGTATATACATAAAAGAGTACATTAAATTGAGTGTGGGACAATGTGGGAGGTGCAAATGCAGGAGGAGCTCTAGATACCATCAAACTATATTGTATGAAAATCAGAAAAATTCAATAAAAATTGAAAAATTATTTTATTCTTTAAAGGTATTTGTTATGATATTTATCCTCATAAATACAGGCATGATCTGAGAAATCTAATTTAGAATGAAACTAATTGGAAGACCAAACATGTGTGTGCTGACGTGACAGTTCATGGGCCACACACACACACACACACACACACACACACACTCACACACATAAATACACATACACACACATATATACACACACTGAATGAGAATCTGTATTTGAGTGTTCCAGAAAACCATTTACATGTATTTATCAGTCACTGAGTTCTTCAATCTACAGTACCCCATCTCTTCAGGTCTCTCCTTACCTGTCTTTGAAATAGAACACTTTCTACTTTATAAATCCAGTTTGAGAAGTAAACATAGATATGCAAAAGTTGACAATGTTTGGTGCTTGGCATGCATGATGGTACGCCTCCTGATAAACATGTGGAAAGTAAAACACCTAAAGGGGGTCAAAGAGAGAAAGATAGTGAATGACAGAAGAGGAATAAAACATTAAGATTTGGTTTGTATTTGCCACTTTTTTTTTTGCCTATTTTACCAGTGATGACTTTGTATTAATTTTACATTTTTTTTTCTTTTATAAAATGTTGCTAGGACAAAAACTTCCATTCTAATTGCACATACATCTTTAAAATGAGGTTCAGATGCAGTGTTTTTAATCCCTAAGTGAATTATCTATAGTGGAACCTGTACACCTAAGGCTCGTGGAGCATAGTAGAACAGGGGGTTAGTATTCAAGAAGATCCAACACCCTTTTCTATCCTCCTCTGTCATTTCAGGACGCAGGTGCACTTGCATACATGCAGGCATTACACACATGTACACATAAAATAAAAATAATAAAAAATATAGGTTTTTTTTTTTTTTTTGGTCTTTTTGAGACAAGGTCTCCCTGTAGCCCCAGCTGTCCTGGAACTCATTATGTAGACCAGGCTGGCCTTGAACTCACAGAGATCTGCCTGCCTCTGCCCCCCAAGTACTGGGACTACAGGCGTGTGCCACCACATCTGGCTAAATTATAGGTGTTTTAAGATTTAACGTAACTGAAAGGAGATAAAGCTAATTTAGAAAGGCCTTATAAATTGAAACCACTGACATGAGAAAACAGTATGATGGACCAAGACAGCAAAATAAACATAAGTATACCTAATACAAATATATATTTCTAAAGATTAAAGTGTTACCCTACAGAATATTGATTCCTGAGTGTTACTTTTCCTAGATAATGCCACTTTGGTCTTGTCTCCTTAATTTTCTTATGGAGCACACATTTGTAGTTCAAAAACTGCTTAAAGTAGCAGTTATAGCTGAAAACAATTTTTAGTGGCACAGGGAAATTATTACCACTAGTTATATGAAATATGCAACATTTTCATGGCAAGATATTTTAATTTTATAAGTCAACCATAAAAAAGAATCTAAAAAATAAGCGCTTATGAGTCACAATCAGAAACAAATTATTTTTTTTAATATTTTATTTATTATTTTTATGTGTATGAGTATATTGCCTGCATGTATGTGAGTGCACCTGTGTCGTGCAAATGCTGCAGAGGTCAGAAGAAGTCTTTGGATTCCCCTGGAACTGGAGTTAAGGATGGTTCATAGCCACCATGTAGGTGCTAGGAATCGAACCCGGGTTCTCTGCAAGAGCAGTCAGTGCCCTTAACTGCTGAGCCATCTCTCCAGCCCCAGAAACAAATTACTTTTAAGGTTCTCTTCTAACGTTATTATTTTCCTTCTCAAATTTTATATTTCTATGGCTTCTATATTTCCAACCTATTTGACAATATTGTTTCTCTTGAAATTCAATGAAACCTTAGCAATTCAACTGATACTGCACTGCTATGTGACATTTAAATTCCACAACTTCGGATGGTTCTTCAGCATGAAAGTGTCCATCATAACATGGTTTCCACTGTGTCTAAAAAACATGTTTTTGCTTAGCCACCATTTGGTCTGAAAAGATTTTTCTTTTATTTTGCTACTCTTTTGCGCAGGACATAGAATGGTATTAACAGAGTGTTGACGATAATCAGAGTGCCTTTAACGCAGGGGAGAGAAGAACTCTCAATCTGTTCATTTGATACATTTGTCAAAGTCTTCCATCCTTAACTCAGTTTTTTTCATCAGTGAGAGATAATCCATTAACCATGGGAACAAGAGCCACAGGTGTAGCCTATGCTCGTCTGGATATTTCCCCTTAATGGCTCCGGAGAAACTCTTTTTTTCCTTTGCAAGCTGGTTGTCTACTGTAAGCTAGGCAGAAGGCTTTGTCTTTGGAAACTCTTATAAATCTTAGTTTTAGTTTGTTACATGCACCCCCAAAATTAGCAGCTTGAAACAATAATAAATTGTTATTAGACCCACATTTTCTGTATCTCGTTTGACAGATACTTCGCTGAGTGATTTGAACTCAGGATCTTCTGATGCTACAGTTAGATAGGGGAGGTGGTCTAAATATGGCTTCAATGTACTGTATGAAATGCACGAAAATTCAGTAACAAATAAAACACAAAGATACCCATCAAAATTTGACTGGGGCTGTAGGATCCTCTTCCAAGGCACTTCTGTCACATGGTTGGCAATACTGTGGTGCTTGTTGTTGGAAGAAGATTCAATTGTTCTCCAGGTGATCTAACCTAGATGACAGCTTAACACACTTTTGTGGCATGATGGCTATTTTACACAGGGGATTGCTCCCTAAGAGATTAATGTAGGAGTTGCAGTGTTTTACATTTTTATTATAGAGCTGCAACAGTCAAGCAATATCACTTCTGAAATCCCCCCTTTGTTCACTCAGCAGACCAGGCTTACTCACTGTGAGAGAGAAGGAAACTTCATAAGCGTGAATTCCAGGATGCCACGCCATTGGAGGCTGGCTACCGGTGAAGGAAACTGCTATTTAACTTCGAATGAATCACTTCCGCCACATATAATTTATGCTCACCTCCCCTCTTTTTCTATTATGGCATTAGTCCAAGGTCCAGCATCTCATCATCTAAACCATGTGCATTCATTGTCCACTGCTAGGCCTCAACATACATAAATCAAGATGCTACAAACAATACCAATTTATTATCTCACAGCTCTGGAGATAAAATATCTGGGGGAAGTATTCTTAGCTTAAGAATTCAGAAAGCTGAAATCTACTGCTTATATTTTCTGACTTCCTTGACTTTGGTTTTTGGGGTCAGATGTAAAGATTTCAAAGATTTGATCTGGTCCACCAGAAGGACAATCCTTTTAATTAAATTAATGTCAGCTGATTATGTTATATCTGTGTAGTGTATTTTGCCATGTAAAGTAACAGAATTGAGGGTTAGCAGGCAAAGGGTGGAAATTAACTAAATCCTATATGTAAGGAAATGCAACTTTAGGGTAATCCAGGTACAAGTGAGATAAGTCTGTATTAGTACACCTTTACTATGTAACAAAGGTCTCTAAAACTTAGTACTTCAAAACAATGAGCCTAGCCAGACCTGTTGTTCTAAGCCTTTGAACCCAGAACTAGGGAGCCAAAGGAAGGTGGATTTCCATGAGATGAAGGCCAGCCTGATCTACAATAGCAAGTTCCAGGCCAGATGGGATTACGGGAGATGCTTTCTCAAAGATACATCAATAAAAACAACCAAAACAATAATCATAACTTCTCACGGGTCTATGTGTTCATGAGCTGGCATTCAAGAAGTCATCCAGGATCACCAGGTATGGGGCACATGGATGCATTTCCAAGGTGATTCACTCACATGACCTTCTAGCAGGTACTGGCTATTAGGAGGCCTTACTTTGCTCTGTAAATGTGCTGTTCTCCAGGTAACAAGAATGTCTTCTTGACTGGAGGGTAGCTTCCACAAGACTGAGCCATCAAAGAGAACGAGGGCAAGGCAGCAATGTTTTATAGGACATAACTTTACCAGAGATGCACCATCACTTTACCACATTCCATTGGTCTCACAAGTCAATCCTGTTATAGAAGAGACCATGAATAACAAGGACCAAGTGCCGACTTCCAGGCCACCTTATAGGGTGGCCTTTGTACCCTCGATTGGCAACAACAAAAATAAATGAAAATCATAAAGTAGAGGAAAGAAGCGTCTGAAATCTGTGTTTTCTCTCATGCCCCTGCTGTAGTTATTCAGGATCTCACCTCTATATTGGACTCGTGGCAGCTTCACAATCACTGTGCTTGTTTCCATTACTAAAATTTTAAAACACTAAGTGGTCTAGTTAAAATCCATGACACCTCTTATTTCGTAACCCATTAGGTGATGTCCTTAACTAGACACTCTGGCATGCAATCTGCCACACCCACAGCATCTTTTGTAACTCTCCTTCCTTCCCCAACTATTGCTACAATTGAGTTGTGCTTATTGGCTTCATTTGGCCAAGTAAATGTAGTAGATGCATCAAACGTCCCTGTCCACTCAACACAGAACATAAATACTGTATTTTCAATATTATTTGCTTTTAGCAGTACATCACAGCACCTAGATAAACGTAAAAGAATTTAACAATGTAATGTATCTTTGTAACAAAAACCTAGACGTAGATTTACAGAAGAATTCATAAAAAACTTTTATGCACTGTATATTTCAGAAATACTTTCTTCAAAACAAAACAAAATAAATAATTGACAAAACGCCATGAAACTTCAAGCATCACAATGTGAATTCTTTTTTCTACATGCGGTTTAGAAAAATGAAGGTTTATTTATGTTTATTATGTGTGGCATTGATTTTTTTTAAATCTCAGATTGTAACTGAAGAAATCTGACATTTGTAAAAGTTATAAAATTCTGAAAATTCTCTGTACTTTCTAAAACAAGTGAATTAAAAATATAAATAAAATGTATGAGTAAAGTCTGGAGGTGGGATTCATGTATTATACAGCCTGTATATATAAACAATTTAATGGGCACAGAACCTACCAATTCCTAGTGTTCTCTAGTATTTTATTGGC
>NW_008331125.1:6006532-6040994 GCF_000622305.1 Nannospalax galili
ATTTTATATAATTTAAACATTACAAAAATTATTTAAATACACAAAATTATAAAGATAAAACAGTTAAGACTCTGCTCCATACCATTTAATGTTCAGTAAAAAGCATCCTTGTGGTAAAGAAATGCTTCTTGAAAATTTGTTCTATACTTTTACTGTTTTAGTTTCCCAGACGACTATCTATGACAATAGCTTTAATGAATAAAGACTCATTTCCTTTAATTTATTCCTCTCCTGACTACTAATCAAAGGAATAAATTTGACATATTTTAAATTGTGTGTGCATGTATGTGTCAATGTGTATTCATATGTGTGCCCGTGTGTACATATGTATACATGTTTGTGTGCAGTATTTGCATATATATGTGTCCACAGGCATGTGCATATGTATGTGCATATATGTATGCATGTTTTATTGTATGTGTGTGCACATGTGTGCATACGTGTGTCCATATGTGTGTCTGTGTGTATGAATGTGCTTATTCAAATAGAGACCAGAGGCTGAAGAAGCTCAATCACTCTCCACCTTATTTTTTGAGGCAGGGTCTTTCACTAAACCTCAGCTCACTGATTCAGCCAGGCAGGCTAGCCAGCAAGCCCTGGGGATCCTCCTGTCCCATCTCCCCAGTGTTGGAATTACATGTGCATGCCATTGCCTGGCAAGATCAAACTCAGGTCCTCGTGGGTGTGTGGCAAGCATGCTACCAACTGTGTCAGCTCCCCTGCCCACATTTTAGATTTCAAACCAGTATGCATCTTCTGCTTTAGAGATGATATTTCTATTCATCCATTATCTGCTCTTAAAATTACTTTCGATAATAGCCATCCTAATGGGTGTGAAGTGCCACCTCATTGTGGTTTTGATTTGCTTTATTCACTCTTAATCCTGTCATTAAAGGTTATTTATTACTAACTCTTTGGTATATTTTCCACTTTTATTCAACCTTTTCTTTGAAACTAGAATCTTAGGGTATAAGTAGTTTGGTAATCTGCATTTAACAGGACTTTGCTATGTCATAAGGAATTCTTTGTGAATATCATTTTCAGTGGCTGTAAACACTTACAAAAAGAAAAATATAGCCTACTGCAGTATGCATTTATGTATCCATTTTAATTAAATACTGGCATACTTAAAATAAAACACTTTAATACAGCTAACAACTGTAATGCAGAGTCTAACCTGTAACAACAGGAGTGCTTGCAGTTGATGAAACAAGTGAGATTCATAATGCCCTGTCATTACATTAAACGTTTAAGCACATAATTAATTTGAAATTACAATAAACTAAGTAAGAACAAGCATTTAGGTAATTTGACCAAGTAGCTATCAGGAAGCAATGACCAGAGGTTCTAACTTTATGCAATTAGGTGACCACCAGTGTATCATATTTTTCAAATAAAGATTTTAGAATAGAAAATAGCTGTAAGAATGAAAATTAACTGGATTTTGTCATTGAAAACATTTATTTATTTATTTATTTATTTATTTTCATGTATGTTTGCCTGCTCGAGTTTTTGGTACCACACGCATACAAGAGCCCACGGAGGCTGGAAGAAGGCATTATGTTCCCTGGAACTGGCGATACAGGTAGCTCTGAGCCACCATGTGGGGACATGAACCCAGCTCCTCTGCAAGAGCAATAAGCATTCTTAACTGTTGAGCTTTCTCTCCAGCTGAATCATTTTGTTTGTTTGTTTGGTTGGGTTTTTTTTTGTTTTTGTTTGTTTTTTTTTTGAGGCATGATTTCCCTGTAGCTCCAGGTGGCAGGAACTCTCTATGTAAACCATGTTGGCCTCAGTCTCATAGAGATCTGCAGGCCTCTGCCTCATGAGTGCTGGGATTAAAGGCAAGCACCACCATGCCTTTATTATTTATTTTGTCTGTGTGTGTGTGTGTGTGTGTGTGTGTGTGTGTGTGTGTGTGTATGTGTGAGTGAAGGCATGCGTGTACTACCTTGGACCTATGGAAGTGAAAGGACAGCTGTTAAAATTGATTCTCTCCTACCACTTTTTGGATCCAGGGATCAAACTCAAGTCATTAGGCCTGTGCAAAAGACCCTCTACCCACTGAGCCATCTTGCCAGCTCAGAAGAATCTTTATGATGCTCACCAGTGGAGCTTAAAACATGCCCTGTGGTCATTATCATTACTTCAATTACATATAATGACATGAAAGGCTTTTAATGGAACACTTGAGCTGTCTTGTCTCACACATGAGTTAGAGATTTATATTTATGGTGTTCTCACTAAGGAGCTGTGCTAAAAAGCTCACAATATTATTTGATCGCAGTGATTTAGGGCAGAGAAACTGGCACTGTCTTGGTTTTTGTACAACTTGGCACAAGCCAATGGCTTCAGAAAAGACTTTCAAAGCAGACTCCTGTCAAATTCGCCATATGGAGCTACTGGACTCAGATTATGGAGGTTTTCCTGGTCGTTTGCCTGGTTTAGGAATCATTGGTGCTCTCCAGGATTTTTGCCTGCTGCAGATACCTTGATCAAAAGAAACTGACAGCTCAAAAAGAGAAGATAGTTTGATATTTGGGAGTTTTAGATAATTTCCAACATTTCTAAGAGTTGTCTGGCACTCACCCCCACCTAAAATATACCTTCCCCACTGTCTTAGCAGAGACTTCACCACAACCCAAGTCCATCAATTACTAGGCACCCTGAGAGTGACGTTGAATCCAGCACAGACAGAAAATATTATTGCACCATAACATTATAGCAGCATAATGTGCTGTAGGTTGAACTTTGAGTTAACTGAGTCCACAGGGAGGTAACACACAGATATGAAAATCTGTTTCAGAAAGGGAAGGGGATAGGAATCTGTTTTTTTTGTTTGTTTGTTTTCATGTTCTGAACACTGGAAAATACTTCCTCCTCACAATGTGGTTCTGATAAAGGCACCCCCCCCCAACACACACACACTTAGTTTTTTTTCAATTGTCTATCTTTACGCGGCATCCTCATTTGGAGAGATATTCCTTCCCATCTCTCCCCTCTGAAGTCCAGGCTCATGGCTAGCACACTGCCACTGCTGTCAATGAGATTGAATAGGGTATTTTGCTTCTCAAATTTTATGAAGACTTTATCTGAAGGACTGAGGTAGAATGCAAAACCTGGCATTGCTTAGTCAAACTATGAATTTTATTTTAAAAGTCCAATATTAAAATCAAGTGAGTTTATATACAAATCCAGATTTGTTGCTTCTCTTGAAAACACCTTTGTTCGAATTCCCATCTGCTGAGCGTGCTGCACCTGCATGTTGAACAGTAGCCTGTCCTCCTGCTGGCAGTCTGCTTGGTGAGGCCTCATAGAATTGCCTCAAGTGTTTGCATCCCTGATATTCATACAGGCATCTTAGCACTTTTACCTCTCCTTTGTATTATAAGATATTCCTGAAAAGGACCTCCATATGCTGAGTCAGAGAGAATACAGGACACTGGGAGAGCCCCTTCTGGTTATAGGAGGCAGTCCTCTCAGAAGCAATGATGATCAATTCTGGTAGTAATCTTTCTCTGGTAGTGAGAAAACTGGGTAGCCTGTGTCACAGTCATCTCTATGTTTTGTTCAAAATACTAAGTTAGGTAGGCTGGAGGTGTATACCTGCAGTCCTAACTACTCAGTAAACTGAAGGCCAGACTGAGCAACTTAGCGAGACCCTGTGTCCAAATAAAAACTAGTAAGTGAGGTAAGTATCCAACTTGGTGGTAGACTATCTGTAGTAGTACAGTATGGAGAGGGTAGGGGAGAAAACTAAAGGGAGGGGGAGGAAGAGGAGGAGGAGGACGAGGAGGACGAGGAGGGGAAAGGAGAAGACGAAAGGAGAGAAGAGGAGAAGAGGAATAGAACAGAAGGGGGAAGGGAAGGGAAGAGAACAGATGGAAGGGGAGAGATGAGGAGGGGTGAAGACAAGGGAAAGAAGGCCATAAAGTAAGGAGCCCCAAACACAGGGAAATCAGAATTTCTCAGGGGAAGTGTCAGGACAACTGAACATTAAAACAAGCATTTCAGATGATTTTTGTGAAAAATTTTGATAACTGTTGAATTCTTCCTGAATCTGATAGATCTTCTGCAACAAGTTCCAATTAGAGAGCTTATTAGTCTTTGAAAATAATTCCAACTTACTTGTCTAGCAATGGGAAAGACACAACATTTTGCCTCATGAAAAGCCAATCAATTCTGTCCTTTCTCAGTGTGTTCAGTGTTAAATCCGCTATAGCTATAAGTAAGGAAGATAATTAAATGTTTTTGTACTAATAGAAAGACCAGGATTTATTTTGTTGATTTTTTTTTTCCTAGTCATCTTACAAATTTGGGGACTCACTGGGCCTTTGTGTTCATTTTTACTGAATTGTTATTTGAAGTGTGGAATAGACATGTCACGCGTCTACTTGTTCCATTTCTAATCACTGCTAGGACCCAGCTTGTGTCATTAACATGTAGCAGAGCTTTTACCTCCTGTAATCTTGGATGAGTCACCCCACAGCCTCACACATAACTGCTTCTGGGACCCTGTCATCTAACCAGGCTTTGAAACCCAGTGGAAAGAATTGTGTTTCCTTGAGAAGTAATCAATAAATGACAAATTACCATAAATTTGCAGTTTTATTCACTCAGATTTTCACATAAAAACTGACAAGGCTGTGTAACAAATTGTATCTGGATTCAGGTTTTGAATCCACACAGCTAACGTACTCATGAATCATTCAGTGAAATTTGCTTCAAAAGGCTTTCTATGTCACCTTGGTGTGTGACCAGTTTCAGATAACACATTAAATGTTATACATTATGGGACATTCACTGGATTTTGTTCAAACTGCATTCTGTGTTGGTAAATCTGTTATGGTTCCAGCATGCATTGAGATTCCTGTACTTAGCCTTTCCTCAGATGCCCCTATGTATTTTAGCCATTGAGCAAATATATCTTCACCTCTCTGAGTCTCTGTACTCATGGTTGTTGACTGTGTAAGCAATATAAGAAAAGAGGCACTGCTATTGTCCCCATGTAGCTTCTGTATGGGAAGTAGAAAGGGGCTAGCACCGTGAATGGGAGGAGCCAGGACAGGCTGCCCTGAGGACAGGACCTCAGAGATCAAACCTGAAGGACCAGTAAAATGTTGCAACAGGAAGAAAGGGAATGCATGAGCTGTCCACTGTAGGTCACGTTCCCATTGGCTTCAAGCAACAAGTATTACCTCAGTTTCCCTGACTCAGAATTCAGGCTCAGCTGAGCTGGTCCCCTGCTCAAGGGCTGGCAGGCTTCAGTCAGCCTCTGTTCATTCACTCTGTTCATTCACAGTGTTCATTTCTGCTTGCTCTTTCTTCTAGGCTCCTTCAGTTTGTAGGCAGCAGTTAGTTCCTTTTAGGACTGGTTCCCACTTTCTTGCTGGTTGTCAGCCTGGAGCTGCTTTAGCTCCGGTCGCCACCTGCAATTCCCCACCCTCTTATAGTTCTTTCAGAGTGGCACAGTGGACCCCTTCAAGGTCAGCAGGAGACTGTGCTTGGAAGGGTCTTGTTCCTCTTTATTGACTTTCTCCTAATTAAGTCAAATTCACCTTGATTACAGCAGCAAGCCCCTTCCCCTTCTACATATCCCGAGACATAACTGTGAGAACAAATGATCATTAGATTCCTGGGTCCATCTTCCATATAAGAGAAGGAGATTATATATGGTGGGTACATATGGAGACCAGAAAGCTGGAGGTCATTTTACATTTGTTCCCTTACAAAGAAGAATATTCCAGACAAGAAGAATAAGGTAAGAGACCTATATGAAAATAGAACAATTTCTAGTGTCCCAAAATAAGTCTGGAGTTGTGACCAGAACAGATTATATGTGCCTAGGTCAATATCCCATGTATACTCTATAATACAAATATTAAAGTATCTATTTTTAAAACAATTTTTGAGGGGGCTGGAGAGATGGATCAGTGGTTAAGAACACTGACTGCTCTTGCAGAGGACCCAGGTTCAGTTCCTAGCACCCATTTGCTGGCTAACAACCATCTGTAACTCCAGTGCCAGGGGATCCAACACCCTCTTCTTTCTGACTTCTGCATACTGTATGACACAGGTGCACTTATATATGCACAGGCAATACACTCAAACACATAAAATTTAAAAAAATTAACAAAATATTTTTAAAAATAAATCATTAAAATATGTATCGAAATATGGAAAATAAAAATATTCACAGAATACTAAATGAGAAACTCATGCATAATGAGACTGTAGGATATCAGTTTTGGAAAATATATATACATACACATGCACATATATATATATGCATACATATCATGAAAGATTACAGTTAAATATATCTGTTAGCCTTGAATTTTTCTGCATGGGAAATTGTCGATAATAGTTTTTGTCTTTTTTATTTCTAATCTCCACGGTCAATATGCATTCCTTTTAAAATAATACTAAGCCAGGTGTGGTGGTAGAGGCTTGTCATCCCAGCCCTGGGCAGACTAAGGTAAGAATATCACTATGAATTCAAGGTCCAGTCTGTGCTACACAGTGACACAAAACAAAATAAAACAAAAACTTTTATGGCAATCTCAATAGCAAATGTGAGCAGAAAATCGACAGGTTTGTGCCCCAGATGTTCTGACAGGTGCAAAAGCAAGCAAAAGAATTCTCTGCACATGACCTTTACAAAGGCAAAGAATAGTTGTGGAAATAAATTCCAGGTTCAGGCAAGTGTGGTAAGAAGGCCGGAGCTGCCCCAGGTATGTCTCAAGACTAAAGAATAAGCAGAAAACCCAGTCTTTCTATTCTGCAGGTACAAGGCAGATATTAGCTTCTCTCTACCTCAGTTTCATTATATCTAGAAATGCAAAAAACTGAAATCCATAGTCATCGCAGGGCCCAATTATAAGTAGTATGCACATGACAGCTGGAGAAATGGCTCAGTGGTGGAGTACTTGCTGTTTTTGTATACAGGGATTTAGTTCTCAGTGCCCACATGGTGGCTCATAACTGCCCTATGACGCCACTTCCAAGGAATACAACACATTCTTCTGGCCTCCATGGGCACCAGGCACACATGTGGTACATATACATACCTGCAGGCACTCAAATATATACATAAAAACATCTTTTTAAAAAAATAAAAGAGAAGTGGGTGAAGGTACTAGTTTCTATCTCCTTGTAGCACCTTCTATGTACCAAGACTTTTAAACAGAGATGGTTCACTCACTGTCAAATCCAGTACAGCTTTTAGAGATTCACTAGGAAGAGGAAGAAAGAGCCCTTAGAGAACCAGATGGGAGTTTGGAAATAAGTAACACTGACAACCAAGCCCTTCAGACACATCTTTGAGTTTCAAGAGAGCAGTTAACAACAAAGAAAAATATATTTTTAGATGTTGTTTGGGAGGTGAAAGGATTTTTCTTGGGGGAGGAGGGCAGGAAATGGGCAGATGAGATTTTTTTGTTTGTTTGGTTGGTTTTGTTTTCTTTTCTTTTCCTGGCACTGCAATGTCTCAGAGATTTTTGAGTTGAAATATAACAAAATGAGGCTT
Organism: Nannospalax galili; assembly: GCF_000622305.1. NCBI lineage: Eukaryota > Metazoa > Chordata > Mammalia > Rodentia > Spalacidae > Nannospalax > Nannospalax galili. The sequence continues at coordinate 6,014,061 of NW_008331125.1, forward strand.
TTCATTCCTCTTGCTCAAAAAAGAAAGAAAGAAAAGCAAGAACACCAGAAAATGTCAGTGTGGGACATGAACATGGCAATGTGGCTAATTCACGGCAAGGTAGCTGACATAAAAATTCTTAAAATACACACTTTAAAATTAGATTTTGACCTTCGATAGGGCTTATCATACTATTTATACTGTGGCAGAAGGAGCTGATTTTTCAGTAGCTGCCTCATCAAAGGTATGACTCACATTTCCTTAAGCATTTACACCATATGTTTCCTGAGGTAAAAGAAAAAAAAATTGTGCATTTTTTATACGATTAGTGAAATATGAACCCAAATTATGAGAAATCATCTAAAAGTGCTTTGGGAAGCATATGTAATGTTGATTTGTGGAAATTAAAATTTTGCTAAACATTTGGCTGGAAGAGCCATTAGGCGATTTATGAATGTAAGATTGAAAAGCAACTGGGTGATGCCGGTCCCATCATCAAGAAATAGACAGAATCCACACTGTTTAGCAGTGTAACACAGATACTACTGAAAAACGCTTTATATTCTAAAATGTGAATTGAGTTTTTTTAAAATCATCTCTTAAACTAACTGAAAAGAATCATTTTAACATTTAAAAAGGGAAAATTTTAAGGTAATTGACATTTAGTGGCGTGCTTCTGTTTGTACCAGCTGCAGCTGTAAGATAATGAGACACATTATTTTGTAGCCATTGGAAATTGACATGAGTGCATCTTCATTATTAGCATTTTACTCAAATAACTTTATATGGTATAAAATTACTGCTGCAAAAGTCCTAGGAATTTCACATTCCATTTAAGAAATAGGAAAGCATCTCTTTTGAATACAGCGTGTGAAAATTAGATTTCCAACTTCGGAATACTATTTTTCACTTGCTATTTAAATCAGTTGACATTTTAGTTTATAACTATTTTTAGGGAAGTACACTTAAGAATAGAAAACACCTTTTTTATTATTTTTTTTTATTTTATGTGTATGCATGTATTGCCTGCATGTAGGTAAGTGTACTCGTGTCATGCAATGCCCATGTAGGGCAGAAGAGGCTGTCCGATCCCCTGGAACTGGAGTTATGGACAGTGGTTAGCTACCATGTCGGTGCTGGGATTCAAACCTGGGTCTTCTGTAAGAACAGTGGTGTTCTTAACCTCTGAGCCATCTCACCAGCCCAGAAAACAACTTTTACGCATGTCACATGATCTGTCTTGGAGAGGTGTGATGTTTCCTATCACACTTATCTGCTCCTCAGGCTTGCCGCCCCAAGTTACACTCAGATTCTCAGGGATGGAAAGATACCAGTCCTTGCAACCCTCAGGCCAGACCCTGGGACCCACCTTCTACTCTTGCTGAAGACCAGTTTCCTCCTCATTCACTTCTGTCTTCTGAACATCTTGTAGCTGTCTAACAGCCCCATCCTGTCATCTGTGCCTCACCTCCCTGACTCTTCCCTTACCAATGCCTGCTCCATGGACAGGCAGATGAGCTCTCTGAAGCAGTGATCTGATCATTTGCTTCACTATGTTTGAACTTTCAATAGTTTCCTGGGAGTTATCTAGATACAGCCCTAATACTTCACTTTGGTAAAGATGACACACCCCTGTTGCTTCTCTGGATCTGCTCATCCCTCCAGACTCCCTGCATCTCTTCCCAGCCCCTTCTTGCCCTGTGTACACTGAGTTTGTCTTGCTGAAGTCCATGTATCTTCTCTGTGGAGTGTTCTATCAGCACCACAGTCTCTTTCGCCGCCAATCTTTGCCTTCTGCTTAGCTACTCCTCCTCATGGAAGCCTTGGCTGTAAGCATAGACCATCTTGAAAAGTCCCTCTCTTTCCCTCACTAGTTCCAAAATGGCTGCTCTGTCATCCTGATCATTGTATGTTACAGTCTTTTTCTCATTGACTTGGAATCATGTATTCACTTTTGTTCCTAGAGCATATTTTCATAGATCCAGGACTTTCCCTGCCTGGAGAATCAGAATTCTCTAAATCCTAGCAATATCTGGAACAGAGTAAACATTTAACAATAGTTACTAAATGACTAAGTATATGTAACAAAACAGTCTTTGTCCCTGAACATTAGAAACTATATAATTAATCACAACACTCCCACTTTCTGTTTTATGCGGGTGCCGGTCAGGAAGCTTTAGGCTACATGGAAACCCTACAAATATCTTTAAACAAATAAGAAAACTTCACAAGAGTCACCCGTTAGCCTTAGCTCAGTACAGTGTTAAAACGAGCCTCTCTGTGGTTCTCTTAGCTGCCATAGTTAGCGTAGATCAGTACCTCCTATCTCCTTTCAGTGTGCAGAGAAGAAACCAAGGCAGTAGCAGCTATTCCTGTCCCTTCCTCAAGAATGCAAAGGAGTACTGGACATCCTAGTCATACTCCGCTTATGTCTCGTTGGCTAGATCTGTGTCAAGTCGCCACCCCACCTGCAAGGGAAACTAGGAAAACAGTCTTTGTGGGGATTTTTGTTTGTTTAGCATACTTAGCCTGTTTCCTGGAAATGAGCGAGAGCCAATGAGTTAGGGAAAATGTGTGCCACACTTCGGGACAGAGTGTTTATGTCTGCTAACCTCAACCTCAGGTTCTTCCTTTTTGAACAAAGGCATGAATTAATGTTTTTCTTCCAAAATTTACATTATATTTTTCATTCTATAATTCCCATATATTATCCTGACCAAAGTATACTACTTTCTATACTGGTCAGTTACTCCAGATGTTTCTTAAATGCTACATACTGAGAAAAATTCTATGTGGCCATTGAAACCTATCCTTTTCAAGGGATATCAGTTGGTGTTCTCCCCAAGCTAGGGTGAGCATCCTGCACCCAGATTTCCTGTCTCTGACTTCTCCAGTGTCTCACACTGACTTTTGCAAGTATTAAGGTTTCTACCAATCTTTTCTCTCCTGGGCTCATTTAGCTTTAACTATGAACTTGACACAAACTAGAGTCATCTGGTAAGAAGGAAACTCAACTGAAGAATTTTCTAGACCAGACTGTCCTGTGCTATGTCTGTAAGGCACTTTGTTAATTGGTAATTAACACAGGAGAGCCCAATCCACTCTGAGAGATACTATCTCTAGGTAGATAGGCCTGGGCTATATAGAAAAAGTTGCTGAGCAAGCCAGGGGGAGTAAGCTCGTAAGAAGCATTCCCCTATGATCTGTGCTTCAGTTCATGTCCCCACATTTCTGCCTTGAGTTCCTGCCTTGGTGTCTCTTGATGGTCTGTAACCTGTAAGATGAAATAAATCCTTTCTTCCCAATTTTTTTTATTATGATATTTAATCACAGCAACAGAAAGCTAACTAGAACATTACCTTTGTTTCAATAATTTTTCTGATCACCCTTTTCTGTCCCCTTACAGCCCTGATCAGCTGACACTAGACATGCTGTATTCAATTATTTATGATTCATTTAACAGATACCTTGGAGTGGAGGGAGAAGAAAATAAGTCACCATGACTACACACACACACACACACACACACACACACACACACACTTTCAGAGAGTGATTAATTAGTTTAAAATGAGAATATCACAGAGATCGATGTGTGTATGAGAGAATGTATGTGTGTGTGTATATCCATGAAAAGTGGGAATCGGGACTTCAGAGCTGGTAGTCAGTAACGTTCTCTTTAAGACATAAATGAGAAATCACTAGAATGAAAGAGGAAGAGTTCATTAAGCAGGAAGAACTTTAAGTGAAAGGCATTGGATAAAATGATCCAGTCCTAACAGTTAGAAACAAAAAGATGCCCAGAAGATAGTGTTCAGTCATAATACTGATACAAAACATAGGATCATACAGGACAGACAAGGAGAAAGAATACTCTAATGATCATCCTGAGTTCTCTATCTCGAGACATGTCCAGACAAAAATGAGCAGATCTCTACACATGTAGCCTGACTGGAGCAGTCAAGTTTATAACCTCTCCTTATGTTGGGCATTGTATTTCTAGTAATGCAGGCTACGATTACGGGGCTTATTTCAGAAATGGTGTTGTATTTCCCGCCCCCACTGTGATTTCCCATATGCCTTTGATGCTCTCTTCTCACATTCCTGAATATGACTTGCACAAATGGAGAGAGTAGGTGGATATGATGCAAGGAGTTATGAAAATGATTCACATCACATTTCCATCTTTTCCATAAGAAAAATAATATATAGTCCAAGGCAAGGCTGCATTACGTCATTGAGTGAGCAGCTTGGAGAAGCCAAAATTACACATCTGAAATTCAGTCATTCATTGAAATGTGATAATCTGGACAGGCCTGAAAATGAATTTCTTGATAGTTTTTTTTTTTTCCCCCTAAAGCAGATTGAATGATAGGAACAAAATAAAGTCTTAAAAAAAAAAAGAAGAAGAAGTCAGAGACCTAATCTTGCACTGAAGAACATCTGGGAACACTAACTTGGCAAAACAGATCTTAACACAAATGACAGAATGCATGAATTCCAGTGTGTGTGGGGGGTGCTATGGGAGGGTGTCAGAGGGGATGGGGGTATAAAGATGGTTAAGATTGATTGAGATGTTCTGTATGAAATACAAAAAAGATTAAATAAAAACAAATTTTTAGAAAAGAAGTCAGGAAAAAAAAAAAAAACTTTAAAAGTGGATAACTCCAACTAGGCAGGAGTTGGGTGAGAGGAGTCCAGCTGCTGATATTTAACTGGATGTGAGCCAATTAAATGTTGGTTTTCTACCTCCTGGAAGCCCTAATTGCCTTTCCTGCAGCAACTGCCAGCTCAGTGTTTCCCCCTGGGCTACAGAAGTCAGATATCAGTACTGACAGCTCCAGTGATTACTGGGCTCCATTTTAATGCTGAGCTGGGGACATGACTCTCTGAGCCAGCCTTGCCAGCTCCTTCCCTGCACTGGCTCACCACGTAACACCTGCTGTTCAGTCATGCAGGCAGCAGGGATCCTGAGGACTGTACTCTCCCATATGGCGCTGAGTTTTGATTCACTCTTTTCCTCTTCCCTATCAGTAAATATTCTAGAAGACAGTTTTATGATGATATTCACAGCTAGCATGAAACCCAGATAAAAATAAAACAGGATGTCAATAAAGAACTAATGATGTGTGTCTCTGTAAATGCATAATAATAATAAAAAGAATAGACATTTGTTTACAAAGGTACCATTTTAAGTCATGGGGCTTTCAATGAAGCCACTTTATAAATGGCCCAACATATGTGAATGTTTGCCTATGCCTTTCAGCCATGAAAATCGCACCATAGACAGCTGACTTTGAGTTGCAAAGTACTCTATAGGCCCTGAATAGTTTACTAAAACACCTTTGCTAAGTGGTAATCTAGTCATCTTCATGATGGACGTTTCAGTGGACAGCTGCAAGCAGTTCAGGGGTTATGGAAAGAGAGTTTTAAATAGGTTGGTAATCTGACATTTCCTATAAAATGGATTCAGAAACCAAGGGAGAGTTGGGGCCAAATCAAAATAAGCCCCTTAAAGGGGAAGTAGGCACCCTCCTGGATATACAGAAGTGTTTGGAAAAATTTAACCAAGAATGGTAATGGTTGGTGATAAGCTTGATTGTGGGGGAAGTACCACATGGTGGAAACCCCTGAGGATTGCAGGCCAAGAATCCCTTATGGTTCTGTCCCTGCTGTCTTTCTCACCCTCTTTGAAACTTTTCTATTCTACATTAAGTTGGGGGCTGGAGCTGGTCTAATAATTCAAACCATTCTGCATAGGGTCTTGGAGGGAGGATGCCTAGGTGAAGGATGTGATGGATCAGGAAGCAGAACTGAAGTCCCTCCACCCTTCTTTCTTCAAGTAATCCAAACAACACCACTTCCTCTTCTTGTGCCTCGTGTTCTTCATAAAATCCTAGCTTAAAAAAAATATAAATGTCTATTTTTAACAAAAGAAAGCTTAAAGATTCCTAGCTGTTGGGTAAGTTCTTTGTAGCTCTAAAATATTATAATTTAGCATTCTAATTAAAATATGTAAATGATACACAACTCTCTTTAGAGGTTAGCAAATCGTCAGTATTGCTGAGCAGTGATGATAACACTAAAGAATAGAATTAGCTGCATCCTGGAAAGCAGAAAATAGAGAGAAGCAGTGGATAACATGTAGAAACAAAAGCAAGTTTATTTTCGTAATTGCTTTCATTTTTCTGAAGATTGATGGATTTTGATTTGTGGAAAGCTATAACCATGTCTCTTCTTACCACAACTGTGTGTAAGTTACAGTATTGGCTGGTGTATTACATGGTACAAAAATGGTATTCTTGGGATGGAAAGATGGCTCTGTGTTTCAGAGCACTGGCTACTCTTGAAGGACCCAAGATTATTTCCCAACACCCATGTGACAGCTAACAACTGTCCATAACTCTAGGTCCAGGGGATCTGATTCCCTCTTCGGACCTCCATGGGCATGGCATGATACAGGTGCACCTACATACATGCAGGCAATACATTCATACACATAAAATAAAAATAATAAAATATTTTTTAAATATTCTTAAATTTCTTTGAAGGATAAGTGACCTTATGGAGAAGGAAGCAGACCCTCACAATTGATATTAATGCTGTTGTCAAGTATTGGTTTAAAGTACCTAGGACTTGCTCAACATCTTTTCTCAACTATTGCCTGGGCATCTGTCATGTAGCAAGCATATTCCTAGCACTTCATTTCATCAATAAAGAAAATAGCACTCAGTCCTGCCCTGGTGGAGTGAACATTCTAGCTAATAGATGATTTAGGTGTAGTTGTCCTAACTTTTTCTTGTAAGAAATTTAGAGTTCATATTGGAAAAAAATTGTTAACATATACAACAATTAGAAGTTACAATATGGACTTTAATTGCTATTTCAGGTTCAAAGTCAGCAGATAGCAGGACTTGTCTAGACCTTGGACATGGTACACAATTTGATAGTTAGCACCTGGCCTGGTGAATACTCATGGTAGTAAGCACTTGATACATATTTTGTTGAGTACATCAGCATAGGACTAACTAGACAGGCAAATCACATACTCGAGTAACAGAAAAGTAACTGAGGGTAGATGTTAGATGTTAGAATGAGTCCAGGTGAAGAAATCATTGAATGAAAGATGGGGAACTTTAGATGATGAGGTTGTGTGACTTCTGATGGCATTCATGGAAGATCGAGAGTATGAATGTTTTCCAGGATGGCTTGATGTTATGATGGATCAGTCCTTGAGAGACAATGTAAGGGTACAATAGGTGAGTGAGCTGATATATCTCTGGAAGAAGAGGCCCTAGAGAGAAACAAGGTGTACCATAGGAATTTTTAACAAGGAGTTGACTTTACTTCTACCCTATCATAAAACACTTAGCAAAATTAAATTCTATGGTCCTGTTTCTCTCTCACACTCTTTCTCTCTGTTTTCTCTTTCTCTTTCTCTCACACAGAGAGATGATGAAAGAGACATAGAAAGAGAGAAGGAAAGAAAGAAAGAAAGAAAGAAAGAGAAAGAAAGAAAGAAAGAAAGAAAGAAGAAAGAAAGAAAGAAAGAAAGAAAGAAAGAAAGAAAGAAAGAAAGAAAGAAAGAAAGATGATAGAAGATGATCTCAGAATTGATGGGACCATGACCCATAGTAAATATGATCTCGGGATAGAGACAGGCCAGGTACAATGCAGAACCCAAGCTTACAACCAATTCTCCTGATTATACTCTGTCCATTTGCCTGTTTGTGATATAACTCCCAATTCACACATTTGTATCCTTGGTAGAAAGACTTTTTCTATTATTTGTGTTTATATCTCAAAACAATCTTTTTGTTTGTAGTGTATAAGCCAGTGAAACAGCTGCTGCCTTGAAACACCAAATGAATGCTGGATATTTTAAAAAGTTAAGTGGACTAAGAAGATCTTTGTATAATAAAGTGTGCTGTTTGCCTATTTTAAATAAAAAAAAGAAATATTTTAATTTGAATGATTCCAAGCCAACCTGGAACAAAGGAGAATTCATAACTGATGACTTAAGGTCAGTCAGGGAAAAACTGAATTAAATTTGCATCTTTCTACATACCTTGAACATTATCAGATATTCAAAAGGTGTAGCATTATTTTAAGATCTTATGGAAAATGCCAACAAGTTTGTCTCTGAAATTTTAGTTAAAAATTAAACTCTTCAGTTGTCAATAATAATAAAATTATGCTTCGTAAGGCTCCAGATGGAACATTTTGTGGTAAGCAGGTTAATTGTTGCCTGCTGAGCCAACAGACTCTAGAGAGCCGGCCAGCCCAGGAGGAGCTCTGCAGGCAAGGTACCTGTACATTCCCATCCCTACCTTGCGTGTCCCTTTATTGCTAGCCAGAGTGGTTCATGAACTAAATATTTGTATGTGGAGGGTATTAACTCCTTCTGGTAAATGAACTGAGATTCTATTTCAGATCCAAGATGGAAAAAGAGAGGGAAACATTATCATTCTTCAAGAAGTAAATGAGCTTGCAATTTAAATATTACTAATGCATCTGCTAAAGCTTTTGTCAAAAGGCCGTTCACTATGATTCCAGAAAGTGAATTTAGAGAAGCCAATTATCCAAACAAATGACTAGTGAAAACAAGAAGACAAATATGTTTTAGAGCGTGATCTTTCCCACAATTCTTTCTTATTTGAAGTACAATGCTTTGTTTCTACAAGTTGGCAAAGGCAAAGGTCTGGGAACACCATTACTCTGACAAGGTTAATTTCAGCAATGTTCTCTCCACAGACTCTGGTTCTCAACTGGTCATTGGTAGACAGGGAGCCGGCAGAGCCAACTGAGATAATTTTCACTTACCGTGTGTAAATGTATTGGAATCCAAATGCTAATACTTCAGTGCCGTCACTTCTCAACCTAATGATTTATTTGTCATTAAAGCACTTTACTTTTAAATCTTATTTATATAGCATTGGGTATTACATTTCAAAAACATTGACAATCAATAACCCCGATAAGGGGAAGAAAAATGACATTCAGGTCTTGATTTTTGTCCTGTGAGGCTTAGGAGAACTCCTTATTATTCACCCAGAATCTAGTAGGATACAAATTATAGAATTCATATGACTTTAAATTTAACTTAGAGGTGTTTTTAGCTGGTAAAAACTTCCTGAGCTCTTGCAACAACCTCAAATTTCACATTAAAAACCTTTATTATTGTTTTTCTTCTGTTCTTAAGCACAAAGTGAAAGTCAGCCACCGCACTACCCTATGGTAGACCCCTCTACCAAAATTACTCCTACATCTACATTGAGTCATATATATTCAGCACATGAAAAAGTATTCTGATAAGTTGGAGATAACTTGCCAAGCAGAATATCAGTATCTGAAGTTCATATATAATTATTTAATGATATAAATTTATTTTATTATCAAACTTGCTGAATGAGCATGCATGTGTGCAGGTTATTTTTTATGACAAAACACAGACTGGATAGAACCCAAGAAAACAGATTTGACAAAATCAGTCACAAATGAAGCAGAAGACCTTTGGTGAATCATGTTCTTCATGCCATTTCCTTTAGCTGTCATGTCAGCCCTATAAAGTACCCATCAGCAGCACTGTCATGTATGGTAGTAAAGTTTGTGCACCGAATAGAGGAGTTTGAATTAGGGAGAAGTTACGCCTGAAATCTAAGCATCACTCTTGTTAGTCCATGAATTCAAAGTGTTGCTTCTTCCCAGAGGGAATGCCTTTCTTAAATACACAAAGCCACATATATGTAAGTAAATGTGGTTCAGGGAGTAAATATCTTCATTTTCCCCATGAAGGAATTCAAGATCACAAAGATTAAGTTATTTCTGACAAACAGGTACATAGAAAATATTAAAACAAGTACTCAAACTATGACAATATAGCTCAAGACCCCAAGACTACTTCTTTCAACTAAATTGTATTGTTTCATTCTTAGTATAAGATTTTCTGTGCCATTTGATATTCCAGGAGCATCCAATTGTTTGACACCCTTTCTTGTGTGTGTGGTGTATGTTTGTATGTGTGCACGTGGTGTGTGTGTGTGTGTGTGTGTGCGCGCGCGCATGTGTGTGTGCGTGTGTGTGTGCGCATCTAGAAACTCGAAGTTGATGTCAGGAGTCTTTTTGAATCTCTCTCCACCTTATTTTTTGAGATTAGTTCTCTCACTGAACTTGGTGCTCACTAGTTGGCTAGACTGGCTGGCCAGTGAGCTCCAGGGGTTCACTTAGCCACCATGTCACACACCTCAGGGGTACAGATGTATGCGTGTGTGCATGCAGATACCCGCTTTATTTTTCTTTTTTTTTCACATGGGTGCTGGAATCAAATTCAGGTCCTCATGCTTGTGGGACAGGAGATTTACTGACTGAGCCATCTTCCCAGTCCTGTAGACTATTTCTTCAAGACCAGTTTTAATGAGGAGATAGGTAGAGTTCTGAGATAATTGATGATAAAAGACACACACAAATCCTTAAGAAAGCTGAGGACACAGATTTCACATTTCTTCTAGTATTTGAGAGGTAACCGTAAAGTGAAACTTCTGCTGAGATGTCAAAGTGCCCTATTTACCTGCTAGACTATTCATTAATCACAAACAATTAGTGACTATTAGCTTATGAAAATGTATTTACAGTTCGTATTTGAATTTGGCAAGCTTTACTGGGAAACAATGGTCTGTCAACACTTTGCCTGATGGATGTGATAAAAAAAGCGTAAAGCATGACAAATGAATACGTAGCCTTTGAATTTGTAGTTGGCAAAGGATAATAATTCAGAGGTTGCTGTGTTCATGTCTCCCACTACTTTGCAGCCTCTGAATTCTACTTACAGTCGTACATGATCAGATGTTACATTAAAATATAATTCATTCCCTTTCAAACGGTTCCCTGTACAATGATTTCATCTTAAGCATGCACTAATGTGGTTATTCTGGTGCAGTTCTTATCATTTTATGTATGTGAGGGGTCACTATTGACCAGATGTAGTAGCATCCAGGCATCTGCCTGTAATCTCAACAGTACAGAGGCTGAGGCAGGAAGATTATGAGTTCAAAGTCAGCACTAGGCTGCATATTGAGTTCCCAGTCAGACTATTAAAAAGGGAGGTGCTATCAAAAAAGGGATGCTGGAGAGATTGCTCACTGGTTAAAGGCACTTACTGCTCTTGCAGAAGACATGAGTTGTTCCCAGCATCAATGTCAGGCAGCTCCCAACTGCCCATAACTCCAGTTCCAGGGGATCTGATGCCTCTGGCCTCCTCAGGCACCCGCACTCACATAAATATATCCCTCCATAGACACACAGGCATACCATAATTAAACAAAATAAAACTAAATCTTAAAATAGTTTTTAAAAATACAACTTGTATAACCAGTCACACTGGGTAACAATAGGCAACAAGTTCCTTTCCCAGAGTGCTCACACTTTTGAAAGCTAAGACAGAAGGCTAGAGTGAGGGGGCGGGGGGACAGAGCATTACAAAACAGGTAAGTAGTTCCTTCTGCAGTGGCTGCATTTGCTGCTATAGAAAACAGGAGCACGGGAAGATGGAATACATATTTGGCTGTTTCAGAGCAAAAACAGTTTAGCATTATGAGTATGTAATGCTGAAGGATAGTCTCCAGATCATTTTGACGTGAAACTTGGTTGTGGAAAATGATTGATTTTCCCCTAATTATAAAGACTTGCTGATTTCTCGTCAGTTCAGAAGTGGCAAAGTTATTTTGGATTTGCTCATTTAGACTCTCTTATCTGTCTCTGTTGAATGAAATTAATGATTTAGTGTACCAGCTACCACATAAAGGCATGAAGCCACACAGTGCTGAATACTTGTATGTGAGACTGGTGCATGTAAATTTTGAAATTGTTTTAGTGGGCTTTTACAGAAGACAACATCTGATCTCATCTCTCACACGTGTGCTATTATACACTTATACATCATACATCATACACCATTCACCACCACTACCATTACCCTGGCGGTCTAGACAGAGGCTCCTAAGCAACAGAGTCAGACCCAACCATTGATCTCAAACTCTTTGTCACTGGCAGATGCATGAAAGAGAACATTGTTGTTGCCCACAACTGCAGGGTGCATAGGAAATGTTTATTTGAAATCAATAAGCTCATCTCTATATCCTTAACAGCTTCTCAGAAGTTCTCTGAATATTCTTATTTGGAATTTGACATAACTAAAATGATATATCCTCCCCCTCTAGCTCTCTGGGTAATATTTGCTTACTCTTTCCAATTTTATTCACCTCAAAATTGGGGAATGGAATAGCAGTTGACTTTGCCTTCTGCTGTCATCTCCAAATTATATTTTCTTTTCCTCCATAGGAGGAGCTCTCAGTCCTTGTATTGTCTATCATTCCCATTCTAGAATCTTCCATAATAATACAGTCTTCGTTTTCAGCTTAATTCTTCTCAATGGCCAACCTTCACAATGGTCAATCTTAATGTCTCTCACATTAAGTATCTTCTCTCCCCTGCCATTGCCAAGCAGCTCATCCCCAACATGCTGTTATAATGCAAAATCATTTTGCTTCTAAAACCCTCTTGCAGATGCCCTACTCTCCAGGTGCCACCTCTTGTGGTCCAGTTTTATTGTGCCTGATCCTACTGAGATTTCTGTTTGTCTGGATATTAAAAAGTAAAATTTTCTTTTACCTCTTTAGTTCTCTTATCCGTCCATGTCATCTTTACTTTCCTTCAGGCCCCCAACTCTGCATCCATCTAATAGACTCATTTTTCATGTTAAGATTCTGATCAGAATTCCTAGGAAGTAAGGGTTCCCCTAATAAAAATAGCTTATCTCTCATTTTAGAAATGAAAAGCATCTACATAGTGAACATGATCTTTAGTGAGTGGCAGAAGTCTCTTTGTAGTCAGTGTGTAATCCTTTCACGGCAACACAATTTACCAAATAAAAGTGAAGGAAGATGCCACCTTCACATGCCTTCACACGCAATAAGTTTCTGATATTTCAGGCTTGCTCTTAAAATATTTGGGGTTTGTAAATTATTAATAAATTGTTGAAAATCTCATTAATGACACATGTATAGTCTATATATAATCTATAAATATTTGGTAGAAGCAATGGGGATTCATGACTATGAAAAAGAATGATCATTAGTTTAGTGAGCCTATAAACCTAGAGGCAGGGGACTGGAGCTGCTGACCTCCTAATATGAATCAAACAGCAAACCCACTAGAATCAAGCAGCTTCCTTAAAAAGAGAAATTTAATCATGGCTTGTTTTCCAGTTTCCCTTTTCCTTGATCTCAATGTTTCCTTAAGAAATTTATGCTGTCCTGAGTTTCCAAGTGGAACCAAGGACAACAGTATCAATGAGTTATAGATCAGCCAGACTCAAGCAAGTGTTGTTTGTGAAGGCATTAAACATATCCATTTAGATCTTTTCTAGAAGGAAATTTAGAGTAGGGAAGCTACCATCCCTCTTTGGGCTGCCCCACTATTTACTGAAGGTGGTATTTGGTAATATAAGTCTTTCTGTACAAATGACTGTAGTTGACACCATTCATCTTTACCCAGATTTCTTCTTTTTGATTATCTCAAACCTGTGGCCCTTCTTGTGCTATGTTTCAGTCAAAGCTTCAGAATCAGGAGTCTTTTTTTTTTTTTTTTCTCTGATGTACTTTACAGTTTGCTGCACTGTGTCAACTCTACTGGGCTCATTTTTCTCTTTGAGAATACTAGCCGACAACCCGTGTGTTCTTAAGCTGCCTTTGATAAGTGCTCCTTCAGATTGCACTGTCATTTTAAGGCATGGCACAGCTATAAAAAGTGTACAATATGTGCAGCCAAGAGTTTTAGAATCAAAGTTGAGTTCAAATTCTGTCTCTCACACTTAGGATGTGACTCAGGTGAGGCCAAGCTATATAACCTCAGTAAGTCTTAGTCTGCCTATTTTTGTGATATTTATGATTCTACTACATCAGATTGGTATGATAATTATATTGACAATGCTTATAAAATCCTTGGCACGGAGCCTGGTGCCTATGAAACATTTAATATAAGTGGTTATTATTGGTGTTATTATCATTAAAAATAAACCATTCTGACAAGGAATCTTTCTTTAGGCCACTGTGCCCAGGAGGCAGTGATGTTGTTCATCTCATTGCTTAATTTTACGAGCAATGTGGCAACCCTTCTGGTCTCATCTTGATCTTTCTATCTTCTCACATCAGTTTTAATCGTTCTGTGAGTTCTCCTTCCGGAAAGCTGAGAGATGCCATTTTCTACTCTGGTGTTTTCTTGAAGGGAACAATTTCTCTAAAATGCCTATTTTAAACCAATCCCATAAGAAAACATTGTTTCTGTTCTGATCTTTTCACATTTCAACACAGGAACTAGTTCTTTCTCCTTTTGGAGTCACGGTCTTGACGTGTCAGTCACACTAGGCTGAACTGACCATATAGCCTAGGCTATGTTTGGACTCACCACACTCCTGCCTGCCGTTCCAAAGCATGTTGCAGGAATACACCAGGATGCACACATCTCAGCCTTTCTCCTTTCAACAAGTTATAAAACCACCTATTTTCAATATGTTGAAATGTCTCAATCCTTGCTCTCCCAAAAGAAAAGCATGTTTATAGTCTCTTGCTATGTATGCCCTCACTAAATTGGACCACAGGGATTATTTCTTAAGCATTAAAAAGCTGAATGAACTAAATTTTATTTTGAAGGATTACTGGTTTTTTTTTTTACCTCTACATCTAGGAAATAACATCTTTAACTGCAATCTGACCCAGTTGAAATAAACAGTTCTCATATTCCTGACCCCTGGTTTTGTAATATTTTTCTACCTATACATAAAAGGAAATGTGTTCCTTGTTCTCTGCGGGTTTTTCATTTCTCTTCATTTCTTTATTTTTCTGCCAGTGCATAATATGCTTGTTAATGTCCAAAGGACAGAGGCACCATTACTGACCGGTACAGGGCGGTATTTGGTAGCTGCTACCTGAAGGTGATGGAGAGACATAAAGGCAAAGACAACAGTATCTGATTTGTAGCAAGCTTTACAGCTTAATCTTCTTCACAAATGATCTCCTAGATTAAAAAATCAAAACTGCAGACATGCTTGATTGAATGGTAATTGAAAGGCCAATATGGACTGAGTAGATTTATTCTTTCGTCGGTTGATTTATTTATTATAACTCCTTAATTTTGAAAACCATAAGGTTATTTTTCAGCATTTCATTTTAAAGTGTATATTTCTTTACGAGAGGAAGTGACTGAAGGGCCCCAAACTATTAATCCAATCACATCCTTCCTGGCCAGGTGGGAGGTGACTAACAAATGCTCTGGAGTACCAGCTGGGACGCTTCCTCCCCTGGGCTCCTTTTTCAGCCCAATTACAGGTGAAAAGATGCTATCTTTCGGCTTGTCATTTAAATTCAGATATAGAAAAGGTCTGTCAGTTCTCTTTCATGTACCTCTTGCCAAGATGTGAGAGTTCCCTACTGAGACTTATATTGGTGTTTCTGCTGAAGCTTCCTGTTCTTGTAAACAGCAAACTTGTCAGTGAACTGAATAGCACTGGCGTCCAGAAATGTGTGACACTGAGCATTCAGATATACGCTGTCTTACCTCAAGAAGAAACACATATCAAAGCAGAATTCTAATATTAAGAAGAAAAACTATCTTCTAATAGTAATTTAATGCTTGCAAATGTTCCCATTAAGTATGGAGGACACAAGAACTGTTAATGGTTTAATCTACCCTCCTACTTTTTAATTAGTAAAAGAAATACAAATAGCAGATTTTAAAGCTCCTTAAATAGATGATTCAAAAATTGAGCAATTAAAGGACACTTATGTGATTAGATTAAGATGTCTTAATGTGGCACTAGCAAAACTATTTGTAGGCATAACTGGTGATTTTGAATTTTTTTTCAGTGAAATGTGCATCAAAATAGGCCATCAGTTTTTGTGGTTAACCAAAACCTCAAGATTTCTTACAGAGACTTCCTTTTCTTTCTTTGTGGGGCGCCTGGTAAACTGGAAGGTGGAACTGCTGGAATCTAGGAAAACAGCTGTGATAAAGCAAAAACTGCCAACCACTCACAGCTCGCTGCAGAGATAATTAATTATGAAGAGAGCAAGAAAGTAATCCTCAAGAAGGATTACATATATATAATCCATAATTATATAAATGTTAAGTAACTTACATAATTGAGCATATATACAAATAAAATACTCTTCATAAGTTATTCTTTCAAAGAAAAATCTAATATACTAGTGGTGGACTATATAATAAAAAAAACCCTAAGTTTTAAATAACCCCAAAGTGTAAGTGTATGTATTCTTGGACTGAGGATATAGTTTAGTGGTACCTTGCTTGTCTAACCTTTACAAAGCACTGAGTTTGATTCCTTAGCCACACACACACACACACACACACACACCACACACTCACTCACTCACTCACTCTAACACAGAAATACTGGAATGTGTTCTGTTTTTCAAAATAGTGTTTTTCTACAAGTACATATTCGACCTCTTGTTATAATACCCCCTCCTTGGTGTGTGTGTGTGTGTGTGTGTGTGTGTGTGTGTGTGTGTGTATGTGTGTGTGTGTATGTGTGTGTATGTGTATGTATGTGATCTTGGTATCATATGCTTAATACCTTGTTGCAGTTTCATTAGGACCACTTTATGAACAACGGCACAAGAAAATCTCTCTAGGCAAATATTCAGTATGAGTAGTGACAAGAATATGTTTTGTATGACTGCTCTTAACCCCACATTTATATCTTGCAGTATGCTTTGCCTCTCCTCCAAGACTTAGGCTAGGAATCTTTTTTCAAAAGCATGCTCCACTCTGACAGTCACCTTAGATGAATCATCGCTGGCACTTGAAAAGAAGCCTGTTTGCCAACATTTTTTTTTTTAGACATAACTTACTTTTTACCTGCACATGTTACTGAGAACAGTATCACTAGAGCTCATTAGGTGAAACCTTCATTTATGTTTTGGTTCCTACAGTCCATATCAGTGTCTTGCTCGCTAGGAGATACACTCTAATATCAGATCAGATTAGTTCTATACCTTTGGACTCTTTAAAAGACTTTTGGGAAGACCTGCCTATACCAGCTAACCACATATGTGAAAGTGATGCACAGCAGAAATCAAAGGAAACTCTCAAAAGTGAGCTCCGAACTTTTCTGAGGCCTAGAGATATTAAAACAAGGCTCCACCCTCTCTATGCGTTTCATGTGAAATATTTAAAGATGTATTTTGAAAACCCTTTGTATGCTCTATACTTCTTTTAAAGTCAGCTGTAGTTCTGTTTAGTCAGACACCCAGCCTTCTAACAGCCTTGCTTCTTCAAAAAGGAGAAGATTTCTTGTGACCTCAGTCTTTATGGCTTCACATTTTCCTGCCAGGTGTTTACTAGCCATACTTTGCTCAAATTCTAGAATTTTTTGTATCCTCACCCTCCCCCACTCAGTTTGAAATTGTTTTGGATCTTTAAAAAGCTATTCACATTTTCTTACTTAATTTGGCTTCAGATCCTGTTTATGAAGTATTTTATTTTATCCATTTTTTCCCCTTTTGTTACCTTCCTTTCCCTGACTCTTTTCTATCAAGAAACCTTTTTTTATTTTCTAATAAGCACAGTTTCCTCACATTATATGAAAATAATAAGTTAACAAATACAATAAAACCTCAATCTACTGTCTTAATACAAGTGGAAATGGCCAAGACAATTTGAAGAGCACAATTTTTATTTTAATATGTTTTTCTTATGTACATTTCAATATGAGCTTTTATGATATTATTTTTCAGTACACTATTTCAAACAGGAAAATAGAGGCATTTTGTGAAGATCGAGTTCAGGTTGGGCTCCTTGGACGCCCAGCTGCTTCAGTCTTATCTCCAATGTTCCTCCTCATGAGCATCCAGCAGCCTCTCTCCTAATAAGGTCGGCACCGGCCCTCATCTAGCTCATCCTTCTGTCCCCAGCCTTCTCCTTCTAAGTCATATGTTCCTAGTGAATATTTTCTGTCTTTCAATTAACATGTTTGACTGAGCAATAAAATTGAGTGAAGGCCAGACAAAATTGTGGAAGGTGTACATAGATGTAGGATGACTTAACTAATCAAGGTGCTCTGCACATGCAGTTGAATGTCAAATATATGCATGAAAATTCTGAAGGTGACTGAAAATTAATTCAGTGTCTTATGACCAGATAAAGACATGTTTCTGAGATGATTTACTATTTAGCACTTCTAAGTCACTACAATAGTAGTTGTTTAGGATCATAAAATCATCCTTGTTTTCCACAGCCTAAATAGCTGACTCTATTAGAAAGTTCTGACTCACAAATTACCTTAATTCATGCCTTATCCATTTTACAGAATTGCCATCTATCTTTAATTAAATCAGGCCAATTTCAGTCAGTCTGAATTACTATGGTTCACCTTGCATTACATTTTTACCCTGTGTGTCTATTAGGCCTGTCTGACAGAAACAGACCCTTAACAACAAGAAAAAGAAATAAAAAGCTAAAAATCAGACTAAAGACATTATCAAAATTCTTTACCTAACCATACGGTCAAAATTCAAATCCTATAATTTAACTTAGGCCTAAATTGAGAATTAACCATATCCTGAAAATTTTCCTTATGTATTTTTGCCTGTTTGCTTACTCTTTTGTTAAGGTGTTACTCTATTAATCACCATCCTCAGGATCTGTGACAACTCCTATAGACCACTCCTGTGACATGGTAGCTATTTCAAAAGTGCCGTATGAGAAAGAGCTCTCAGAGGTTCTCTCCCCCAGAGTAGCCAAGCAATTGCTCCATTCTGTATTTCTGTGAAGCACTAATTTGGTATCGGCTTCCCTTAGTGTATATCATTTTCCTTTTTCTTTTAGAAAATAAAAAGTGATTTGTTACATCCTTTTCTAGCTTCTGCTTCTGGGCTTGGAATGGACTTCTTTAGCAAGTGCTATATAAACTCAAAGAACCTGAACTGCATGATTCTACAAACATGAGACTTGCATGTAATCTATAAGAATTAAACCTAGCCTCTGTAGTATTTGGTGCTTTTTCCAAATGTTCTGTTTCCAACACTGACTATATTTCTGGTTTCTAAGATCAATAAGAACATGACTGAGATTAATTCTGCATGAATGTTTCTCCTGTACATTAGTTGGAAGTCTTTAGAGAAAAGAAGCAATATAATTCTCACATTTTATACATAATTTTTACATGGTTCCCAACAGTTAGACTTGAGAAAACCTCAAACTTTTAACAAAATCTGTATAGTGTAGTAACTAAGAGGTAATGAGTGATCACTCATTCTAAATTTTCTTATTCATTGAAATTACTACTCCCTGACTTTTTGATATCTCACCAGTAACTGGGGCCACAGAGATAAACAAAGCCTTAGATTTCAAGGGGTGATCAAGTCTGTTGAGGAAAAGGCATATTTAGAAAATGTTAGAAACCCAGGTACCTTGTTTTCCTTTTTTCATATTTAATATCAGATAGATACAAATTCTGCTTATCCTTAAGTCACTTCTTTATACAGGGAAAAAACTAATTTAATTGACTGGGAAATAGTGAAGAATTTAACACCCATTGACTCAAGCCCTCTAAAATGGGTAAAGCTATACCAGAGACCATGCACACAGCAAGGCCCTGTTGCAGTTGTCCCCCTTCCATTGCTAACCCTGCACAAAGCCCGGAACATAGGAAGTGCTTTCCCTGTCACCAGTCCTATGGCTGTCAAATGGGTATGACAAAAGCCTCACCTTGTTGCACAATTACTAAGCAAATGTTTTCTGTGTCCAGCCTTCTCTGAGCTTCTGTGCCTCAGCACTAAGACTTGAGAGGAATGGGGTAAAGCCCATTTCAGTCTATCTCTGCCCTAAGATGGTTTATTTATGGGTTCAAATTGTCAAACTCTCAAGAAACAATAAGCTTTGATCCAAAATTATGCTTGATTCACTTTCTAGAAAAGACACATGACAGATCCAATGGGTAAATCATTTTTATGTCATCAGGTGGCCCAGAACCTGCCCAGATAGTCAGCTGTTTCTGTTCCTTCATTGAGTATGTATAATTGCTATGACAGGAGCTGAATACAGAGGGGCTGCAGAGATGCTGTGTCCCTGACTTCCAGCTAACCCTCTAGAAGTCTTTTTAGGTGCTCAGGCCGGCATAAAATGCTGTAGTTCCCTCCATCTCCATACAGTTCCACCAGAAGATGAGGCAGAGATTAGACTCTGCTTTCATCTTACTGTGGTTTCTAGGCTGAGAACACTATGAGAAGGTGGAGCTGAGCATTCTCCTGGGCTAGATCAGCACAGTTTACCCTTCCTATACAATCTCCAATTCAGACTTATCAACAGTGAACATCGCATTTTGTTCTTTCCTTGTTTCAGTGTACTCCACCCTTTCTGAGCACTTGTAGAAGACTCTGGAATCCAGTCACACTTGTTCCTTTCAGGGTTCAGGAGGATGAGGTGCATTAATTATATATAACTGACATATATGAACCATATATGGACCAATTAATCTTGCCAAAGGATTATTTTCCCATGAAGAGATCTAAAGTCTATCTCTAACACTATTACCAAACCAAGTGAGATCAGAAATCTCTTCACAGAAATTGAGACAAAGAATTAGGACAGTTATATTCTGAGAGAGTGGGTTGAATGCTATAACGGAATCCCATCCAAAGAGCATTGCAATCCCAGTGAAGGTGTGGGGTGGCTTCCCAGAAGAGACCTGCTTCTCACTATAATGAAAATTTGAGTTCTCATATGCAAGATGAGTAGTATTTTCATCTAGATGAACACAGAGGATGTTCTATGTCAAAATCTTCTAGGTGCCAAAGGACAGATGAGCAATTTACAGATAATGTACAAAAAAAAAAAAACCTGCTATGTTTCTCTAAGATCATACTTTTATTATTAAATGAAAATTCATTAATTGCTTTACCTATGTTTATTTTTTCTATACACATATATACATAATTTTTGATCTTTTATAAAAAACAAATTGTGAGGCTGGAGAGATGACTCAGCAGTTAAGACCACTCATTCCTCTTGCAGAAGACCTGGGTTTGATTCCCAGCACCCACATGGCAGCTAACAACCATCCATAACTTCAGCTCCAGGGGAATTTGATGCCCTCTTCTGACCTCCATGGGCATTACATGGCATGGGTGCACTTACATACATGCAGGCAATCCACTCATACACATAAAATAAAAATAAAATACAAAAAAAAGTGTGGCCATCATACATTTGAAGTCTTAGCAATATTTCTGTTCTTCTCAATTCCCCTCCAACTCCTATGTCCCCTCAACTCCCTCTTAATTTTCTGTCCTTTTCCTTGATTATTATTGTTACATATACATGCACATATTTATACATATACATATGTATGTGTGTATATGTGTGTGTGTGTGTGTGTGTGTGTGTGTGTGTATCATACACTGCATCCATTCAGTGATGCCCCTGTGTACCTGTGTTTAGGGTTGCCCTCTTGGGGTTAGATAAACTCTTAGGGAGCTAGTCCTTGGACAAAACTGGTTTTCCCTCCCTCAGCATCCATTGATTGCCTGTAAATCTTCATCATGAGGTAGGAACCCTTGAGATTTCTCCCATCCACTTTGGTATGTCAACTGGTTTTGTTATTATATTAAAATCTTGTTAAAGTACCGTACTGTGGAGATTTCACTGGTATACCTTCCCTAGCATGTCTAGAACACATTACTTAGCAGGAGGTATCTTGTCCCTCTAGAGCTTACACTCTTACCATTTCCCCTTCCTTGATGTTCCCTGAGTCTTAGGTGTAGAGGTTGTATTGGAGATGTGCCACCTAGGGCTGGGGACCTCACAGACACTTATTCTCTGCATTTGATCAGTTATGCAACTTTGAAATAGTCTCTATCTGTTCCAAAAAGAAGCTTCTTTGATAAGTGGTGAGAAGTATATGTGTCTGTAAATATAAGGATACCTAGAATAGAACATAGTAAGAAATTACTTTGGTCTAGGGATGTGACAAAAGCAGTCCCCCCCCCCTTAGGGTCTATGTCATCTTCAGCCATGTGTACTTGGCTATGATTACAGGACTATACACGCTCCCTCTCACTGAGTGGGCCTTAAAACATTTAGACAGTAATTGATTACCTGCAAGACTAAAGTGCCACTACTGTACCATTAGAAAGAATTTTCTGGGTCTGTCGTTGTTGTTCCTTGGTTTTATAGCCAGGTAGGATCACTGATTGGTTTTATCTGCCGGCGACTTGCATAGTATCTTCTGATACTGTGAGAGCTAATGTCAAGGGAGAGGTGTCCAGATCAGTTATGGCTTCATTGATCCAAGTCCTGTGTGTGTCTAAACTATGTTGTTTTTAGGTACGTTTTGTCTTCAAGCAGCAGGGTTTTACCTTCAAGTTCTTGGAGGTAATCAAGGACTGTGGCAATACCTTGTATTATTTTGGGAGTCTTTGGACTATCCTGACCAAGAACTCAAAGGGAAGTTTGCCTTGCCTGACACTGAATTTTGTGATATAGCCTTCAGTTATTCACATGCACACACACACACACACACACACACACACACACACACACACACACACATTTTTCAGTAGACTTAAGAACAAATACATTTCCCTTTGGCTTTTCACACCTACTAAGCATTACTTATCTCTCTTCCTCTCTCTCCCCTGTATAGTCCTTCCTATTCCCTCCCCAAGTATAAAGTATCTCCCATTTTTCACATTTCCCAAGCACATGTTGCTTGATTTTCTGCATCTGTGTTACTTCACTTAGTATAACAATTTACCCGCAAATTTCATTTCATTTTCCTTTACTGCTGAGTAGAAATATATTATGCAAATGTACCATATATTCACTATCAATTAGTTGGCTGACATTCATTTAGGTTGTTTCCATTTCCTAGCTATTATGAAAAGAGCAACAACAACCATAGCTGAACAAGCATATTTGTAGCAATATACTGAGTCCTTTCAGCATATGCTGTGGAGTGGTATAGTTGGGTCATAAGGCAGATCTAGTTTTTGTTTTTTAATAGCTCTTCACACTGATTTCCATACTGGTTGCATCAGTTTGCAATCCCACCAGCAGTGAATGAGGGTTCCTTTATCTCTCTGCATCCTTGCCAGCATTTGATATCTTTGTTCTCTTGATCTTAACCATTCTGACTGTGGTAAGATGAAATCTTGTTTCTAATTTGTATTTCCCCAATTACTAAGAGTGCTGGACACTTTTTAAGGTATTTTTATCCATTTCCATTTCTTCTTTTGAGAACTCTTTGTTCAGATTCATAGCCCATTTTTTAACTGGATTATTTGTTTTCTCGATTTGTCGTTTATTGATTTCTTAGTATATTCTGGAAATTAGTCCTCTGTCAGATACATAGCTGATAAAGATTTCCTTCCACTCTGTAACCTTCCTCTTCACTCAGCTGTTTTTTTATTTCCTTTGCTGTGCAGAATCGTTTTAGTTTAATGAGGTCCCATTTGTCAATTGCTGATCTTAATTCCTGAGGGACAGAATTTCTGTTTAGAAATTCCTTTCTTGCACCTGTATCTTGTAAGGAACTGCCTATATTTTCGTCTAATGCTTTCAACATTTCAGATTTCATATAGGGGAGTTTTTGTTCCATTTGGAGTTGATTTTTGTACATAGTGATAGATATGTATCTAATTATTCTGTATTTTTAGTATTTTAACTATAATATGATGTGGGGAGGAGCCTTTTTTCTGGTCCTATATCTGTTTGGTTTTCTGTATGACTTTTGTATCTGATGGGCACCTCTTTCTCTACCTTTGGGTTTTTTTATTTTATTAAAAATATTTCTCTGCCTTTGGCATGGAATTTTTCTCCCCCTTTTATTTCTGTAATTCATAGATTGGCCCTTTTATGATTTTCAAACTCTGTCGTGTTCTGTTCGTGTAGTTTTTTCATTCACCGTTGATCTTTTCTGAATGATCTCATTTCTCTACCTTGTCTTCAAGCCCTCATAATCCATATTACACATGATATATTTTAAGAGTGAGGTTTTTCCCTGAGCTTTCTATTTGACATACTGAATCTTCCACTTCCACTGTTCTTTTGCTTTGGCTTTTCTTCAGCACATCTCTCTCTGTTGAACTCCACTTTCATATACCAAGTAGTCTACCTTCTTTCTTCAGATGACTGTGTTCTCATGGAAAATTTTCATTGCCTCTGAGTTCTCTGAACATATTTATCATCATTATTTTAAATTATGTGTCTAGAATTTTATCTAAGACCCTCTCATTGGGAGCTTTACCATGAGATAGGGAATGTTTGGAGGAGACATGATATCTTGATTTTTCATGATACTTTTGTTTATAAGTTGAGGTTCATGCATCTAGAATTTGTTTGTTGGTTAAGTACATTATTTATTCAAGTCACCCTTCTTTCAGTGGAAGTTGGTTCAAATTATCTCCTGCTGTGTAATGCTGTGCTTCTTCTAACTTCTAGGGTTGTTTGTGGCTAGAGAGAAAATTGGCTCAGTAGTTTGGTAAAATTAAAACTATGTGCTATTTGTGTGCTGGAAGATCACCTAGTTCCATATCCCTAGGACACGCCCCTTGTAACTTGACCTTGCTCTTGTCTGTTCTCCATCTCTCTTCACCTTTGGGTGGGTCTCCACCTCTACTGCTGCCTAGTGTGTGTCCCTGAGTCTGTTTACAGTACACTGAGCCTCAGCCACCAGTGACGTGGGTGCCCACACCTGTCTCCCTAAATTGGGTAACCTTTGGGACTGTCCCCACTTCTCCTACCACCTAATATGGATCTCTGCTCCTCTGAATGCTGGCTGAGGTCACCTCTGGGCCAGTACCCACTTATGCCACTGTCTGTTGTGTGTCTTCGAACCCGTGTGTACTATCTTGGGTTACTTCCATGTCGGTCCCTGTCTCTACCGCCTCCTCGTGTCACTAATCCAAATTTTAATATTGAGTGTGTGATAAAAGAATGATGTTTTGATTATATTGAGTTAAATAAAAGATGCCAGTGAAATAAATTGTATTTATTCCTTTTGCATTTGTATTGTGGCTCCTAGACCGTTTATAACTCCATGAGTGGCTCGTATTCCTTTCCTACTAGACTGTGTTGTTTTTGAGGATAACTCTAAACAAAATAAGTTCATGTGTGGGCTACTGATAGATCTTGGGAGAGGAGGAGTCATTGCCTTCAACTGTGTACTCACTGGCAGAGGCAGCATCCCTGGTTAAATTCATTGGGTCACAAAACAAACTGAAAAGACAGGAAAATGAAAGGATCTACAGGGAAGAGGTGGGGTTGAGAAGATTTTGAGGGAAATAAGGGAGGGTTGAGAATGAGAGATATCTGGATGTATTATATTCATGTATGAAATTGTCAAAGAACAAATTTAATTAGTAAAAAAAAAACAATTAAGTTCACAAATAGATGAACCAAATGTTTTCCCAAAGTGAGATGCACTGCAAGGAAAATGAATGTAGAGGATGTAACGGAAGGATGGCTGAATGACGTTCGAGTCATCACCCAAGGATGGCTTTTCAGAACTCAGCTTTGCCAGGTGAATCTCTGTGGGAGAGCAGCGTGCTGCGCGAGAAGCAGCAAAAGCTCTGAAGAGTGTTCATCTCAAGAAAGCAGAACAAAGCAGAAGTCCAGCCAGAGCAGGTAACAATGAACCTGAGAGATGAGGTCAAGAAGGTAGGCAGGCCAGTTCCTCAAGGGAGCCTGGGAGGAAAGGAGCTAGAATCTGAAGTGTGTGGGAAGCAGCAGAAGGTTACCAACAGAATAACAAGGACAGATTTGTGTTTTGTGAGAGACTTTTCTGTCTGCTTCATTGAGTATTGAACACAAATGGGCAAGAAGAAAAGCAGGCATACCCCAACAGCAATTTTGGTAATGCTGTCAAGAGATAGTGCGTGTTTGCACTAAAATAGGGTTGATGCTAGTATTTGGAACGTACTTTAACTCTCCACCTATCTGAATCTTGTCATTGATTTGGATATGAGAGGGGATAGTTGGAGGTTATTTGTATTGGTTCCTGGTTTGGGCCTTGAGGTTCTGGATTTGGGGGTTGTTTATTAATTTGGTGGGTGGAGGGTTAATGTTAAGATGGAAAGTCCTGTTAATTGTTAGGAGTAGCAAGGTTAGAATTTGGTGGAGAAATCAGAACAAAGAGTATAAATTTGTACCACAGCTTATATTACTGAAGTGAAAATAAGTACACCATGGTGAGATAGGGCCAGGAAAGCACATACAGCAAATTTTCCTGTGGACTGGCAGGCAGACTTGGGAGACTGCTCTGTAGGGGGAGAGGAGACACCGTCAAAAGCATGGACACCTCTGACTGAAAGTTTGCTAGACAGTCCTGCCCTCGATTTTGCTTCCTGCAGGCAGTTGGAGAGAAACTAAAAGCATCACTGTTAGTATTGTTTTTCAAAAAATGGAAACATTATGAGCAGGAAATCATAAAATGTGTGGAAAATTGCTTTATCAGCCCTTGGCTAGAGTCTACAAATTAGAGAATTACGCAGGAAGGCATTAAACAGGGGCCTGAGAGACGCAAGTTTGATTTTATTTGTCTTAACTGAGAGATAAACTTTGTCTTGAAAGCTCCAAGAAGCTCTGAGGCCTGCGTTGAGGAGAGTTGCAACAAAAAGAATACAGAGCAGTGAAATATCAGCCAGTCAGGAAAAGCACAGGAGACATTGCAGCTGTCTAGTCAGGAAAGTCAGCATTCTATGCTAAAAGTGCTCATTTTTAAAGATGGTGGTCCATGCTTAATCTAAACCATATCACTTCATTGACATTTTAGTTTACTTCAAAATTATGCAGATCAAAAATATTAAATAATAAAACAAGGGAATTAAGATGTGCTATCAAAAACTTGATAAAGTATTTGACATTTATATATATATATATATA
>NW_008331125.1:6041111-6049514 GCF_000622305.1 Nannospalax galili
CATGATGTGCGAGTAATCATATAGTATCTTAAATTGCGTGCATTTTTGTTAACTGCCATATGTCCTTTACCTAAAATCCGGTTCTATACAAAAGAATAAAAATTTAAAATTCTTAGTCTATTTTGTAAATTGTTATAAGCTTACCTAAATTATGAGGTAGCTATTCCTCTTTATACTTCTGAATACAAACTTGAATTTAATAGTCCAACAATTTCATAGCCTGAATAAGATAGATATATTCTGAAACTCACACATTAGTCAGAGTCTGCAAGAATTTTTTTAAGAAAAGACCTGGAATGTCCCATTAAGCTTTTATCTGGATGTTCCTATCAGAGGAGGGAAATAACTATCCCTTGGTCTTCTTGATAGAAGTCACTGGCCCTATGGCAACTCTTCACAAAACACAAGAGACCCATCTCTAATTTATTATTTCAAGTTATCTAAATTATCTAAATTATCTGAAAGAGGGATGAAAAGATTCTGGCAGTTTGCTACTTCAAAACTTAAATTGCTTGCAACAAGCTACATTTGATTTCTTCAACATTTAGCATATAGGCAGTTTCCTTTTCTAAACTTCCAGAACAGGCTAAGAATAGAAGGGAAATATAAGGTAAAGAGTCTGAAATTGTGAAAGGATCTTCTTGTCTGGGTTGAACTGTCCTATGTCTAGATGCTGTGAGATGAGCATCCATACACTTATCAGAGGGGCCCTTACAAATCATCATAGTCAGAAAAAAATAAATGATGAAAAGAAATGGGCAGAGGGTTAAAATGGAGGGTACATGTGAGAAGAAATAAATTTATCTCAACAATTTTAGGAAACAGGAAGGGCAAGAAAAGGAAATATAGCTGTAATGCTAGAAAAGAGACTGAAATTGTTAGTTGACTGTGCATAACTCACTAGTGTCCTTGCCAGCCCCCAGGGGAGGCAGACATTGTTTTCCTTATTTCACATACAGGGATACCGTGCTTGTGATAGGCCAAGGGACTGTGCAAGGACAAATGAGTACTGGAGGTTCAACACCAGCGTATACCAGTTACAGAAATGAGTGCAGAGATGCTAAAGATAAATCCATGGTCTTTTAGAAGCACCTCTGTGGTCTCCGGGAAAGCTTCTTCAAACAGCTATCAACACATTTTACTGTAGTTCTAATTTGTACAGTTTCCTGAAAGCTTTCTCATTTCTGGTTCTTTGTGCAATCTGCAATCGCATCCTTAATTTCATTGAGGTCCATGGAGAGGAAAGTGAACTCGGATCTAGATATTCCTTTTTTATAATAATGATTTCTTTTTTATTATTCTAAATTATCTGTATATATGTGTATCTGTGTTTGGGGTACGTGCATATGAGTGCAGGTACCCACAGAAGCCAGAAGCATGACATCCCCTGGAACCTAAGTCACAGGAGTTTATGAACCCCCTGCCATGGATGCAGGGAGCCAAACTCAGATCCTCGGCAAGAATGATACGTGTTCTTAACCACTGAGGCTTTCCAACCCTGCATCTAAATATTCTTGCTGAAGGATTTCAGCTTTTTTAAGAAACCTATTTTTTTCTTTAGATTTTCATTTGACTCACCATGTAATCATATGCATGAGAAAGATTTTGTACAGTCATTACTAGTGCCTACAATGAAAAATTCCCACAAACAAACAAAACAAAATAATGATGTGTAGACCACCTGATTTTCATAGAATAGCATAAAAATCCAAAAGAACAACGCTGCTAATGCAGAAATCCCATCAGTGTTTGTGAGTAATAGGCTTGTTGGCACACAGTATGTGAAATGCGTAATTCTGATGAAAACGTTACGAAGAAAATAATTCTCTATAAGGATGGGAGACTAGATGTCAAAGCCTGTGGGAACTAGATTTGGAGTTCTTTGGAAGGAAGCAGGCAAAAACCTGCAGGACTGCCAGGATCCCACTGCTGACTACTTTTGCTTGGAGGAGGAGGAGGAACATTCAGGGGGAAGCCATGTATGGATTCTGCCTCCAGGAAACTTTCAGTCTTCTGGGTTCAAAGTGATCTCACTTCACTCTGTGTAATTTAAAAAATCCCCCATAAAAGCGAGGCTTCGATGGAAGCATTTGTCAAATTAATTTTCCTTTTCCAGTATATGCAAACTGTACAAAATAACCTCTTTGAATATCTACCAATGTGAAATAAATGAGATCCACATAAGTGGTATCTGCCAGCACCAAACCGTTTCTTGGTCTCTGAGCAGTCTTCCCCATAGTCATTTCTTTCTTTTCAGTTTTCTTCTTCTACTTCCTGTCTCTCTTCTCCCTTCCATACTAAAAATGTGTGTGGCCTAAATGAGTAAGCTTGTGATCTTTAGCTGGCAGTGTGGTTGCTGTGTTTATCATCTTTGATCCCCTTTTGGAAGCTAGTGAAAACAGGCGGAGGTTTGCAGCAGTTTGGCACCCAGAAAGGATACATGTAGCATGTGTGTGTGACTGTCATACAAAGAGGCAAGTAAATAGCAGTTCACAAGTTGAGTGGTGCTTGGTCCTTGAGAGGATACTGCGCGCTATCACCTGACATTAGCTCAATCTCCAGGGATCACACTTCAGTGTTTTCCTTGTTCGGCATGTGTTAGAGCATAGGGCATATTTAGGTTTAGAAATCCATTTCAAAGTATATGTTCTGGTCCTGATGACACAGAGTGGAATCTATTCACACATGGTACATCTAGACTCAGGCTCCTGTGTAGGAAGGAAGAAACATTTGGCAGCAACACTGTATATTTCTTAGGAAGGACATCTCAAGGTGTCTTCCCTACCTCCCCAAGCATGAAGCACAGTGTTCAGGTGTATGCAATGGTAGAGTAGGCTATGGTGTAGAAATATGATTCCATATAGGAATATGATTTCAGCAATGACCAGCGTCTACATTGGATATCCCCAAGAGGAACATGGACAACTTAGGACTCATGCTTGTATCACTGCATAAAAATCTCCCAGCTTCCATTAATACATAAATGTTAATCCTAATGTTACCTGCCTGATGCAGATATGAATTTTTTCTCATGTTTTCCAAAGAGCCTCAGAACTGAACACAAAGTGAATACTGGTGAGTCGATGAAATAAGCTAAATATGAGACTGTATTTTATCAACACTTTACAGATGAGGGAAAAAAATGAGTTGTATAGTTAGCTACAAATGTCAAAATGAAACTAAAGACTCATGATTTTTTGCACCTTCTAGTTACCAAAGGTCTAACTGAAGGCAAGTTCTGCAAAGTTACATTATTAGCTTTTGTTATGTGCATTTCAACTACCCAAGTGTTATGATGTCTTTCAAAAATTCTCATTGACTTGGGCCCCAGGACAACATAATCATGTTTGGGACTTTGAGGAAACGTTTGGATCTTGAGGACTCTAACTTTAGCAGTGGATTAATACTATGATGGATTTATACGTTGATGCCACTACTTGGAGGTATAGAAACTTTCAGGACTAGGACCCAATTAGAAATTGTAGGTCACTGTAGCATGCCCTTGAAGGCTACGTCTTGTTTCCAGAACCTTTCTCACTCTCTCTAATTCCAAGCTATCATAAAGACAGCTGACTTCCTTCATCACATCCTCCATACGATGATCTTCTGCCTTACCACAATGCAGAAACAATGAAGCCAAGTGACTATGGACTAAAATCTCTGAAGTCTGAGCTAAAATAGATCTTTCCACCTTTGTTTATTCCAAGTATTTTGTCACAGAAAAATAGGACAGTTTAAGATAGGACATATATTAAATAGTTAATAAAAAATTTTCATGAATGAGGGGTTTTTAGAGGTTTATCTCAGCATACATGTCTTGTGAGGTACTGTGACCCCATCACTAAGAGGCCTCTCCATATCATTTGGATATGCTCATTAAAAAAGGATCACTCATGCTTGAGTTGTGGCATTTCCATAGTTTGTCAGTTCTAAATGTTGAAAGTTATTTTTGTGTGCTTGGAATATTACACAATATTTCACAACTGTCATAATAAAATAAAAGTTATTTCAGGTCTTGCTCATAAAAAAATGTTGAACAGGACAGGGAAGAGCTAAGGAGGATCACAGAGCAGAAATCAGAGAGATTTCCTGAAGTTTGAATTGAACTTAGAGTTGCGTGGTCAGATACATGTCTAATATGTCTGCTGTCACTCTCAGTACCTCTTAAACCTCGTCTTGCTCACTCACAGCTTGTGAGAAGCTGTGGAATACTGTGTGTAGTTCACTTTCTAGAGCATTCTCCTGGCCACTGGTCTGATAGTTGGATCAGAAATAACAGTGGACATAGCATAACAGTGGCATAGCATTAATGTCAGTCCTATCTGTTCTATGTATGTATGTATGTATGTATATATATATATATATATATATCTTTATAATCACCTTGTCCCATTGTGATCCCTGGATGAAGCTAAGGGAGGGAAAAGCTAAGTAATTTGCTCAAGATCACATTGTATAGCGTGGCAGAATCAGCAGTCACCAACAGTGTAACTCTAGAGCTCTCACAGTTAATATGTAAACTACTACACTCTTCACACTTATGAATCATCCTGGCTCTCCCAAATCATCCTTTCTGTCTTCTTGTCTTCAAATCTACATGCTAATTCATTAGTTCTGAAAGGTTTTCAGGCACTAATGACAATTATCTGTGATGTGATTTTCAGGAGTGATCTTACCTTTCTCCTCGTCTTTTGCAAAGTGCATTTTTTAACTGACCAACTCTTCTATCGACACTCCTACTTCAGAACCCAGAGCTCCCCTATTCAGTGCCTCTGGGTTCTCTGGAATGCAACTCAAAGGAGAACCAGGCAACCTGTGCCTCTTCTGATCTTTTTGGGCTTCTACACCCACGATCCCTCCTCCCCAATGCTTTTCTCTGGTGTTGAGAATTTCCCCACAAATATCTGTTTCCTTGGTGAGCACAGCCCCATTGCTCTAACACTCTCTAATTTTGCTATTCATTAGACGCTATACAAAATGTGTAGGTATCTGAGACTTTGTGGACTGTCTTAGCCACATCCCAAGCCTGTTCTTGTGGAGATTCCTACTGCACTTTTCTTCACCATTTTCTTATTGTTAGCCGCCCTTTTCCAACTCTGCCATGAAATCTTCCATCTTACCTGTGGAACCTTTTTTCTCCTCCTTACCACTTTGAACACTTGTGATCATATTTAAAATTGCATCTCTGAACAAACACAGATTTTAAAGCACTGCACGATGCAGCCTGTTCCAGCAGATAACCCTAAGCACCCTGCTTGAAGCCATATCATACCCTGTGGCAGGAGACCTAGACTGTACTCTTTCTTTGGCCCAACTCGCAGCTGAAGCAGAGAGGCAAACAACAATCACACCTCCGGTCCCACATTCATTCCCAGCACTGTGGCTCTGGATATGCTCCTCAAGTTTCTTCTATGGGCATCACGTGTCTGGATATGACTCACTTGAAATGGTCAGCAGATGGTGATTTCATCATATTCCTGACATGCCTTTGAGGAAGGCCATACTTCTCCTGGCTGGCCAGATCTGGATTAATGTTCCTTTATTCACTGTTCTTATTTCAATGCCCTTCATCATGCCCTTCATTGAAAAGTGTCATAGATCTAGTCCAAGGGTGAGCATACCTGTTCTATAAAGGGCCTGGTAGTAAATACTTTAAGCTTTGGGGTTGTAGTGATAACTCAGTCAGTAAAGTGTTTGCCTTGAAAACAGAAAAACCTGACTCAACCCTGAGAACCCATGTCAACAAAGAAACAAAAACAAAAGAACAGCACAGCATGGATGCATATCATGCTTGTAATCTCCATGCTGTGGCTTCCTGGCCTTCCAGCCCAGTTTATTTGAGACATCCCAGGCCATTGAGAGACCCTGTCTCAAAGAACAAAGTGATTGCACTTGAAGAACAACAGACAAAAGAGTTGGAGAGATGGCTCAGCAGTTAAGAACAATGGTTGTCCTTGCAGAATACCTGGCTTGAATCCCAGCACCCACACGGCAGCTAACAACTGTCCATAACTCCAGTCCCAGGGGATCCGACAACCTCTTCTGTCCTCCAAGGGTATTGCATGACACAGGTGCACTTACCTACATGCAGGCAGTACACACATACACATAAAATAAAAATAATAAAATTTTTTTAAAAGTTAAAAAAAAAAAGAATGACAGCCAAGGTTGTCTTCTGACTCCCACATACATATGCACACATGCACGACACACATACACACAAAAAGGAAGATAAATAAATGTGTAAGCATTTTAAGCTTCATGACACAGAAAAGTCTCCAAATCTCACACTCACTAAATTGATTATTTTCTGGGTCCACTAACTTTGGTTACTCTTCATACTGAATAAAACTATCTTGCCTTAACACTAAGCCAGAATATACAGTTTTGTGTTATCTCCCACGAGTTATTTTTGTTTGTCTGTTAGTTTGGAATTTTGGAGGTGTTTTTCAAGCATTTCAGCTGTACATCAGATATATTTGGTGACCTGCACTGCCACCCTGTGGTCACCATAATGGCTGTAGTCATAACCAGAGATAGATGGCATCTGAGAGGAGTCTGGAGAGAATGAGTCACCCTACTCAGACAGTGATGTGCCAAGCAGACTATCGTGAAAAACATGTGGCTTGATTTTTATTAAGAACATTTTTCCACAAGTTTTTCCCAAGTTACTTTGTTGAATACAGTATTTTCATTCCTTGCCTGATTCTTAGACATTCTCATCATTCCATGGGGGGCGGGGGAAGCAAAACGAAACAAAAACAAACCTGAGGAAGACTTGGAAATAACTTTCTTCTTACAGCAAATAAATTTACACTTCTGAGTCACTATTAAAATTGCTTCTAAGTCTCTAAGCAAAGAGTAAACAATGCCAGGTACATTTGTGTGTGTTTATATTTTTTTATTATTTTTATTTTATGCATATGAGTCTATTCGCTGCCTGTATGACCATGCACCTTTGTCATGCAGTGCCAGCAGAGGCCAGAAGAGGGCAATGGATTCTCTGGAACTGGAGTTATGGATGGTTGTTAGCTGCCATTTTGGCGCTGGGAATTGAACTCTGGTCCTCTGCAAGAGCAGCCAGTGCTCTAAACCACTGTGTCATCATCTCTACAGCCTCTTGTGTATGTTTACATATGTGCTGGTGTTTGTGTGTGTGCATATGCAAATTGGACAGCAAGAAAGAATCAGCTGTGGAGGAAAATACTGAAGTTGGTCATGATTGGTGACCATTATCACACACAGTCTATGCACCTGTATGTTCTGTGTTTTTATGGGAAGAGTCAGTGCCTCAGAGATGTGTAACTAAGGGGCATCAACTGTGGTGACTGTATTACAACACTAGCTGACCTTATAGTAGTTTTTACCAAAACTCTCTGAAAACTCTAAAACAAGAAAAATAGATTTAACAAGAATATTAAATCAGTATCTATACATATTGTGCTTCAACTGTAAGCAAATGTCCAGAAAGAATAACTTACATGTGGAAATTAGTGCTTAGAAATAAATCATAAAAAGTCTTAGCAGCAAGCCTTACAGGCATAGAGAAAAACAGATTATTGTTATTAGAATTTGGGAATATGACTTTTTTTCCCAGGGTAAACAGAACATAGCAGCTTAATCTGGAAGAAATTTGGAAATGTTCATTCTCCTGGCCAGCCAGGTTCAGCACTGGCCCTTGGGCATCTCTCCTGCCATGGCTGCTAGTTCGAAGATGCAAATAACATTAGCTTCAGGCTAGACATGAGATAACTTAAGCTTCCACTGTCTCTGGGAATGACCTCCTTATAAATTGGATTATTTTAAATTTTTTCTTTTACTTTTTTTTTAAAAATGAGGATTGAATGAAATGGATTCTGTAAACTTATAAATGGTACTCTACCCATCCTTTGGAATATCTTACTGTCACTGGAAATTGATGACACTGAAGAAGCCTCTTTGTGGAAGGAGTCAAAGAGGTGAAGTGCGAGGCCTCATGGGGTTTGCAAAATGGACTTCAGACTCATCTCTAAGGTTAAAATGACCACATTACATGGGATCCTCTAAGAACGCACTTAATGGAGAAAAGAAGCCAAGGGTAGATTCCTTGGATCTGTTGAAACTTAAGGCTCAAAAGGCACTCAGAAAAAGAAATGGTCCTACCAAAAAAGGTGACTGGCTGGCTGCACATAAGGGACTGGAAGGTCATAGGCCTGTCACAGGACTTAGTCACTCCTTCATCCTAGGCCTGGTCTTGGCAATTGGGATAGGATTTTGCTTTCTAGTTTTAAAATTCTTCAATTTGAAAGTCAGCTGGTAGTATCTAAGGGATTTGTTGGCTAAATAATGTGAAAATGCTTTTTTCCAATAACTCAAAGGAAATCCCCAAATTACTGCAGGGAGTTACCATCCTTTTTCCTTCTT
>NW_008331125.1:6050503-6082637 GCF_000622305.1 Nannospalax galili
GCTTGGGAGGAGCCCCTGGCTCCTTTCTTTTACCAGTTCCACCTATGTGAAGATAAGTCAAAGGTCCTGCTTGACCATGGCTGGCTTCGTTTGGAAATATGGAGGAAATGATTCCTCTGTGTTGACCCTCCTCCTTGTAGACTGGACACTGGTTCAAGTCCATCTCATGGGGTCTCCACGGCCTCCTTAAGAGGACAGGTGACGCATCACAATTACAGGACATTTTGAGAGATGCTCATAGTCCTCTGGAACTAGTCGATCTAGGAGGGCAGGGAGCAAAAAACTGTCCTTTATGTCCCTCTGACCAAATTAGTATAGACCTCAAAGTATGTCTGTTAAACATCCAAGAAATTTAGTTCCACCAGTCTGGCACTTTTAATTACTATGTGCCATGTAGATAAATCTTGGGCAAAGATCAATTGTTCTCAAATAAACCTTGCCTAGACATATATTTCTTCATCTGGTATATATAATTTGTCAGTAGGTGTTTGACTCATATGGTTCCCTCTGGTCTTTAAAACTAGCTAGGCATTATTTACGTCTCCCATTATTACCATCCTTTTTCAAAAAAAGTATTGGAAAAGCTGTACACCTTGCCCAGGGATGCCTACTTAGGAAGTAGCCACACTGAGATTCAAACTGAAATCTCTGACTCTGAAGTTCCCACAGCTTTCTTTCTGATTCATTGCATCCTGCAGTCAGGTAGGAGGGTGACTCAGACCAGGGGGAGGACATCTATGAGAGGAAATGACGGCCTGAAGGCTCCTGAGGAAATGGAGCCCAAGGAAAGTGTCTGAAGGTCAGGGCAGTAGGTTGCCGAGCCATGTAATGATGGTAAAGGTAGAGCCAGGTATGGCTACTAAAAAAGAGTGAGAGAGGTAGAAATGTCCCTTGTGGTTAATCTGAGGGAGAATTCTTTTTTGGTTTTAAAAATCACAACTGAGGATAAAGCCAGAGTAAATCCGAAGCATGCATATGTGTTTCTGTGTGTGCTTCTCATGGAAATCAGTTGAATTGGGTTGAGGAAGTAAGGGATAAAGGTTGGTAGCTTGTAGGGGAGAAAAGAAAACGAACACAGGGAGCTTTCAGTCAGTCTGAAATCCCACATCGTAATTCTATGCCACAGTAAAGAGTCTTGAGAACATTCTGGGATAAATCCAAGTTCTCCTGAGTATGGGTTCCCCTTGACTCTATCCACGCAAAAGCATAACTCTCACCTCATAGAGAATAAGAGTGAATTTATTCTGGAGCCAAATATGAGTGACCATGGCCCAGGAACACAGATTCATGTTACCCCAAATTCCATGTTTCAGCATTAAAGCAATTTTATTGAGTTTTTATAGTAGCAGAACAAAGAAAAGTCATAAATCAAGACACTTTTTAAATACATTGGTGGAAACCTTAAGTAGGTGGATCATAGCAAAGTGTGTGTGATGGGGGGGGGTGGTCCACTATAGGTTTCAGATGCTATCTGATGGCATTCTTAGCTTTTTGATTGGTGGGATCTGCTGGTCTGCTGGTTAATATCTTACAAGAACATTTTTTTGTTTCTTGTTTTTTTAAAATCTGTTAATCACAGGATGTTAGGTCAGAAACAGAGATGGGTAAGGAAATGTCTATTTAGGGACTAAAGGAAGCCTGAGAGAAGTGGTAATTAAGCTCTGGACCTGCAGCATTCCAGACTCTACAAACTCCAGAGCTCTAATCTGTTAACCAGCCTTGCAGAAGAAAGTCCAGTTTGCAGACACGTGTTTTTTCAGGGAACTTCCATTTACAGCTCCATTTTGTCACTTTCTTTCTCCCTGGATTACTGTTCTCACTGTTCCCCTTCCCTTCATAATCAGCAGTAGACTCCCCCCAGCCCCTTCACACCTTCTCCCAAACCCCTCCTATCTACTTGTTACCTTCTCCCAAACCCCTCCTATCTACTTGTTACCTTCTGTTCCATTAAGCATTTGGGAAAAGAGACCACGTGAAAAGCGAATCCATTGCCACAGATGTCTAAACAGCAGCCTATGTTTGAGGTCAATAAACACAGAAATCATTGTTATTTTCTCACTGTTGCTGCAAACCATGTATCTGGCAGATCAAAATGTGAAGAGTCTAAAATACCTATGTAAGTAAGGTTTGCACTGTTTTGTTCTTTATGGTGGAAAAAATGGAATCTAGAAAATAGGAGGGATGGGGGAACGTCCTCTAATGATTCGATGTAGTGACACTGGGGCTGGCGTGTGAAAGAGGAGAGACCGCAAAATGGTGGAATCCAACCCGTGGGGGCCAAAGCAAAGTGATGGTTCTGGAGAACTGGGATAGCCTGGAAATGCCCCTACATGTTTTCAGTGACTAGAAAAGGTCTCAGTGTTACGGTCACCTTAGAAAGCAACTTCCATTTTACCATTCGGTGCTGCTTAGCACCAAAGGAAGATGTGATAATTTTCTTAGAACACCTGAAGGCAAAGAAATAAGTAAACAGAATCTCGTCTGTTCTGTATCCCACTCCACGGTTCCAACGGTTCCAACAACAGTTCACATCACTGAATGTCACTTACGGATGACTGTCACACTGTAAAAAAAATCACTGATCTTTTTGTGAAAACGTTTTTATATTAGCTAGTACGCCTCAAGCTGGGTTTAACATCGCTTTTGGTATTTGTAAGAATTGAGCGCCATCTTATGGTCATTCGTAGGATTGCTAAAGACCAATGTGAGCAGGGTTTGTTTCTTAAGTATGCCAAGGAATGAAAACTATTTTCAGTTTTAAAACTTAATAATTGCCTAAGAATCCATATGGTTTCAGTGACGTCCATTTCTTTCTCTCCAAACAGCATATGAGTTTTATTTACCGCATGAATAATCTTCATAATAACAATACCCAATCAAAATGATGTGTTTCCCAGATCCTCTCTAGCCAGAGACCTGCCCTAGGTCTCAGGTGACATTCGGCTGTTTGTAACTACATAGGTGGTTCAAAAGATCTTACATGGAAAATACTGAGTAAACATGACATGTTCGCTGAACACAAAGCTGTTTTCTTTTCATTACTTTCCAAACAATATAATAGCTGTTTACATAGTGCTGTATTAAACATTGTAAGAAATAGAAATACAGAGATGATTAAGAGTATATTGACAGATGACAGCAAGAGGTAGGCATGGGCACGGGAGCAGGAAGCTGACAGCTCACATCTTCCACAGCAAACATGGAGCAGAGAAGGAAACAGGAAGTGAGGCGAGGCTGTGAACTCTGAGTCTGCTCCCAGTGGCACACTTCCTCCAGCAAGGTTTTACCTCCGAAGGATTCTATGAGCTCCCAAACAGGACCACCATCTAGGGACAAAGTATTCAACTACTTGAGCCTATGGAGGACATTTCTCATTAAAACCCCTGACCTATATACTTATGGCCATATCATAATTTAGTCCAACCTGAAAAGTCCCCATAGATCTTCGGTCTCAACACTATTCAAAGTTCAAAGTCTGAAGTCTCTTTTGAGACTTAAGGCAATCTTGTAACTGTAATAATTCACTATAAAATAAAAAAGACAAATCACATACTTCAACATACATTGGCATGGAATAGACATTACCATTCTAAAAGAGAGAAAAGAAGGAATAGCAGGGAAAGGAAATACTGGACCAAAGCAAGGATGAAACAGCAAGACAAACACGGAATCCTATAGCCTCATGTCCTGTGTCTGGGACTTTGGTTCCACAGGGCTTAGATGGCTCCACCCCTCCAGTTTTGTTGCCTGTAACATCTCTCTCTCTTTTAGGCTAGATTCCAAGAGAAAGGCTGTTCCACTCCCTGTAGGCAGCTCTTCTTGGCAGATGTCTCATGGCTCTGCTATCTCCAACATCTTGGGGTTTCCACTGCAACCCAGACTTCCCGTTCACAGCTTCGTGTATGGCCTCTCAGACGTTTTTCTCACAGGGACTCCCCTGCCATACATCGCCTGGCCTTAGCAGATCCTCTGAAACCATTAAGAATCCATGAGACCCTAACTCTTGTATCTTTCATTCCTCTAAAGCCAATACCTCCTAAACAACACTGCCAAGTTTGTCTGTCAGCTTGGAATGAAACCTGGACCCTTTGACAAACATTAGTAGCAACTTTTTTATGTTGAAGCAATTGCTTTCTAGAAGGAAAAAAATATACTAGGCTGCCTTTCACATGTTAGAAGCTTAGCTGGGTGGGGTCTTGCCCCGAGGACACCTTTCCCACAGTTCCAATCCAGAGCAAGAGGCCTCTCCTTAATGGCATTAATCTCCTTAACAATTACAGTCTCTCTTCCAGCACGTGCCTTAGCTGTTTTTTATTTCCTGTCTCCAAAGGAACTATTTTATATTTTGTGTTTCTTTCTGTTGTATCTGCTCTTTTTCACTGTAGACCTGTATAAGTGTCTTCCTCATCCAAATATGTCTAAGCCCTTTCTTTATGGGTATGAATGGCATCAATTGCTATAGACAAACTTTATAGCTTTGAGACAAGTCACTGTACTTAAATTTCAAACATTGTTTCCATCTCCCATAAAGAATGCACATATTACATGTCTGGATTACAGGTTATAGACCAGATAGGTCTTTGTCCCCAGAATGTTTTGTTTTTGTTGCTGTTGTTGGGGGTTTTGGAGTCTTTTTTGAGACAGGGTCTCCCTGTAACTCCAGCCAGCATGGACCTCACCATGTAGACCAGGGTGGTCTTAAACTCAGAAACTTGCTTCTGCCTCCCAAGTGCTGGGACCAAAGGCATGCACCAACACACTTGGCTCCAGAATGCTTTGTAATAGGGCCCTCCCCAAAAGAGAAGAAAGACCACTGTCCTAGTGAAGAAGATGCTGAGAGTTTTAACTAAGTTCATGAC
Organism: Nannospalax galili; assembly: GCF_000622305.1. Taxonomy (NCBI): domain Eukaryota; kingdom Metazoa; phylum Chordata; class Mammalia; order Rodentia; family Spalacidae; genus Nannospalax; species Nannospalax galili. Next base: position 6,055,363 of record NW_008331125.1, read on the forward strand.
TTTGATAAACTGGGATTATCTTCATAATCATATTTTTTAATACTGTAAAAATATTAAAGGAATGAGCAGAGGTCTCTAGTTTATGTGTGGGGAGAATAATGGAAAAACATCTGTTTCCTGCACTTTTAACACAGGCACACATCATAAGTCATAATCAGATTGAGGTTTAAATGGCTGGAATGATGCCCAGACTTGGAAATTTTTTGAAGTTTCCCAGGTATTCCTACATGCTGCCAGAGTATCAACAGGCACTGTGCAAACAAGAAGTAATTCTTTTTTTACACATCAGAACAGAACAAAGTGCTCTAGTTTACACAACTGCATGTAAAGAAACATTTCAAGGCATTGAGGTGGGGAGACTAAACAAATATTGAATCAAATGATGAGCTTTAAGAACCAGAGGGGAAGAATAGCTAGCTGGCTTTAAAATGAGAGATCTGCTAATCAGGGAACATGATCTGAATGTGTTTGAGAGATCACAACCTCCCCCAGGAAGTCACTGGTCTGAGGAAAAAAAAAAAAAAAATCACAATGGAAACCAGGAGCCTGGAGTGTCCAGAATAAAAGCATTTTTTAAACAGAATGACATTACAGTGGGACTGGCTCGCAGTGCTGTGAAATCTGACCTCTTTTTTTCCACTTCCATGGCTCGCAGGTGATTTATTCCACACTATTTAGTTGACACATGGAATCATTATTAAAAAGTTGATAGAGGGGACTGAAGAGATGGCTCAGTGGTTAAGAACACTTGCTGCTCCTCCAGTCCTAAGTGTGAATCCTAACATCCATATGGGACAGCTCGCAACTGCCACACAAACACATAAATAAAACAATAAGCATAATCTTTAACAAAAAGTTGACTGAATAAGTAAGGGTTTAAATCAATGGCTGATCAGTGTATTCACAGCCTGTCAAGGGAGCTATTACCTCCTACTATGACAGATAAGCATATACAATTACCTGCAAGGTCAAGTTCTGATTTACACCCCTACCTTGAAAAATACTTTCATATCCCACCCGTGACCCACCGAGTCTTCTCATTCCATGTGTTTCTATTTGGAATCATGAAGCACCTCTGAGTCTCCATGGAGGCCTGCCAGACTACGCATAAAAGACTAGATGGAATAGCTTCTATCCTTAGCCTCAAGCAGCCACTACTGAGACTGATGGGTTTCCACATGGGTGACATGTCTGCCCCTTACAGGAAAGGTGGGGAGGGAGACCTATCTCTCATTAGGTGATTAGCTGGCTTTGGCTATTTGGTCAGGTAATTCCAAGATCCTAGTTCCCAAGTCATGATCTAACATGAAAGTTTGGGCTCTGTGGTGCTATTCCAAGATCCAGAATGTTCTTACTCTAGCACAAAAGGCAAGAAGGCAGAAGGGACTTAGCAGCACCTCGAAGGCTCCAGAGTAGGGCATCTTTTTGTCTAAGGGGGATGTTGATTCCAGATGTCCTAGGCGCTGAATTCCTAGTCTTAGAAACAATGCATGGAGGATGGCCTCACAGTGATGGTAAGAAAGGGGTTTATTGGTTGCCTCAGGCCATTTTGCTTCAGGGGCTTAGAGGACAGTCACAGACAGTGAGCTCTGAAAAGCCTGCCTTCCCTTCCCATTGCTAGGACTTTCTCATGAAATAAGATCAAGGAGAAATATCTTTCCCCTACCTCCCACACACTCCAAATCTCCAAATAGTATTTAAAAGGTAAATTAAAATTGTATTATTTATTCTTTTTGTTTAAATGTAATGTTAATATCATGTTATTTTGAAATCCATATGCAGTGTGGAATGGCTACACTGAGCTAATTCACATATTCATTCCTTCCACACACTTGTTCCTTTCCATAGTGAGAACACATAAAATTTAAACTTAGCTATTTTTAGTTAAAATACAGTAACTATTGTCCTATAACTATTTTCTATTAAGCTTAGGAATATCAAAGTTTTAACACTTTGATACTTGATTTAATCTTACAATTTTCTTTTTCTTTTTTTTTTTTTTTATAAATAAGCTTGAATCAAAGACAACCAACAGCTTGTTGACTGTCAGCTGAAAACTATGCATCATTAAAGACAGATTAGACTGATGAGCACATCTTTAGCTCTTCAGTGTATACCCTAAAACTTTACTTGTTTAAAAGAAGCATTGTTTCTGGCAAGTACTATTCCTGATAAGTGGGGTAGCTCTAGGTTAACCACGTTCAGGTTCCTGAAGGAAGGTGTATTAAAGAATGCTATGGCTATAGCAAGGCAGAGTTGGTCATTATGTTAATTACTTTTCTGTTCCTGTGATAAAAAAAAACCATGACCAAGAAACTTATAAAAGGAAGAGTTTATTTGGTTTACTGTTCCAGAGAGATGAGTTCATCATGGTGGGTGGGGGGGGCATCAAGACAGAGGCAGCCAGAGCATAAAGCTGAGCACTCACATCTTCAAGCACATGCAGGAAGCAGAGAGACGGCCTGAAAGTGTGGCGAGGCTAAGAAGTCTCAAAGTCCGTCCCCCAGTGAGTGCTTCCTCCAATTAGACTACACCTCTAAAGGTTCCAGGACTCTCCCAACACAGGCTGCCAACTGACCAGCTGTTCAAATACTTTAGCCTCTGGGAGACATTTATTTAAACCACCACAGTCATCTTTATGAAAGCTCTACTCCAGTCCTGAAGTCTGCTCTGTGGACCAGAAGGCAGTATGCTGAGTTAGCTCCTCCCTTCAGTAAGGCCCTCAGGCCCCAACAAGAGCTACAGGAAACTTGTGGTGGAATGGAAAACAAGTAATGCTCCTGAGCTCTGTGAGGCAGCTGAGAACCTCTCTGCTTGCCTGCCCTTTGGTAACAGGGGCTGGTATGTGGCCTCCACAGAGTTCTGTGGAATTGGCTTGCATATCAGCATTTGTATGCGTTTTTAGGTAGAGTAATGTGCAACCCGTCTGAGGAACCATGATTTAATACATTGGATAATAACACAGATTTGAAATAATACAACCCAAAGCAGGTAGGTTTTGATAGGGAAGAGGGAGAATTAACAAGAAAAAGGTGAAGAATCATCCCATTACGATTTAGCGCAAAGCTGGAAATGGTGGCAGAAATTCAATAGGAGCAGGGCCCGAACAAACTGAGGAAACACATGTGCTTGGATGTACAGGTCATCCAGGAGTTATTTAGGGGTCACACCTGATCTCATCTCCTGACGTTTAGCTTTATCTTTGCTAGGACACACTGAAATCAGAATGACTTGACTAGCATCTCCAAACACTGGCTGCTCCATGGTCCTCTTTTGGATTTTTAGAGTCCTAAGCACCAAACATCACTATCCCTGGTGCTTTGACCCTGTAGGGGATGACAGGTCATAGACTGTGCCCATCATTCACCTAGAGCAGTACCCAGCATCCAGCATATCTTTACATGCCAAGGAGAGGTACAGATGTACCGACTTCTAGAATTCTGACATGGCATTGACCATATTGTTGCATTTTAAAAAGTATGTCAGTTTGAATACAGGGACACAATTTATGTATAAAAACCAATGGATTTTCATAAAACAAATGCACAGAGGGAACCAAGACCCAAACACACAGAGGGAACCAAGACCCAAGACTAGTCAGAACAGTCCTGGAGCCCACTACTAGTTATTAACCCCCAAGGGAATCACTCTAGGCATTTTAATCTTAGAAATTACGGATTCTTGTCTATTTTTACTCTTTATGTAAATGAAGTCATAATATTAATACTCTTTTGTGCACAACATCTTTAAGTACATTATGCTTGTGAGATATAACTTTGGTGTTACCTGTAGATATAACTCATTCGTTCTGTGGTTATAAGTGTTGAATGTGCACACATATGTTCCCATCTTTAAAAGAATAAGATGCAGTAAGGAGTTAAGAATTAAAGGGCAAAGAAGAAATAGTTGTGTCATATGTCTAAAACATTATAAGCCTCATATAAAATGGGCTTGTAAATCAACCTGGTATTTTTCCAACAAGCAGTTTTCTGTTTCTTACTTGAAGACCTTAGCTAAGATTGCTGTCTTCCAAGGTAGTTCCCAACAACAAAGATCTTGTCAATATTGAAGAGCACGAGACTACATATTGTACAGGTATAATGTCTCTGCATCAAAATGTTTGGATGACATAATACTTGATTTGAGGTAATGCCATTCCAAGGACATTCCAGACAGAGAAAACTTATTATTATGAAAGTCCTTGAGGCAGTGTTTCTCCACATTAAGGAGCACTGCAATTACTTGGTGCCTCAGAATCACCTGGCCTTCTAGTGAAAACTGATTGCTGAAATGTGGTCTGTGTACATATGATTCAGTCATACGGAAGAATGAAGCAATCTCATTTGCAGAAAAATGGATGAATCTAGAGATCATCATGTGAAATGAAAAAAGCTAATCTCACAAAAAAAGCTTTGCTTGCTTTTTTTTCATTTGTAGACTCTTCAGTGGGGAGGGATGAAAGTAAAAGGGGAACGATAAGGAATATAAAAAGGGAAGACGTGGAGGGGGCCAAGTCCAGGCAACATAAGAGTGAATACGAAAGTACAGTATATACGTGTATGGAAATATCATAATTAAAACCCTTACTTATACACTTAAAAAGATAAGCTGGGCGTGATGGCGCACACCTTTAGTCCCAGCACTTGGGAGGCAGAGGCAGGGGGATCTCTGTGAGTTCAAGGCCAGCCTGGTCTACATAGTGAGTTCCAGGACAGCTGGAGCCATCAGGAGACCCTGTCTCAAAAATACCAAAAAAAAAAAAAAAAAAAAAAAAAAAAAAAAGATAAATACATTGGGACTGCTCTTCTATAGGACCCAAGTTTGATTTCCAGCATCCACATTGGGTGGCTCACAACTGCCTCTAACTCCAGTTCCAGGGAATACAACTCCTCCTTCTGACCCCTGCTGGCACTGCACTCATGTGTAAAAACCCACAGAAAAACAGTCACACACACACACACACACACACACACACACATATATATATATATCGATGATTAAAAAAAAATTTGGCCAGGCATAATGGTACAGGCTTCTAAAAGCAGAACTCTGGAAGCAGAGGCAGGAGGATCTCTGAATTTGAGGTCATCCTAGTCTACATAGCAATTTCCAGGCCAGCCACAGATACATAGTGAGACCCTGTCTAAAAATAAATAAATAAATAAATAAATAAATAAATAAATAAATAAAATCTTAAATATAGAAGATCAGAAATTAAATGGTAGGTGGAACCCTTACTGAGGGTTTCTGAGTTAGTAGTTCAGTGATGGGTCTCATTATGTGCCTCAGAGGCTACTGAGAGGGATGTGGAGCCCCCATTTTGAGAGCTACTGTCTTAGTGCTTACACACAGTCATGTTCTATCCCTTTCCCATTCCCCTCTTGAAATACATTTTCTTTTTGCAAAATCTGTGAAATCAACCAAGTAGAGATACTAGTATTTTCATATTTTCTCTAAATTATTGACATCTGCTGCCTGCTCTGACTTTAATCCTAATCACAACTAATTTAGAGCATATATCTTATTTCTTCTCTGTTTGCACATTGGTAGCCCTGTTTATCAACTCCTGATTAGAATCAGATCACGAATTTGTCAGCATGCCTAGGGTCCCTAGTGGGGAGACTTGTATGAATTGCTGAACTCACTGACTCATTCTGTGCTGCTGTTCTTGGTTTTCACCCACATTCCTCATCTGTGGGTGCTTTCTTCATGGCCTCCACAAGTGGAAACGAAGCTTTACCTTTTGTTCTTATAAGAATTAGGAAGGTATAAAAACATTTTTGATAATGTAATGACTGATTCGCCAAGTAGATATTAAATCCACATCTTAAGCTGTGTGTTCCTCAACTGAAGTGTTCCTCAGCTCAGCATCACATCATCATCTTCTAGACAACCAGCAAGTAAAAATACTGATACCTGTGTCCTAACTCAAAAGTTCCTTTACATTTGATGTGGGTTATGATGTAGGCAGAGAGATTTTTCAGAGGCTTCCAGGTGATCCTAATACATAGAAACATTTTGGATATACCGTGTTCTCTTTGGGGTATTCAAGAGCCATAGTTTCTTTCCCCCAGTGGGTTATTTTGAGAAACATCAACATCTGCTTTACTTCTGCATCTCAGAGAGAAGTTTTCCTTTTAAATTTTGCCTTCTGAGACATGAAAACATAATGAACCGCTAGTCATATGTTTCACAAAATATTAACTCCAAACTGCATCTTGGATGGTATACCTTCTCCAAGCCAGAAGTGAACAACAAATTGCTGAGTTCTGCATTTCCAGACACAATTCAGCTTCTCCATAAACATTTGGCAAGTAAGCATGTGTTGTCCTTGCAGTTTGCTCAAATAGAGTTGTTTTCAGTAAATACTCTTTTTGGAACAGTCGTCTCATATTTTCCAGTCTCTTAACCTAGCATATGAAGAACTGATGGGTCTCATTATGGAATTTTCATACAAATATGTCACTTTACGTTGTTCTTATTCATCTGCCTCCTCTTCTGCCTTCCCACACTGCCCCATCCCCATCTTAGTGATCCCCTATCTCGGCTCATATTCCCCCCTTCTGTCTTTGTGTCAGAAGCATTCTAGCACTCGTTTCTCCCTCTGCTTTCAATATCTTTTCCTCCCTCCTGTAGTAGGTTCCTTTCTACTTGCCTTGTGCTTATACATACAAACACACACTCATACATACACACAAACACCCATACTCATACACACAGGCACATACATATAAAAACACACACACACATACACATAAACGCACACTCATAGATACAAATACACACACATTCATACACTCAAACACACACATTCATACACACACTCTCAGACACAACCACACTCTCATACACACTAACACAGGAACACATACACAATTATAGGCACACGTAGATGCACACACAGACACATAAACACATAGTTCCATGTGCAGTATTTGAGTCTGGCTTGTTTTGCTTAATACAATAATTTTCAGTTGCATCTGCCTTCCTGCAAATATCATGATTTCATCTTTCTTTAAGGCTGAAGAAAACGCCATTGCGGTATGTACATTTTCTTAACTGTTCATCAGTTGCTGGATAGTCTTCTCAGTTTAAGGGTATTTTACCCCTGTAAAGCAATCACACACAAAAACAAGAGCACTACCTGAACAACCATGACAGCACTAATTATGATTAAATGACTACACGTCTACTTATCCCAGTGGCTTAGAAAATAAAACAAGTTGATTTCTGTAATGTGAGACTCCAATAAAATACCTTACATTGAGCAAATTAGAAACCAGCTGTCTCCAGCAAAAATGATATGAAAGAAAGAAGTAACTGGCTTCTACTCCACTTGTAAAATACATAGATAGCACCGTGTTGAAATCCTTATACTAAGAAAATAGTTTTCTTTCAAGTAATGATGATGTCAGTGGGTTGAGTCTATCACACCCCCTCTATTTCACCCTTTCTTCGGGTTCTGCCCTGTATCTCAGCATTATAAAGCATGAAGTACAGGTTAGGGATGTGATCAATCTGAAACCCTTTTAATAATTTATGCTGATCGATCTCTGTTACTAGGGAAATGTTAGCAATATAGAAAACTTTCTAGAATGACAGACTTCAGGACTAAGAGGAGAGTTCAAAGACTCAGAGTTCAGTGGTTAGACTAATCTAACGTACAGACTTGGACAAATAATTAGATTCCCTTTGGTGCAATTACAGATGCAGGACAGTTAGAATTCAGATAATTACCCCACCAGTCTTAAAATTCTTATCTCATGAAGAGATTTTAGAAAAAAGGCTTGTTTAAAATTTAATATAGCTTTCTTGCTCCTTCAAATATCAGGTTCACTGGCTTCACTGTGTGCAGACTGTGTGACTTTAGTGGTTAAAAGCTATATAGTACGTAAGTGTTTATAAACTACTTTTGCCTATATTTCATTGTTACCTTTAACCCAGGGAAACTGGAGAAGTGGTTTTTCAGGAAGGATTAAATGAAGAGTTGAGGACCAGGAAACCAAGGAGCCACCAAGATTCCACGACTCTGCAATTACTCCTTTTTTCCAGCAGCTGCTTGGGAAGCAGCTGAGTTTTGTGAACAACAACGGAACTTCATATTCATTATATTTTTACCACTTCTATAAGCGTTTTTACAGTTTTGCCAATTTGTCATCTGTAGATACACTGGTATCATAATCAGGTTGAAAAGAGCAAACCTGTGGTCCCATTTTGTGACCTCATTTATCGCTTTTGACTAGTTTATAACAAAAACACTGACTACATATTTAGGTGTTTATTAAGTAGTCATTTCCCCTGATAAAAAATGGGAAATTAAATGGATGTTTTCATTGATTCTTCGATTACTCGTTTTTCTGCCCCTGCTAAGTCTTGTAGTTCTCAGAGTACACCGCTAGAGGGTAGTATTTAGTTAGCATTGTCACATTTGCTCTATGGTGAGTTTTAATTCTCTCTGTAAGTACTTTGTTTACATTTGAAGCTGTTTTCTCTGAATACAGGAGATACAGAGTGAGGAGAGGAGTCCATGCGGTTTGAGAGTCTTATTTTCCATTTTGAACAATTAATTTTTTCTTCTATATAGATATGCCTTGATTCCAAATACTATTTATAGAAAAATTCATATTTTCCTTTGTAGCTTTAAATGATGGAGAGTCTTAAGTCTTCCTTTTCATGGAGATTGGGTCTGTACTTGCAAGTGTCAAAAGATGTGATTCAAGGACAGTGCGTTCGGGGAGTCCAGAGACAACAGGCTTAGGGAGCTCTGCTGCCAACTTTGTGAACAATGAGGAATTGATATCCATGAGTAAACTTCAGAATCCCCTCATTCTTCCTATGGTATCCAGATCATTCATGAGAGTAGCTATAGTTGCCTGGTACTGATGGCACATTGCCAAATGTGTGTGCAAACTCTCTGGGCAATCCAACAAATGTCTTTTCTCTACTGTATTAAAGCCTTCAATTTTCCTACCAAAAATAAAGGAAATGCCAGTTCACACGGGCTGTTTTGATAATGTGGTTCAAGAACTCAGGATATGTCATTAGTCCCAAGCACAGAATCTTAGAGTCACTTACAACCATTTCCTGTTCTTTGACCCTCTCCATGACTGTTGATTCTTCTAGTCAGTACCATAAATTTCCTTAACTAATTCACTTTAATAACCAAACCCGAATTTCAGGTTCTCCTGCTTTGCACACCCAATAAAAAAATGATACGGCCTCCTTTATTTTACTCAGTAAGTCAAATCCTCCTACCTTCTACATATTTGAAAAAGTCTTCCTGTACAATTGTACTGTGTCCCCGCTTCCTTAAAATTCTCTTATTGTTGAACTTAAGTATTTATATGACTTCTACTGATAAAAATCCTTTCCAGTAATTCTGTGCAATTACCAATCTCCCAGATTGAAGCCGACTCACTCCAGAATTATCAATGGAACTGTGTAGCTGCCTGGAGGGAGGGGGAGCAAGGGGGTGGTTACTTGAGTAATGAACCATATGAACTTTGGGGTAGTTGGATAACAACAGGAAGCTGGGTTTCTGGCTGCTACCACATTCAATGTCAGTTAAGGTTTTTATTGTTTGCGGGATATGGAAATTTTTTCCTCATAAGGGTCAGTTGGGTTCATCCTATTTCCTGAAGTCTAGAAACACTTGGCACAGATCTGTATTGCACAGATTGAGAAAAATCCCATAATCTATCCACAGCTACTGAGAACTCCAGGGGGAAACAGCCCGCCTCCTGACCACTGAGGGCCCCAGTTGGTTTGGGCAGGATTAGTTCAGCTTCCGAGTTATTTCACAAGTTATCTGGATCTCTCTTTTCCATACCACAGAGTCCAAAGGTGGATTCAAGTCTTAAGTTTTCCAGCCACCATCCTCCCCTCCTCTCTTGCCCTACCTCAAAAAAAAAAGAAAGAAAAAAACTTGTTCGTACGTGGTATTTATGTATGTATCAGACTTTTTTATGGTTTGAGGAAGGGCAAGCCATTATGTGAAATGGAATGTTATTTAGATACTCATATTTTTAAAAAGTAAGTCATCAGTTATTTCAGCAGTGAGTTAGCCTGCTGCCAATAGATCCTCTCTCATCCCAACTCTCCTACATCTCTCTGACTTTTTCTCATTTAATGTTTTCTAACACTGTAACTGTCCTGCTCTAGCTACCCTCAGTCTCCCAGGCCTGCACAGTGCTCAAAAGAGCAAAGAGCCTTCCTTAAACAGCAGCCTACCCTTTACAGAAGATATCTGACATACAGATTCTTTTCTCTTCTTATTTAGAGTTAGGATGGACAATTGAATGTTGCCATTTGGCTTTTATTTAACCAGGAAAATCCATATGACCAGCATTAGTATTCATTCATTCAACAAATAACAAGTGAACATTTAATTATAACAGGAAAGTTAAACCCCCTAGCAATGGGCAAAGAGATACCTTGGTGGTAGTGTTCTTAAATTAGTCAGGGGCAGAGCAGATAGTAGTCCTTTCTTCATCCTAGCTTGATGCCTGGCTCAGTGGCCAAAGCTGTTTCATGCCTAGGGCACAATCCAAAAGAAAAAATAAGAAGAAGAAAATAAAAAATACAAAAAAGAAAGTTTGATAATAAATAAAACATTTTTAAAAATAAAAAAGAAAGTTAATCTGTTTATCATTTATAATTAAAAGTCATATGTTTTTGTGTATAATTCCAGGTTGTAAGAACCTCTATGCAGGAAGGTTACTCATTGCTTTGAGAACTTACTACAGGAAGGATCTTAGCTCAACTGCCACTACAGAATACTATACACTGGAGGCAGGGAGGGTCCATGTGTTTTGCCTTTGGTTTCCTTTGAAACCCCAGATTGGAGCCAACATAGCCACATTCTGATGAAAGGAAGCATCCTGTATCTTTATTTGCTAAGCCTCCAGAAGGGAACCTGTGCCATGAACTGTCCTGTCTCCAAATGACTCTGGGTACGTCTTAAGACATAGTGTCCAGAGTCAAGGTGTGAGTCTCAGGAATTTAGATGAAAAGTATATTGCTAAAAACCACATAGAAAGGCTCTATAAAGTTTCATGCATGGGTTGCTGAGTGGTTTCTGTAATATAAGATAATTTCTTGGGATGGTTTTGTCAAAAGACTATTTGTGCCCACTGTGCAAATTGGGTGGCCTGCTTGTGAACTTGTTCCTGTGATCTTCATGGTGCAGAGCCAACCACATTCACATTTCTTTCACGTATCTTTCAGCATGCTCATGATCATAGAGCCAGCTGATCCAACTTCTCTGTTTTCTCATAAGTATTCTATGACTCACAATCAGTAGGCTCTGCTGTTTCCCTGCATAGAATACTATGATTTTTCAGCATCTTCACAGCATTGAACCCAGTTGATTTTGTTAATTTCTCTCTATCCACTAAGTACTGACTTTTAGCTTAACCCCAACTAATACATATGACAGCTCAGATAATGTGGGACAAGAAAGTGGAATCGCCATCCTTGAAACCAATTCTGAACAATAAAATTTGAGAAGATAAACTAAATTTATTCAAAAGGGATTTGGTGTGATGATGGTATCATCCAAACCAGACACCTCAGCAACTTCATTTTGAAACATCAAAATCCATGACAAGAATAATTGCGCATATAAATGTTTCGTACTTTTCTAAGTGTAAAGAATAATAACTAGATAGCTTGGAGGGCAAGCCATGTGATTGAGTTTGACGTTCACATTCGGCAGTACATGCTTTCAGAACAGTTAAAACCACCAGAGTAAGAGCTAGGAATAATTATGTAAAAAATAAACAGAATTTGCTATGTAAAAATAATAAAAGAAAACAAATAACCTTGAGCACTTGCCTTTAATTTCTTTCTTTTTTCTTTTCTTTTTTTAAATCAGAGCTACTCTCTGCCCCTGGCCTTCATCATGATAGCTAATCTGTAGCTATTATTCACAGCACGTGAAGCTCTGCCTGGAAGCTCAGTGTCTCTTCTAACATAGCAATGCTCTTGGAGAAAATAGGATCAGTGCAGGGCAGTCACTCGCTGAAGGTCAAATCCTTAATAAACAGCAGAGCTGAAATGCAAGCCCCCACAGGCTCATCCCGGTGCCTGGCTTCTTAATGCCATGTTGCACAATTAGTAGATCTCTGTTTATTTTCCCAGTCATAAACTCTGCTTAAATTCCCATAAATGGTAATTTGAATTTTTCCTCTTCTCTGGACTGTAAATTTGTATAATTGAATTTTTATGGGCTTTTGTATTACTGCTGATACTTGAAATGGATTTATTTTTTAAAGTTATGATAGTAAGTGATTCTTATAATCTAAACATTCCTCCCAATAATCCAAACTCCTTTTTGGGCTTTCATTTGAGAAAAATTCTTTTTACCAAATGCACAATGCATTTCCTGGGTGTTAGAACAGAATGTCAGGGACTCACAGTTCTAGATGCGGGAAGTCCAAAGTCAGAGTCTTAGCAAGGTAATCTTCCTGAGGGCTAGGAGAGAAGGACCCACTGTAAGCCACTCCTTGGTTTCTGGATGGCCAGATTTCTCTTTAGTCTCCCTTATGTGCTGGTGAATGTTCAAATATCCCTTTCTTTCAGAATACCTGCTATATTGAATTAGGGTCCACTCTAAAAATCTTATTTAACTTGATTACCTCTTTAAAAACCCCATTTCCAAATATACAAAGTATCATCTGAGTTAGAGCTTCCATATGTTTTCAGGGACTCAGACAGTCAAACCCTGACATCAGCTTCTGAGCCGCAGCAGTGCACTGAGGTAGAAAGATGGGGTGGTGCTAGACATGACCCTCCCCCGCAGCAGGTTGGTGGAAGTCTCTCTTCTGCTGCATGGTGGGCTGGACTGTCAGGTTTTCTTCTAATATTTCAAAAGTAACATGATAATTCTATTACAATGGAATGAATATCATACACTTAGTAGATTTCCCCACTGAAAGAAGTTCAAAGCTTCTTAGAGACATAGCTTCATCTTCCCACTTCCACATGTTTGCCACACTATAAATGTCCACCTTGGCCTTCTTTCATCAGGACCCATTTCCAGCATGGGGAGGGATGAATGAGAGAACATACTCAGCATCAGTCCCCTTCCCTACCCCATAAGATGTCTGTATGTCCTACAGCCACAAAGATAAGCCCACTCTTCTTGATCTTCCCCATGTATGGAAATTCTTGTATTATAGGTATCTAGAGAGACTAAAAGGGGGTTTGGGAGAGCCACCTACAGGACTGCACATGGTCATGAGGGTCAGCTGGCTGACTTTGGTCTTTGTGACTTCATGTCAATAGCAAAGCTTCCTGAGAAGGCAGGTGGTAAGGCCTTAATGCCATCTGATATGCTTTTCACAATGGCTTTCAGATAGGATTCCTGGTGATACAATAGAAAAAACTGTCTCACAGATCCACAAATGCCTCTGGGGCCCACAGGGAGTGGACCAGCTTTGTACTGAGCATTCTTTCTCCAGACCACCTTTAGTTACAAAGCATTCTGCTCCAAGCTGTGAGAATTTGAGTTACCCACTGACCCACCTGCTCAGTGCTTTAATTCATCCTTATATTTTCCCCACTGAGAGAGTTATATGAAAGACCTAAAATTAAATCTTGGTCTGAGGCTGTAGCTCAGTGGAAAAATACTTGCCTAATGTGTACAAAGCCCTGGGTTCAATCTCCAGCACTATTAAAAGGAAAATAAAATAATAAAAATTAAAATAATATCTTTAGCACATTTATTAGGTATTAATTCCCTGGATTGTGTGTGTTTGTGGTATATGTACATATTTGTACAGATATCTACATGTGTATGTGGGGGGGGTACCCATGTATGTGAGCTCATGTACTTGTGGAGGGTAGAGGTCAATGTCAGGCATCTTCCTTGATCACTTATCTAGATTTTTGAGACAGGTTCTCTTACTAAACCTAGAGTTAATCAGTTTGGCTCAGCTGGCTGGCCAGCAAACCAGGAATCCTCATGTCTGTGTCCTAGGATTACAGGAGGATGCTTCCATGACCAGCTTTTACAGGGGTGCTGGGAATCTGCATTCAGTTACTCATGCTTGTATGACAGGCACTTTACTGATTGAGCTCCCCACCCACCACACACACACAATCACTGGTTTTTAAACTGTAAGATTTGTTTAAATGCCTTAACTACGTCTTGTTTTATTAGAGGTTTTCATTGGAAAGCATGCTGCTTTGAAAGACAAATTTCAAACAAAACAGAGAAGGGCGGGAAGAGTAGTGGGCAACACCGAAGGTGGAAAATGACATAATTCCAATGACCGTTTATAGGTCAGTGGAACATAAGTCCTGAGAGGAAAAACAGAAATCAGGCTGTGAGAGCAGGGACAGAGGCAGGGAGGTCACTTTCCATAGACTTCCGGAAGCACAACCAGGTTAACATTTTCCTGGACCAGCATAGCAGACAGTGTCTCAGCGACAAGGTTGGACTTTTGTCTCTTAGTAAATGCATACACAGGAGAAGTGCATTTAAAGTACTTTTTCTACATATAGTTTCTTTGCTTCAGTGTGACTCGTTCCCTTTTTTAACTCAGGTAGGATTTTTCTTCCAGTAAAGGAAAGATCCAGTTCTGAAAATGAAGAACTCAGCTGCAAAGCTTGTTGAAATTCTTCAGTGACAGCTAGATTTTTGTGTGATTGCATGTGTATGTGTGTTTCTGTATCTGTGTGTGTGTGTCTGTGTAGATGTGTATCTATGTACCTACCTGTGTGTTTGTGTGTACATGTGTCTGGGAGCATGCCTTGTCCTGCACTGGTAGATGCCCTATGAATCACAACCTCCTGCATAGCACAGAACTGTGAAGATTCCTGGTTTTCATGAGGTCCCCCAGGGATAAGGATTAAACTCCATTATTGTCCTTTATACCTACATAGTAACATTTTAAAAATCCAGTTGCTCTGTCACCATACTTTAATCTTCAAACCCTTAAGAAAAAGAAAAAGACAAATCTTATTTTAAAATGCTATTTTTTTTCTTTCTACTTGTGAAATGGGCAGATGTTAACAAGATGTGAATCCAAATCTGATGAAGTGAAATGAACAGCCTCGTGATTAATTAGTGGATGAGAACTTTCCTTTCTTATAAAGGTATCCAGAGTGCATTTCCAAAGACCATTCCTTTCTTTGAACCACTATGAATGAATCTTCATTCTTTAAAAGGACAAACGTCCATGTTCAGCTGTGCTGGCGGATGACCTCAGTCAATATGGTTAGGAACATGTTTGAGTTCTTTCTGTTAGACATTTGTAACTGCTGGTGACATCTGAAAGAGTTAAGTGCTTCCCTACAATCTTACAACCTCATCATAATGAAGATGAGTCTCAGACTAAATTCTGATTTATGTAAATATATTTTTTTATAAACTAAACATCTATAATCAAGCAAGCATGAAATAAATCACAAGGACCTGTTCTGTCTTTTTAGGCACTTGACCACCATTTGAAGTTTCACTTAAAGAAAAATAAATCTGGAGTCAATATTTTGTTATTATTCTGACAAAAGTTTCCTGTACTAAATGCTGGACACTGGATATTTCTGAAATAATTCCTAAATCATGCTGTCTCCAAGTTCATCATTTCCATAGAAACTGTGTGTATCCACAGCATTAACGAGGAATTCTCAGAAATTCCCAAGTCTGTCGTCAGTTGCTTTATCCCACACCCACTAACCACCTGCTGAACTTCTCATTTACTGTCTTTCCAGTGTCTGTCTTGCCAGCGTCACGTCACTCTTTCCTGCAAAATCAGCACCCTCCGGCTTCCTCATTTCTGTAAATGTAATCATCATTCTTTCTGTGTGGAAGCTTGAATTAAGCCACCTCCTTCAGCTCCAGGCCCAATTCCAGTTCCAGTCAATCACTATGTTTTCTCAGTTCTTCCTTCATACTGGCTTCTTATCCCTCCTCTACTCTAAGCCAGAGCCACATCATCACTTGTCAATGCCCTTTCTGTTTTGTGCCTTCCCCATCCAATTAATTTGCAATGTGCCCAAACCATCTTCTTACAATTCCCTGGATTAGGTGCCTCCAGTATGAAGACCCTCAACGAGACTGGACTTCATAGTAGGTATATCCCAACTCCTTCATATGCTTACTGCTTACTTATTCATCACTGTTCCTTACCGAATCTTCATCATGTGCTGTGCAGGTCTCTATCTCAAGTGGACTTAGTATCCAGAGCCGCTACATAAATCATGAGCTTTGGGTACCCTTATTAATGCATTTTCCCTGTAACGTTCTTGCTTTCTTCCTTTACTCTGCCACTTCTTCAACACATACAGAGGCACACACATGTGCATGTGCACACACACATACATCTTTTTTACTAGTGTGAAATAATTATATGTAACGGGTTTCATTATGACATTTTCATGAATGTATATAATGTAATTTGGACATACTCACTCCCTGTTACCATCTCTCCTCTCCATCCTACGTCTGCTGATGTCCTTCTCCCAATTAGTCCAGTGCCTTAATGCCTTATAAACACTTCGCTAGTGCTTCAAATACCTGGACTTTGTAATTAATAAAAAATAAGTGAGTTGATTCTATTTTATTTTATTCTTGGGTTTTGAGATACGGTCCCACTATATAGCCTAAGCTATCGTCAAATTTGCAATCCTATGGGCTAGAAAAATGACTCAGCAGTTAAGAGCACTCCCTGCTCTTGCAGAGGACCTGAGTTCAGTTACTACTACTCATGTGGCAGCCAACAACTGTCTGTATCTCCAGTTCTAGAGAATTCAGCACCCTTTTCTGGTCTCTGTTGGCACTGGATGAATATGGTGCACTTACATACATGCGGGAAAAACACTCAGTCATACACATAAATTATAAATAAATAAAAAATAAATAAATACCATGTCAGCTTTGTGAATGCTAGGATCACAGGCATATACCATCATACTCAGCAGTCAATATAAATGAGCATTTTATCTATTGGATGACTTCCAACTTTTCATGTAACATTTTTGAACCTCAGTTTCCACATCAGTTAATGGGAATAATATCCATTACCCCAATGCCCATCTTTAATCAACCTTAGCAGCTTCTCTCTGTCTCCTTTCTTCCCTGGAAAAATCCTTTGTGACCTTACTAGTCATAGATTTGCTTTGCAAAGCAGGTTTAATGCTTTTAGTCACTGTACTTTGAAACTACATACTGTACCCTATACATTCTTCTATGTACATACTGTGACTACAGTGCTATATTTCTATGTATTTGTACTATATAGAGTACTGTCTTATGTAGTTTTCTATTTTATTCTCACATCACCATGGGAAGTAGACATGATCTTCTGTATAGGCCTGTTTTCTGTTGTAAGATAATACAGTGGATAAATTCTAATATAAAGAGGTTCATTTCAGAGTTGTAGCCTAAGAGCAAGGGGAAGTATCTAGTGATGGACTACTTGCTGGCAGAGTTCAAAGTCAAGGCAGGGCAGCTCCTGGGCAGAAAGAAGGAAGGAGCATTATATGGGTAGCTGCTGGACTCTCTCTTCTTACAAATCAACCAGGAACACAATCATGGGCACCCCACCCTAATGAATTTATCCCTCCCTAATTACTTCCCACAGGCCCCACTTCTGAGCACTAAGGCCAGTTCCCACCCTATTAATACCCCCAATGAGAATTAAATTTTATCACACTAGACCTTGGGAAACACTCAAACCATGGCCAAATAGTACCATACATGTTTTGTGGAAAGGGACACAAGAGTCTGAGGCCTAGGCTTAACTGAGTTGCCTAAGGTCCTTCAAAGAAATAGGGTTTGAATTTTTAAAAAATTTTCTTTATTATTATTTTATGTATATGAGTGTATTGACTGCATGTGTGTAAGTGCACCCATACCATGCAATGTGTCCTGCAATGTCCGAGGAGGTCAGAAGAAGGCATTGGATTCTCACAGAACTGGAGTTATGGGCAGTTGTTAGCCATCATGTGGGTGCTGGGAATTGAATCCAGGTCCTCTGCAAGAGCAGTCAGTGCTCTTAACCACCGAGGCATCTCTCTGGCCCAGAAATAGGACTTGAATTTAAGTCATATGATTCTTAGTTCAAGACTTACTCTTCCTGCTTGTAGGTATAAACTTAGGATCAAGAATTTAGTTTTCACTGCTTATATTGAGCACTTAATTTTATAACTTATAGGGACCAGCCCACCACTGACTGCAATTGAGAAGGTTTTCAGTAAATATTATTACAGAATAAATAGAGTGAATACTGTAAACCATACTAATAATATAAAAGAATACTTTGAGGGATAACTGTGTTTAATACATACATGCAGTTATATATGTACATGTGTAAATGTATGTGCACACAGACATTTACACACGTACATATATACAGGAGAAGTTCCTTGTGTTTGGCCTGGCCTCCACCTATGTATCTATGAAGGTTGGCAGTACAATGTCTCCATTTGGAAGCACAAAATCCTGAGGTTAAAGGAAGTGTTCAATGCCATCTCCGGGGAGAAACCAGAACACCCCCTGCAGGTTCTCTAAAGTTGCTTTGTGTTGCTCTGAACACTATGAACTCTCCTCCCACCATTACATTCATGGCTTTTTAGCCTTTGGCTAAGATCAAGTAGAGTGTTTGTTCTTATGGCTTTTAATAATTGATGTGTTCTTCATCCAAGGACAACATATTTAGACTGTATGTGTATTACAAAGCACTAAGCTCCATTTAGCAGTAAGTTTTTAAATAAGAGATGTTCTTGAATTCTTTTGGATGCTTTCCTTCTATTGACATTGTTCCTCCTAAATGCCACAGTAGATCATTCCTTCTTAGGTACCTGACATGATACCCATCTGAGACTTCGTTCCAAGAACATTTCTCAGACAGGACTGGACTGAGGAACTTTTCCCTTTTTCATGCAAAATACTGACAGTGCATGTTTGGCTCCCTGTACTCCTCCTCTTAGGTTACCCTAGAAGAAGCATAACAACATGCAGGAAAAATAAAATTATCAGAGAAAGAAACAAATTCACCTGCCTGAGGTTAACATAGCATCTTTCATAATTTGTAAAGAATTTTCCTGCCAGTTTCTTTATTTCGTAACATGAATTTCATACTAGGCTCAGTTAAAAGAAAAATAAGGACAAAATGAGGGAGAGGAAGGAGAAAGAAACAAAAGGAAGGTCGCTGGTTCCGCAGCTTCTGTGGCAAGAACATTGGTCACAGGGGGAGAACTTCAGCCGCACATCCTAGTTTTCACTTTGGGCATCAGAGTACATTTTCACTGCCCTTTGAAATGTCCATAATCTCTACAATGATCTTGCAGTAATCTTTCTTTACTGAGAAATTATTTATCTGCTTTTCAGTCTTTGAGGTCAATTTCTTTTTTAAGCTTTTGTTTTCACACACATTCTCAGATGCTTTGAAATGGGTAAAATTGTACATTTATCTTTAATATTTCCATGGATAAAATGAAATTTGGACTAATTATTCCAAAATGAAAAAAATGGCTCATTCCGCCTAAACTGAAATATGACATTTGTAGACACTCCCATAATTATTGTGTTGTACGTGTTTCAAAGTAGATCAGCTTTAGTTTACTAAGGTTGTGTTTTAGCTCAGGCTCTATATTGGATTAAACTACTGTCCCTTGTAAGCTGCCATTTCTTTGTTCACAGCATTGAGATACTCTGTGCTCTGCAGGTCTCCTAAGGCTGGATTAGGCTTCACGTAAGGCTGTCACAGGTCTGGAGTAGTGTAGCCAGGAATGCTGTCAGCTCCTTCCTACCCCCTTTCCCAGGGTGACTCCCACTAAATGAGAAAAAGGCCACAAAGAGCTCTTCCTGCACTTTATTTCCACTGACTGCAGTGCAGTGCACTGCACTGCACGGGAACTCACATTAGCTGAAGACATGCAATTATTTATGAGAATGGCATCTCTGAGTACCATCTCAGAGCAACATAAATTTAACTCTGGGTGAAACTGAACCTAGATCTGATTCCTAGAAAAACACTGATCCCCAAAGTCCTGGTTTTCAGACCCCTGAATGACAAGGTATCCACGGAATACAAAGACCTCCATGGATCCACAACTAATGGATTTAAATTAGGGATCCATTTCTATCCCAGAGTAAAACGGCATCTATATGGGTTTGGTTTTCATTTTCATTGAAAATGGCTTCTCACTTGCATAAAATTTAAACATAATGATTAATTAAATGTAGCGTATAACTTTAGAGCAGTGAAGAAGTTGCAGTGATTCCAGTTAATACTATTTTTCACCCAAAAGAAGCCAAAGAATCTTGGATCTTAGTCCAAGAATTAAACGTAGACTCTAAGAACACAATCATTTATCCAGTACAGAATCTGCCCTGACCTCATGATCTGATAGCCCCGCCCTGGTAGCACAGAACAGCACAGCCTGTGCACCTGCCCAGGCAGCTGGATTCACCAAGCAGAGCCTCAGGTCTTCAGAAGCCAGGCTTTAACCAACTGCTTGTCTGCCTCTCTCCTTTCTGAGTACACGATTTCTGTTGGTGTTTTTCTCGGAAACGATTTTCATTATACAACGCAAATGTCCTGCCCATCCTAAATAGATTCTTTAGGTGAGAACTCTCAGTTTGATGTCCTTTCTGTCATCAGCACCTGTGCTGCCATCATGACAGTGATTGTCTGAATCAGGCAAATCCTGAGTTCAGAGAACAGTGACTGTGTGTTCCATGAAATAGAATTATTTTTTAAAGTTAAAGACATCTAAAACTGCATTTTATTTTAGATTTCATATTTTAAAAAATATTTTCTCTTTATAAAAGGAATTATATTGCCTATAATAAACTTCTAATAAATTAATTTTTAAACCTTTCTCTCCTTTACCTTTATAATAATTTTTAAGTGAATATTTATCCTACATTTGTCAGACTTCACCATCCCAAAGAGACAATGAACATTACATGTATTATGATAATTTAGGCTTTATTAGCATTTGTGTACATTATTGATGCAGTTTTAACACATAATCCATCCAATTCTTTCTGCAAACTCCCAAGGGTGGCTCAAAACACATTCCCCTTTAGGAGGGACTTCTGTTCTTCTACCAGATCCAATAGCTCACTGGGGTCACCAAGGCTGAGCAGGTCATGGTGATACCCACACCCACCATGGCAGCTGTGTTTCTACAGTGTATCTGCTCCAGTAAGCATTAATATTTCCTGTTTTCTTCCTGGAATGGTGCAGAATTTTATTCCGTGTCTTTTTACTTAAAGCTCTGTGTTCTCCCAATGTCCCAGAGATTCATCGCTGGGAATGTGTTCAAGTCACAGCTGCTGCATTCCATTTAGGATAGCCCTTCCCTTCAGACAGCCAAGGCTTTGTTCCTGGTCATAGTTCTATGTGTCTGGCTCCTCCCTTTGTATTGGGAGTGTTTTCCAAAAAAAAAAAAAAACAACAAAAAACAAACCTGTTGAAAATGTCTAATCATCAGACCATCTCAAAGACTGCCCTTGAAATATTCCACCATGAATGTTATTTTCATAAAATCATTAAGTATTCTTTAAAGTCATTGTTTTAAAATCTTCTACAATAGCTATCTTAGAGCTTTCCCGTTTGCCCCCTTTTTTTTTCTATTGAGAAGAATGTTTCATTTTCTACATAGCCTGTTATAAGTGCGTATTGGGGTGTATCTTGCTATGCTTTTACTTTTAACTCAGCTTATTTTTCAGCATCTGTGAATAATTTCATTTTCACAGTTAATTCAATCAATCCATGAGCATGGGAGGTCTTTCCATCTCCTTGTGTCTTCCTCAATCTCTTTCTCCAAATTTAATCTGCTAACATTATCCACAGCTTTTGATTTTACATATGCATTTTTAGTACAGATACCTAATTTTTAGACCATTAAATGAGATTTTAACTGCCTCTATATGTAGCTTTTATACTTCAGTCAGTGGAACTTCCCTGGTCCCTTAATGAGAGTCCTGGATAAGGATGGGATGCTTATGCAAGGCATGAGTTAAAATTTGACTTGTAATTTTATGTGTTGTTGAATATGAGTTTTAACTGCTAACTGCTATATGGCCTTCTTACCTCAAACCCCTGTCATTAAAAATAAATTATATAAAATGAGTTATAGAACTTAAAGAACCTCTATGTGGATCGATGATCTAATTATATCCATTATCCATCCACCCATCCATTCCCTCAGTAAGTTATTTCTTGTCTGCATTCTGTATATTGTGGATAATAAAAGCATCAAGTCCAACAAGGTAACTCACAGACCTCCTTGTGGTATGAGTGACAAAGGAGTGAGTAGAAGGCATGGAGGTTGTGCCTCTGCTTGAGAGGTAAAGAATTCCCAATGCAAGTGACATTTAGGCACCGTCTTAAGATGAAACAAAGGACTCAGCAAAAAAGAAGCAAGTATATGGGTAGATGTGGTGACAGCCTTCAAAGGACATGGCTCATGGGGAAGTGATTCCTGTACCTATAGTATTAGAATGAATAGAATTCTGCCTAGGAAGAAGTTATACAGCTGTGAGTCTGGTAATGACAGCTATGGTACAAGAAGCATACAGAATGTTCATATTGTCTACCATGAAACAAGAAAATAAAATCAAGGTTACTCAAATGGAAAGTGGTGTATTTCAGAAAGACAGCCTTGATAAGTTATCATCATGGAAGATGGACTTCAAAGGGGAAGCATGAGATGACAACTTTCTGTGTGTAACAGATGACTTTATCACTTTAAATTTATTTATTTACTTATTTGTATGATTGCTTTATGTGCATGTATTGAAGTGCAGGTATGTACAATACCCGCAGAGGTCAGAAGAGGAGTTGCTGACTGGTGTTAGCTGCCGTATGGGTCCTGGCAACTGAACCCAACCTCTCAGCAAAAAGAGCAAGTGTTCTTAACTTCTGAGCCATCTTTATAACCCTCAATTTTATCATTAAAGTGCACAACTTGTATAAGACTAGGTCAGTCCATTTCAACCTGTCTAAGGGTTTTGAAAAAGAATCGTGTTTTTATGACCATGGCTCTATAATCGAATTTGAAATTTGGTATGGTAACCACCCTCTCTGCCCCCGGCATTGCTCTTTGTGCTTTGGTTATCTGGGGTCTTTTGTGATTCTATATGAATTTTAGGAATTTTTTCTTATTTCTGTGTCATGAGGATTTTGATAGGGATTTCACTGAATCTATAAATTGCTTTTGGTAGGATGGTCATTTTCATAGAATTAATTCTATCAATCTATGAGAATGGGTGGTCCTTCCACCCCCTTGTGGCTTCCTCAATCTCTTTCTTCAAAGATTTTAAGTTTTCATTTTAGAAGTCTTTAATGTCTTTGGTTAAGTTTATTCTTAGAGTTTTATTTTATTTTATTTTGTTTTGAGGGTATTGTGTGAATGGGCATATTTCCATGAACTCTTTCTCTGATTCCTTATTATTAGTATATAGAAAGGCTACTGATTTTTGTAAATTGATTTTGTATTTTGCTACTTTGCTGAAAATATTGCTTTTACTTGTTTAGAAGGTGAAATCTTTAGAAAGAAAAAATGTTGGAAAAAGACATCAACACCCTTTTACTTGGGTTTTGTCTGCCTTTTGGAAGCTGGATTCAAAGTTAAGTCAGTCTCTTACCCTCACCCAGCCCATGTTTCCCTTAGTTGGACGATGTGTTGAGAAAATGCCTCAGGCTTTGGTCCACTCACTGACCAGTTGTGAGTCACAGTCTGAACATGAGGAAATGTTCATTTACTTTTTCATAGTTATGGCAATGAGACTTATCGTATGTTGAAAGGACTATTCCCATGTAAAGTGCCTTTTGAGGTTATTTCCTGCTATAGGCAGGTAGCAAAGTTTCAAAATTTAATTCCAAGTGCACCCTCAGCATTCTGATAGCCCCAGGAAGCTGAGGTTTTACAGCAACCTGGAACACATATGCTTCATATGATGTAGATCAGCTCTTTAATTAGCTGTTTCAGGATTCTTAATGCCCCATGGCTTTGGAAACACTTGTTAACCCACAGAGGGAGGAGAAAAGCTGGAAGCAATTGGACTCCAGCCCAACCTGATTATAATTCTTTTCAATAACACCTTATCTTTCCAAATCCATGTTCAGGATCTTTTGAAAATTATAGTTGACTTAAGTTGTTCTCAGTGACGCATCCTAGAGATTGCAATTCAAGGTTCCTTGAAGCCACAGAAATAGGAGAATGACAGAAAAGAACTGATCAGTGGGTTTTTCTGGACACACACTTGCAATTTTCCAGAGTATAGAAAATACATGTTTGGGTGAGAGAAGGGAGAAGCCTGCTGAAGTAGGAAGATCATCTAGAGTATCCAGGAGTCTGCATTTCTGTCGTATCAAAACCAGAGCTGAGAGTCACCCTCTTCACCACACACTAATCAGTACACAAAGCTGGCATTCAATGGACTCATAATTCTTCTGAGTGTAATTCTCATGACATAACTTGACCAACCACATGAAATCCAATGAAAAAAGAACCAACCGTTGTCATTGGCAACAAATGTAGGAATTGCATCACGAGTAAACCACATACTTTATTCCACAGAAAAGAAGCTTAGAGCACAACCTGAAAAAATAAGACAATAATCGTTTGACTGTAAATATGATCAAAATATTTTAAATGCATGTATGCTAATATCACAATAAAACTTGTTATTTTATATAATTAATATACACTAAATGGCCCAAACACAAAAGAACTACATAGGAATGCCTGGATCAAATTTAAGAAAACATGTGAAATCTAATTATGTTCATGTCTTTCTCCCAAAACCCATTATAAACTATTTTGTTTCTAAATAACCCTTAAAACAGTCACCTGTCTGGTGACCGACCATAAATAACAGTTTCTACAGCCTCACTGTCATCCTCTGAAATAACACTGAGATGTAAAAGGAGGTTTCAGTAGCTTACCTGGCTGCTTTATAATGGGTCACATGCTGAGTCCTCTAAGAGGTCAGTAATCCAGAAATATATTTTTTGTGCCATTGCACATAATGTATTCCTGGATCACACTAGAAGTTCAGTAAGGTTTGTTGAATGAATGAGTAAATCATTGATGAAGTGCTAAACATTAGAAATAGTCTATTAAGAATTTTACTATGAAAGGAACCATGAGGGGATAGTAAGACACAAGTATTATCAAGGGGGAAATGAGGAACATGGAGGTACTTTAACTGGGAAGGGAGGAACGAGAGACAAATAATGCTTAGGGGGCATGAAAAGCCAAAGAGAAATGTAGTATTTCATCTGCCTGCAGAAAAATACATACATAATATATGTGTGGGTGCATGTGTGTAGCTGAAGGCTCTATAACACGAATCACAGTGCCAGGCAAGAGAAACTTTCCTTTGAGTCCTTGGTCAGGGTAGTCCAAGAGTCCAGATAACTTGGGTTACTGCCAGAGCCCTTGACTGCCTCCCAGAACTGAGAGGTAAGAGCCTGTTGCTGAAGACACAGCTGACATACTTCAGATACAGGACTTGGAACAATTAAGCTAGAACTGACCTGGAAGCATCCTCCCCAAAGATTAGCTCTCAGAGTTCTAGAGAATAATACTATGCAAGGTGTCAAGGGAAACAAACAAACAAACCACCAGCACCACCAACAACAAAAGATCAGTAATCCTACCCAGCTGTAAGGCCTATGAACCACAACAATCTGGCCCAGCAAGTTATTTCTATTGGTGCAGTAGTGGCATTTTTATTTTTGGAATAATCACCAACTGTCCAATCAGACTTAAGGCCTGTTCAACAGGAGGAAATTCATGTATAGTACTATAAAAATAGCCAAGTACACTTGTTTGGATAGGTCATAAACTCTAGAGAAGAAATTACTACTGGTACTTTCCTAGACCAACATAATCTCTTACTATATTCTAAATATGCATTCTTATATTCACAGACAAGTATACCTCTCATAACTCATCAAAGAAGCATCTCTTTGAAACAGATGGAAACTATTGAAAAATTCTATAACTGATCAAAATACAGAGAACAAATGACTGTGAGGTGCTCAGCCCTAAATAATATACATATAATGCAATCTTTATATGTATGACTCAGGAAAGAGGGGGCAGAAAGGGTGTAAGAGCCAGAGGGACAAAATACCTACTGCTAGTTAATTCTAGACAATAGGGAAGCTACACCCATAAAATCCCCACAGTGTGGTAGCTTAACAAGATCTGCACAATGGCAAAACAAGTTGACGCACCTATTTGAATGGGAGAAATGGCAGTGTCCAACCCCAAGATGAAGAGCTACAGGCAACAGCTGTTGAGGGAGGGACTATCAATTTTCTCATGTAAATCCTTGAGAAATTATCTAATCCTAAATGGGTAGCCCTAAACACAGGTATATGTGAGCACCAAAAAAATGGACTCAGTGCAATATATATATATATATATGCATATATATAAACAATAATAATCAAAGATGTCAAGAAATTGTGAGGGAGTGGGGGGATATGGGAGGAGTTGGAGGGGGACTGGGAAGGGGTGGAAGTAAACACAATATGCATGTATGAAATTCTCAAAAAAAAATATAAGAGAATTTTACTATGATAGGATCCTCCGAGCCACAATGAGTGTATATTTACTTTAAGTTGAGGATAATATCCTTTCTAGTTCCTGTGCCATACTCTTGTTCTTTTCCTTTTATGCTTATGGCACAAGAAGACATGAGCCCGGGTGGTGGTGCACATCTGTAATCCTAGCACATGGGAGGTGGAGGCAGGCAGAGCTCTGTGAGTTCAAGGCCAGACTGGTCTACGTAGTGAGTTCCAGGCAATTCAGAGCTACATAGTGAAACTAATATATTCAGACACCAGAACACCTTTGTAGTGAATAAAAATTTCCACAATATTGAGTCCATTTGAATGTAAACTTAATAAGGTATGAATTATGTTCCAGAAAATTAATTTGCATATTTCTGTGTCTTTTAGACTTTTATTTGAGAGTTCCACACATATGTATAATGTTATTGTGATTACACTCTCCCCTTGCCCTCCATATTGCCCTCTCTTCTTCCATCCCTCTCTCTCTGAAGCCTTTTCAAGTTAGTCCCTCTCCTACTTTTTGTACTTTTTGTTTTATTTAGAAAATTAATTTGCATATTTCTGTGTCTTTTAGACTTTTATTTGAGAGTTCCACACATATGTATAATGTTATTGTGATTACACTCTCCCCGTGCCCTCCATATTGCCCTCTCTTCTTCCATCCCTCTCTCTCTGAAGCCTTTTCAAGTTAGTCCCTCTCCTACTTTTTGTACTTTTTGTTTT
>NW_008331125.1:6087664-6111752 GCF_000622305.1 Nannospalax galili
TCCAATGTGGATCAGAAGTTTTCAGACTTTCTCCTTAGGTCTGGAATCTTCTAAGAATGATTTTGGCCTCAGGAACTTGGTTGTTGGATTGACTTGAGATCCTGGCTGTGGCCATGCCACACAGGGATGCAAAGGTGGATGGGGTGGGAATAAGCCCCAAGATTTCCCAGGGAGTGGATTTAGTAGCTGGGTTGTACTGGATGCAAAGGATCAGGGAGAGTAAAGGTAAGCCTCGGAGCCCCAGAAAGAGGCTGTCAGCCCCAGAAAGAGGCTGGTGGGTGTTACAGGACCAGGGAAGTAGAGGGAGGTGAGGGCAGGGCCAGATCCAGAAGTAGTGCTCCTGGGGCCCAAGGAAGGCACCAAGCCGGTCCGGGTGAAAAGGATCAGGAAGCAGCACTGGCTCCCCAGGTGTCTCGGCCCCAAGACTAGGAGTGGCACAGGGCCCAAACTAGGAGTAGAGAACAGTGTGGGAGATGGAAGGGTGAATGTGGCTTGAAGGCGCGGAGGGCTGCCCTATAGACTTACCCCAAGAGGTCTAAGGATAGTAGTGCAGGCTAGGAGAGTTAGCTGGTGGTGCAGGCCTAGGGAAGCAGAGAGAGGTGAGGGTGGGGCAAGACCAGAAGCAGAGCTCCTGGGGCCCAAGAAAGGGACTGAGTTGGTCTGGGTGAGAAGGATCAGGAAGTAGTATTGGTTCCCCAGGTGTCTGGGGCCCCAAGGCTAGGAATGGTGCAGGGCCCAAACTAGGAGTATAGAACCCCAAGAGGCCTGAGGATGGTAGTGCAAGCTAGGAGAGTTAGCCGGTGATGCAGGCCCAGGGAAGCAGAGAGGGGTGAGGGTGGGGCCAGGACCAGAAGGGGTGCTCCTGGAGCCCAAGAAAGGGATGCGTGAGAAGGATCAGGAAGCAGTATTGGTTCCCCAGGTGTCTGGGGCGCCAAGACTTGGAATGGCGCAGGGTCCAAACTAGGAGTATAGAATAGCAGGAGGGATGGAAGGGTGAATGTGGCTTAGGGAGTCCCGGCGCGGAGAGCTGCGCTATAGAGTTACCCCAAGAGGCCTGAGGATAGTAGTGCAGGCTAGGAGAGTTAGCCGGTGGTGCAGCTACTTTCTGTACTTTTTAAATTTAATCCACTGAGTTTAGTTAGGGCTCTTTGCATGAGCACAGCTGGGGTTATTTGCTGCAGCATGAGCAACTCATCAGTGGTTAAACCACTGAAGGAAATGATACCTTGCCCTGTAACAACTGTCCTAAATTATTTTTTCTAAGATGTAGTCCTTTAAAACAAGATCCTCCAAACTTTGCCACATCCTTATGTTAACAGTAATCCCAAATGTTCTAAAATACTTATATTAAAGCTAATTAGCTTAACAAATGTAAAGTGTGACAATTCATTTCTTGTTATACACATTTTTAATGCATATTTCAGCCTGTTCCATGCCATGCCCCTCCTTACTGCCCTCTGTCAGGGCCGTATATTTTTTTCTTTTCTTTTCACTTTTTTATTATTTCAGTCAGAAAAATGTGAAAGTTGAACTTCCTGTACATTTATATTTTCACTCACGCAGTTTCCCTTCCTTTGGTACTTCATAAACAAATAAAGAACTTTGATATTACCACTGTAAATGCCAGCATACAAATCACTTTATTGACTGATTTTAAATTTGGAAATTTCTTTTGGGAAGCCCAAACATTTATTTCCTTGCTGTCTGGAGTGATGTAAGTGAATTCCTTTACAAGTTTAAGATTGTATGATTTTTAATTTCTAGGTCTATGTAACTCTAGAAAGGATGCTAACCACTAGAGCAGGCAATTTGTGGTCCAGCGAGGTAGTTAAACAGGATGCAAAGGCAAAATGAAGATATTCCTCCTCTGAAGTGTTTCCCATAAGAACAACATATGACTCCTGAGTGAAGGGCTCACTATAATATGTGCATGTCCGTGTCTCTTCTGGGACTTCCTTAACCATGTATGCATTGAATATTTCTTAGTCCCTGCACTGTAATCCTAGACTTGTGAGTTTCCCTCTTGAAAAGGGTGCAGGCCTAAGAAAGAAATATAGCAATGCATGTATCTGATAAAGATAAGTGGAAAAACTATAAAAAAGCTAAATCTAAAATTCTCAAAAGAAACAAAAGTCAACAGTTTTAAGAAAACCACAAAAGATCAGCTCTTTGTTTAGAAAATGTCCAAATTGCCAATAAAACCAGTATTTTTGAATTTGCTTATATGGATTTAACAGGCACCTGTTTTCAAATGTTCAGGAATTTGGTAATCTGTTACACGAACCAATTGTCTTAATTTATTTTTCATTTTTAAACATTTTAGTTATTATTTTTATTTTATGTGTGAGGGTATTGCCTGTGTGTGTGCAAGTGCACCTGTGTTGTGCAATGCCCGAGGAGGTCAGAAGACCATGTGGATTCCCCTGGACCTGGAATTAGGGACAGTTGTTAGCCATCATGTGGGTTCTGAGAATCAAACTGAGGACCTCTGCAAAAGCATCCAGTGCTCTTAACCACTGAGCCATCTCTCCAGCCCCTACAATAACCAATGATTTTCAAATTAAATTATTTAAAATTTTAGTTTAATTAAATTACATTCAGTAAAGGTAATACAAAATAGCTCTAAACTTGTCACTTTCTAATTATTTGATGACATTTTTCTCTATATATCTTGAGGTCATTCACCAACTGCGACTGTTCCCACCCAGAAGCAGTATATAGGAATACACAGCCAGATATGACTTCCCAGCTCCACATTGTTGATACCATGTTGGTAGATTTAAGTTGTGTGAGTAATATTTGTACTGCACATACCAACAAATGCTATAGGTCAGGAAATGAGTCTTGTTTTGTTGATATACAGACTTAGGAAAGTGATTGATGGAATGTTTACAATTCAAATTAAAATCTACTTGGTCTGTAGTAATTAAACTGTAACACAAAAGTAGAGGAAATGATCTAGAACTTTAAGACAATGTAGCAAAGAAATTTCCTTAGTCATTGACAAAAACTGAAGTTACAATCTATTTATTTTGTCATTTCACTTTTCTCTTAGTGCAAACCCAAACACCAAGCAGCAGCAGCCATGTAGACCCTCCATTCTCTTTTAATGGTAACTTTGGCTTGTGGCCTTTAATGATAATTTTCCTGACTCTATCATTTCATAGAAGCTGAGCCCTTGAGAGTGATTGACTTATTTCAGGCTCAAGGACAAGCATAACAGTTAGGACTAGATTCCTGACTGTACTGGATAGCTTTAGTTATTAACTTGACATACCTGAGTTGAGGGAGCCTCAATTGGGGAATTTTCTTCTTTGCACTGGCCTGGGCCATATCTGAGGGGCATCTTCTTGATTACTGAGTGAGGTGGGAGGGCCCAACACACTGTGAATGGTGCCACTCATGGGATATGGTCCTGTGTTGTATAAGAAAGCAGGTTGAACACAGCCCAGGGAGCAGGCCAGTAAGCAGTTATCCTCCATGGTCTGTGCTCCAGGTTACTTCTCTGAGTTCCTGCATTGGCTTACCTTGATGATGGACTGTGTTATAAGCCAAATAAACACTTTCCTCCCCAAGTTTATTTTTGTCAGTTTTTCATCACAGCGATAGAAAGCAACTAAGACAGAAGTTGGTACCAAGATTGTAGGGTATTGGGGTGACAGACCTGACCTTGTTGTTTTGAGGAGCAAGCCATTAAGCAGTTATTCTCCATGATCTGTGCTCCAGACTTACATCCTGAGTTCTTGCCTTTGTTTCCCTTGATGTTGGACTGTGCTTGTAAGCCAAATCAACCCTCCCTTCCCCAAGTTGGATTTAGTCAGTGTTTTTCTCACAGCAATAGAGAGAAACTAAAACACAGGCCAAGTATTCTTTAATCACATAATATACTTATCTGAGGATGGAGCAAAAGTACTCACTCCTATACTCAGGCCAGATCCACTGACTGTAAGATTTCTGGGCTTAACTAGAAGTTATTGATTTTTCTCAAGGAAAACATTTCACAAAATGTGTAGTAGAGTCCTGGGTCAGGCCTGCAAACTTCTGTACTTAGGTATAATTGAGGGTATAGGCCAGAAGGATAAATGTTAAGCACAATCTGTCTTTATTACAGAAGAGTGATTTAAAACATAGTTTGCTAAGTAGTGCCAGAATGCTTCTGAAATAAAAAAGAAAGTGAATGCTTTTCTCTTCGCCAAAGCCTTCTATAATTTGTAGATATGGCCACATTAGAGACACCCCAGGGAAATGTCTGGTCAAACAAAATCACTAAAGGGCTAAAATGGAATGTTGACTTGGAAGAACAGTGAGATGTATCTTCCACTTCTGTGAAGTTTTGTGGTAGCTGCTGATGTTCTTCCTAATTTCTTCTGCCCTAAGAAGCATAGAAGATATTCTTGAAGGGAAAAAAAGGCTTTGACAGTGAGTAAAGATAAATGGATTAGGTTGTGTGATGAGAAAAAAATGTGGGAACTCAAGCACTATTGGTGGGGGTATGCAGAGAATCATAATCTACTCATCTACTTGGGAAAACAATTTGGCAGCTTCTAGGAAAATTTTAAGGATGCAGCTACCTTACCACTTAACAATCTGACTCTTAACTATGTATTTTTTGTTAATTACTTAGAATGTTTGATCAATGCTTTACAGGGTTGTTTTGTGTTAGATTGAAAACCTGGAAATCTGAATACCATTCCTTAGAGAGATGGCTAGTGGTCAAACTGGAATATTATGCATCAGCTAAAGATAGCAAAAGAGGTCTTTGCTGAAGAACAAAAAACAAGTTACTGAATGAACACTATAGCACTATGGTTTTTAGGGAAACTCAGAATTTTCTTTCTTTTTTCTTTTACTAAATCAAGAATTTGATACAATGTATTTTGATCATATTCTGACCCCATCCTGTGTCTCCATCCTCCCACCCCTTACCACTCCATGACCTCTATTAGCACATGAAAAACCTCATCTATCTTGTGCAACACATCTGAACTGGGTGTCAGAGAAATCATATCTTATTAGACTGTCAGTGATTTATAATTCTTTGTAACAGATAGGCCAAAGTAACAGCCCACTTCCTTTCCTTTGTATGTGGTTTCAGGTTGGAATACACCAAGGTTTCTGGGAGTAAAGTTTTCACATTTGTTTTGTGTTTCTGTTACACACTGCATAGGATTATCAAATAGGAATTTCTCTCTTCCTCAGAGTTCAGATCTGCTTGGGATTCCTCTTCGAAGTTGGTTGTTCATTACCCTGTTGGGGTCCAACGTGTTCTCCAACAGGCTGATTCCCACAGGGTTTTACAGTGGGTAAAAGCAGAAGCTGTGCACTCAGGAGGCAGAGGCAGGCAGATCCTCTGTGAGTTTAAGGCCAGCCTGGTCTACAGAGTGAATTCTGGAGCTACAGGGAGACCTTGTCTGAAAAAGACCCCCCAAAAAAAAAAAAAAAAGCAGAAGCTCTGTCCTCACAGCAGGCAGCAGTTAGCTCACAGGCCTCCAACCCAAGATTCTGAGAGGCAGTTGGGAGGTTTCATAGTTTCACACTGCAGCTTTACATCAGTGTCCTCTAGCTTATTTTCTGAAATCTGTAGACATCTCAGATTCATATTGCTGTTACAGACTGCAACAAGGTCTTGACACTCTGGATGATGGAAATGGCAGGTTCAACCATGGGTGCACTGGGCAGTGACCACTTGCAGCCCACCCCTCAAAAGAGGTGCAAAGAGGTGTTGCACAGTGGGGTGGTTCCAACCCACTCTTGGCCTGACTGGCCCCCTCATACAAGTTCAGATGTCCCAGATGTCCCAGAGCCCCCAGGGGTGCAGCTTGCATGTAAGTAGGCAGTCAGGCCTACATAGCTCTGCCCAGCACTAAGGTGTGTGTGGGTAGGTGGCCAGGCTGGCACTGCTCAGGATGCCATCTTCACTCTCCAGATGTTTTTCCTTTTACTTGCCAAGTCCTGAGTTTGGAATTTTGAGATCTACATAGAAGTACCAATGTTCTTAATGAAATGAGGAGGCCCAGAATCAGGTTTTAACTCCCTGAGCTGAGAGCCATTGCCTCTGTCTCCAGTTCTGTGGTGCCACAGGCATGTTGCCGCCATCTTGGCTCACCAGTTTCTTGCTTGCTTGCTTGGCAAACCCTGAGGTCAGAGTTTTTAGATCAATGTAGAAGCACCTATGGACAGAGAAACATTCATCTTGTGTGATAAGGTTCTTCCCATAGTCCAGCACATAGACTCAATCTCTTGGAAGTGGGTATGCTGAGGGCCCCAGGCCAACTGCCTGGGAGTGCTATAGTCAGCCTACTCATCCGTCAGAAAACATTTTCTTTTAGGCACATAATTATTCATGAGATCACATGGTCTTGAATTTATTGTTCAATATGATAACCACTAGTTACTTAAGCCTCTTAGATATAATTAGATAAAATTTAAGATTCAGTTCCTTAGCATATTTGCTTCATTTTGTGTCCTGATAGCCACTTTTGGCCCTGGGCCTCCACAGTGTAACACAGAGATCTTGAAGGATAAGCATAAATGGCAACAGGGCCACCTATATGAAGGGCCCAGGTTTGGGGATGGTTGTCCATAGAAACTGATGAATTTTATGTAGCTTAATTTTTTTAACTGTGTGATAGATTACATGATATAGATCTTTTAAAGATGAATACATTTGTAAAATTAAAAACAGCAAGATTTAGAAAATGTAGACTTTCAGTATAGATTAGTGTAAATTGGTTTGGGCACACTGTCCTTTCATATTGTTAACAAAGTAAAAACAGATGATACTAAAACAAATTGTATCATCATTTTTCCACCTGCCTCCCTCCCTCCCTCTCTCCCTCCCTTTAATACATGTCTGCTGAGCACTTACTATCTTCCAGGCCTTTAAAGTGAAGGATCATGAGGCAATTGCTGCTGACACTGAAATACTCTGGGTGTAACAAGGGCATTTCTTTGCCATACATTGGTTTTCCCCAGTAACTGATTAAATAATTACTGGTTGGTTTTATCCAAGTTTATATAGTTACAAATTATAAATTATGGTTACTAGAATCACTGGAATCTATCTATCTTTATAATATTAGTATTAAGCTATTCATATCCTTTTTAGGATTTATAATACTAATTTCAGAACGTTACAGGAGTTTGTAGCCCTGTGATACTGCGTTTGCCTAGTGCATGTGAAGCGTAGGTTCTGTTCCCCAAAACAACAATCGTAACACCACACACACACACACACGCACACACACATACACACACACACACACAGAGGCGCCCATGCACATACACAATCTAATTTCAGAAAAAAAGATTGCTACACATAATTCTACAATCATTTGAACATCTCCAGATCATAATAACTTCGTTGAGAACACTACAAAGAAAAAACATACCAAGTTTTACAGTTATCTACAGGTACACAGTCTTGATTAATTGGTAGGGATTTAATTACTGGTGAATCTTACTGGTAACTGTTTTGGCAGTGCCTTGTACTACAAGGTAAACAAAACTGAGAATCCTAACTGGCTGTGAGAATGAATACTATCCCCAGATAGCTAAGGACCCTCAACTCTAGTGTATTAAGCAAAACCGTAGCCCATAGTATGTGCTTATGGAACAATAACATTACACTCAAAAGTAGTCCACAAACCTTAAAGTCTGACTCATCATTTCAATTCATAACATGGAAATGGGAAGAGAATTTTATGAGACTTGCAAACAAGTTTAACTTCTGCTTAGTCATTCTTGTCTTATCATAAAAGTGTGGATTTCTTACAGAATTTGAGTTGTTTTTTAGAATATATATATATATGGGGGGGTCTCCCTGTAGCCCCAGCTGTCCTGGAACGCTTTTAACAATAAAATGTTTATGATTTTATTATGTAATGTTATTCCTTTAGTAACTTTTCCTACTGCTTTGATAAGATGCTCAAACCAAAGCAACATAAAATGGAAAGTGCTCATTTCAGCTCTCAGTCGTAGGATCCAGTCCATCATGGCAGGGGAGTCAAGGCAGCAGGAGCCTGAGGCAGCTGGTCACACTGTACACATAGTTAGAGGTGGAGACCAACTAATGCTAGTGCTCAGCTCACTGTCTCCATGTATGCAGTCAGGGTCTCTTAGGCAGTTGTGCTGCCCAACTCAAATTAACCTGATGAAGAAAATTCCTCACAAGCATGATCTAATTTCAGTAATCCCTCACAGGTATACCTGGAGGCTTATCTCCTAGGTGGTTCTAGATCTTGTCAAGTTTATAATTAACATTAACTATCACAGTTAAATAAAAATGTACTTTTAAGTAGAACATTAGGAGCTAATTAAACACTACGCAGATGTTTGAATACACCCAGGTCCAAGTTACTGCCTTCATTCTATAGACTTCACTTGACATATATCACTGCTTATTCTCATGCATGGATTCTGGATAATGCTTCTGGCCCATGGGTAATCTATAAACAGCAATAGCACCACCTGGAAGGTTTGAAAATTCAGAATATTGTGTTGCTCACTTTACACAGTAAATCTGCCTCTGCAGTTTACTGTAGTCTCCAAGTGATTCTTAGATACACTAAAGGTTGGAAAGCACTGTTCACCTATGGCTTTCAGTTGTTTGCTCACCAGCACTGTCTTCCGGTTCAGTACTTTTCTAGCCTTTTAATTGGCATAAACCTGCCACGGCTTCCATGCTATTGGTAGTCTGTCATCCAGCTCCCAGGCCTGGCTCTTATGACCTCTATGAAGGTTATGGTTTTTAACTGGTGGTGACACATCAGTTGTAGAAGATGGTGGACTTAGCTTGGAGAAGGAGCACAGCAATAACACATCCTAGCTATTACCAAGGACGTGTCTAGACCAACCATTCAACACATCTCAACTATCTTTTGAATTATAAATTTTTTTAATGGGTACAACTCAATAAAATTGGAGAAAGCCCATCCTTGTTTGGACATACTCTGGGGAAATGTGAATTCAGAGTCCCCTTTTAGAGTCTAAAAGGTTAACTAAGCCCTGAAATTCTGAAAATCTGACTTATTATGTAACAGTGAATATACCTCTCTCTGCAGCTTTACTATTTTAGAAGTAAAATAATGCTTTGATTCCAAATATTAAATTAACTTAGGCTTTCCTCTCCCACTCTGTCTCCCAAGCTGTGACTCAGATGTCAGAATCAATTTTTTTCCTAGTTAGGGAAGGAATTTTCTTATGGTTCAGGGCCATAAAAACATCAGTAAGGTACCTGTGTAGTGCTGTACTGTCTTCTTTTCTATCATGAAGTTCCTAAGCATTGAATATATCTCTTCTTAA
Organism: Nannospalax galili; assembly: GCF_000622305.1. Taxonomy (NCBI): domain Eukaryota; kingdom Metazoa; phylum Chordata; class Mammalia; order Rodentia; family Spalacidae; genus Nannospalax; species Nannospalax galili. The sequence continues at coordinate 6,096,968 of NW_008331125.1, forward strand.
TGTATGGTGTTGGTGTATACTAACCCCAAGAACAAAGACTGGGACCTAATGTTTAAGGTTTTGGTTTCATATATCAAATCACCTTTGTTGGCAATATGATTTTTTAAAGATGTATTAAGATGTAATCCACATGTCATATAATTCGTAATCCACATGTCATATAATTCGTAATCCACATGCCATATAATTCATCCATTTAATGTGTACACTGAACATATGAAGTCATATATTTTTCAGGTTTTAAAATCTGAGTAAAGTTATAGGATCTTAGAGTGGAAAACGTAAGTCAAGAGAAGTTAAATCAATAAATGAATGTGTTCAAGGAAACTGTCTTATAGAATTAAGAATAGGGCCCTGGTGTTCACAGTGCCTTATGCCAGCTTCCTGTAAACTCTCAGGGAGTTCCTTATAGTTAGGTGTGAAAAGTCTGACCTTGCAAATATGACTATCTTATGAGGATTGTTGTTTAGATATGTTAAATTATTCCAACTGTAGTGATAAATCACTAGATTATAGACACTTGTAACAAAATATATTTTCTCATAAAAACCATACCCCAAAAGCAGAATGACAAATTTTGTGTGAAGGTCATGGGAAGTTTGCAAATTATGTTACACGTATTTGAGAAATACCCTAAAATATCTTTTCTGGGGCACAAATGGAGAGATGAAGAAGTGGGCTCCTTGGTGCTGGGCTTTCAGTGGATCATGACTATCATATAACCCCTGGGCTTAGTATACACATTGGATTACCTGCATTTTCATGTCTGTTATGTGGGAAAAGACAACAAACTATTCTTTATCCTTAGGAACATTATGAACAAAAACTCTGAAGATGTACTCAAGATTTTCTATGTTGGGATACGATGAACAATTTGGAGTTTTGTAGATTTTTTAGTTTTCACTTCAGGAAAATTTGGAGATCTTTGGATAGGTATGAGATTGAGGGAGCTATGTGATTTTTCTAGTGTGTCTCAGTTGGCTCAGCTGTAGAAGGTAGGCCACAGTATCCACTTCCTTTGGAGTGCTTATCACATTTACTGATAAAGGAGTACTCATGAATACACATCTTGTACTTCTGTCTTTTGACTTTTTAAGTAATTTAGCAGACTGAGGGATGATATACCTCAGATATAGTGGGATGGTGGATGTTTGGGGGCCTGAAAATTGAGGGGAAATGCTTGATTATTCTTTCCACTGGAAAGAAGACTCAGATACAATAGATTGGGGTAGTATGTCAAATTTTAAGAGACATTAAAGCCCATTGTCTTTATTGATATTTGAGTAATATTTAGAGGGAGAGTTTTGGGCTTTCATTTTAGCAGTGTAATTAGGAGTCATGCTATTCTATTACTGGAAATGTTTTTAAGTGAATGTTTCAGAAGGAAAGAAAATCTTAGGTTATATTGTCATTTTTTCTAAAACATAAAGTAAACATGTCAATTTTAATGTTGCTGATGTAAATTGTGCTTTATAAAATGTTAACTTTTCTTTCAAGTAAGGTATTAAAATGTTATCTCTCTAATGCATAGATTAATCTAGAAACAGTCAAAAGGTTTGATCTTTTACTAAACTGAATTGAGATTTTTAGAACACATTGTATAGTAAAATGTAAGTCTAATATAAACTAAGACATGCATTTGTTTTTCTCAATGAATTCTAAATGCCCTTAAATTAGGAACAGGTCTTTTTTGATGATTAATTCTGTGGACTTTAATTAGTGGTATATATAATTGATTAAGCAAAGAAATGATCAATCTGTTTTGACTTCTTTATTGAATTTTATGCTCCTATAAAGGCAATGAACACATTTTGCGCTTTTTGCTTCGTTAACTCCTTTCTATCTCTGTACATATATACTCACATTGATAGGACAAACTTCAGAATCATTCTCTTCCAAATGGTAATACATACTGCCATCAGATTAATATCACGTAAACATCACTGTATATTACTTATCCATATACCAAGTACATTTTACTGTTTTTAATACATTGAAATGTCTAAAACCCTAATATCCTTTACCTCCCCAAACTGCTTTCTTGCACAGACTGTTATTATTATTCTTCCTTATGTACTATATTTTAACTCTTAACTCAAGCCTCCTTGTTCCTTGCAATTCCCGATCTGTTTAGCTTTATAGCCACCTATTTTGATAACTCTTAAACCAATTGTTCTGCTATTAATTTGATATTTCACATGTATTTTCCTTGTTGGAAGATTTTATATATTATCCATGTCAAGTACATATTTTAGTGTAATTTTCTTCAATGGTGTAGCCACAGGGGAATTAGTTGTAAAGAAGGGGTTCAGCGGGAAAGGAATGGAGGTAATAGAGGATATTGGGGTGAATATGATCATAAAACATTATCTGTAAGTATGAAGTTGTAACAAAGAGAGAAAGCAAAAGATCTCTGCCAGTTTAGCCTACATGATGATGATTTTAAAAAGCTCTGCTATACAGCATTCAGATATACTTTTAGGTATAGGGACGTTACAATTTTATTGTCAGAATTTATGATACTAACTCTAAACGTGGTATAATTGTGGTGGAAATTTAAGATGAAATAATTGTAGAATATATTATTTGACAAAATGGAAAACTACTATGGACTTTAATTAAAATGCTTTCACATTAAAGGAGCACAAATTTATAGATGGAAAATAAAATAGTCAGGAATTCCACCTCCAGTTTGCCCTTCCTTAAATCCCCCACTTCCATAAGAACTCCATGACTTGGCAGGCTTCACAGGCTGTCACGGTCTATGTTCTAAGTGCAGCCAAAGACAGAATTTTCATATTACCTAAAACAGGAACCCAGGATACTCTGGTGTCCATAGAAATTGTCATAATTGATTTTAATTCTTTTTTAAGTCTAATATAGTATAGAGCTAAAATAACAGACCCTGGCATCTCATAGACACAGGTTTAAATCCCAAGTCTTCGATTGTTGAATGATGATGACTTTGGGGCCTTATTGTCCTATATATCACATAGTGGACCTCTTCAGGTATTTGCAAGGACTAAGTAAAATAAAATGCACAATTCCTAGCAGGTAGTTGGCAGCTACAATGTGTAAATTCTTGTTATAGATACATTCATATGGTACTTATTCTGTTTCAGGGACTCATTGCAGTGTGTGTGGAGAGAGAGAGAGAGAGAGAGAGAGAGAGAGAGAGAGAGAGAGAAAGAGAGAGAGAATATATGTCCATGTATGCATGTGTTCTCAGGTGGAGGCCAGACGTTGATGTGTGGTGTCTTCCTTTATCCTTCACTTTACCTTTTGAGGTAGGGTCTCTCACTGAATCTTAACCTGGAACTCAGTGATTCAGCAAGTCTAGATAGCCCTTGAGGCCCAAGTATATTCCTGTTTCTACTTCCCCAGTGTGAAGATTAAAGCCGTGTACCACCACACTTCTGTTAGTGTGGGTGCTGGGGATCTGAATGCAAATCTTCATGCATGTATAGCAAACACTTTACCAACTGAGGCATCTCCCCAGACTCCTTGTAGCCTTTTTATACAAAAGCTATCATCATCATCATCATCATCATCATCATCCTCATTCTCCTCATCATCATCTCACTGCTTGTAAGTAAGGAACTTAGCCACTAAATTAATACGGATACTAAAGAAGGATAACTGGGGTTCAAAGAAAGCTCTCCCACTCCAAATATAGCCCATACCCTCCTACCCATTATGCCATATAATGCCATATAATGGTCTGGTCATTTCCAGAGAGTGCATCCCATAGGCAATGTGAAAGCAGTCTCACTTCAATACATATTTGCCTAATTTTAAAAGTTGGGAGAAGCAAACAGTGCTGTTTTATTCAAGTTTAAATCATTTTAATTTATCTATTCTTTTGAATGAGCCACACCATTGTCTCCTTTCAATTATGGGAAATGCAGCTCTTGTACTTACTTGAACCAGGCACACGTGCTTTGTCCTAGAACCTACATAAATCGAGTCTTTTTGTTCTACTGTTTATGAATAATTAAGGAAGCAAAATATTTTGGAATTATTTGGAAAACATTTTCAATATTCTGAAAATATTTTTTTTGAAAATTCACCAAGAGCTATCTAGGAAAACTTTTATGAGTTGAGATGTTTTCTGCTTTTCTGGGCGTGGGTGACTTTATCAAAACATTTCTCCTACTTTCAAATTTCCAGTTGTTAAAACCTAAGGCCTTATTTGGCTGTCACTTACATACAGTATAGTGTTTTTCAGAAAAGTTATCTCCAGTTAATTTTTAAGGGATTTTGTGTAAAAGAAAGACTGTGGAGTGCTTTTGCTGGAAGAGCTCCCCTTGACCTCTGCATTATTATAAAGAACATTGCCATTTTACCTGAACATTGCCCACTTTCAGTTCTCTTCAGCACTTAACAATCTGCTTTTGCTAAGGCAGTGATTTTTAAGTATGATTTCACCACACAGTGGGGCTTTCCAAGTCATTTCAAGGGAGCAGCAAAGAATTCTCAAAACAAAATTGAATTTTTATTTCTAAAAAGCAGCATACATGTCATGCATCATTTGGGGAATTCTGAAGAGTGACAGTAGTTGGAAAATGGAACTAATAATAGGGATAGATTTAGTGCCTTTGAAGGGACCCTCAGTTCTGCATCCACAAGAGATCTAAACCAAAGCCCACCAAGGCAGTGAAAGGTTTGCGGTACCCTTGCCTTGGGCTTAGTGCACGTCTAACCGCAAGATTCAGAGAGGATTAACTAAGATGTTGCTCTATCTTCTAGGTTAGCATAGTTGTAATGAACAGTAGTCCACCTTGACCATAATACATGAAGGACTATTTATGAGAGGACCACGGTTTTAATATTTTACTTTTCTTAGCAGCCTCCTATAGGCTAAATGAAAGTAAGAGCTAGAATCCAGACAGGTGCTCTAAACAATGCTTTCATGAAGCCCTATTCATTGTGGGTAATGTATCTCTATTTAGTCACTCAGTATCAGTTTGACTACTTAGGGACAGAGATTTAAATTTCTCCTGCTCCTGGGTCCTTCTGTCAATGTGTTGCACTTGTTACTGTCCTTAGAATGTAAGCTTCCTGAGGACAAGGACAGCATCAAGATAATCTTTATCCTCCACAGAGTCCTCCATATGCTTGCTCTGTAGGGCATAATACCCACAACTTTTAGGAGAATGGAACTCTGTCTTTAGAAAGGAAGAAGCTTTTTGAATATTTTATTCTTGCTATGTCAGTTGGCTGCATACTATTTTTTTTAACATTGTGTTATTCTATTAGCTGAAATTTTCATTTCATTGAACCTGAAGAGATTTTTAAACTACATACTGCTAGATGCTGAGCTTCTTTCTTTCTTTCTTTTGTCCAAGTTTTGTTTCATTTGCAAAACTTTCTAATGCTTCACCCTGGAGTGTATTTTCATCACCGGTCTCTCTCTTTCTCTCTCTCTCTTTTAATTAATTTTTTCAAAATGTATTTTTATTTATTTTTGATAATTTTAGACATGAATACAATATATTTGAGGGTATCCACCGCCTGTATACTCTCCAACTCCTCCCATTCTTCTCCACTGTTTCCCTCACATTTTCATGTCTTTTTTTGTTAATTTTTTTTTAATTATGTGTGTGTCCCTGTGTTTGATGTGAATATAGTTGCCCAAGGAAGCCAGAGGAATCAGATTCCTTGGAGCTGGAGTTATAGATGGTTGTAAGCCACCTGACATGGGTGCTGGGAACTGAACTTGGGTCCTCTGCAAGAGCAGAATGAGCTCTTAATTGCTGAGCCATCTCCCCAGCCAAGTCCCATGTCTTCTTTTTCAGCATGCTGAGTCCAATTAATACTTCCAGTACGTGCATGAGTGTAGGGCCATTCACTAGAGGTTAGGCCCTGGTAGAGTATATATTAATTTTTTAACTTCTTAAGGGTTTCTTTATGACATGCCCACATGATTCTCAGTATATTTTTCTGCTCCTGCTTAGATTATTTTCCAAGTTCATTTTCTAATAATCAGTCCTTTTTATTTAAGTTAAACTCCTTGAGGACAAGCACCATCTACCCACTCTGCTATAATTCCTATTGCGTTTATTAGCATCTCAGCTCACTTTATTGAAATATGTGTATGTAGATATGCATACTTACACTTACAAAATAATATACTACACATGTATAGGATGTAGTATATTAAGGGTATGTCAAGTACATAGATGTCTTTTATTTCACTATGGAGTATTGCCTTTAATGTAGCAGATTGCTGAAACCTTCTATATTGGTAATAGTTCTTTTGAACTAAGAATAACCACAAATTCTTCAAGTTTCAATCTTTGCATGAGTATTCCAATTGAATCATGACACATAGGTCCCAGTGAATTATTATAGATATGCTATCAGGAGAAATGGACCAAGTAGTTAATCTTAGGCTTTGGTGAACAAGACTTCAGTCTTGTACATTTTAAAAGACCAGAAACCTAAGGTGCAATCAGGGGCTTGAGATGGGATCCAGGAAAAGACTTCTTAAGATGAACAAACAGCAATCATAGAACTTTTCTACCCCCACACCCCTCTCTACTCTACCCGCCCCCCCTAAATTTTTTTTTTTTTGCCCAGATTATACTAGACTCTGTTTCAGATGGATGCATCTTGTAGCTCATCCTTGAGGCACTGTTTTTTTAAAGTGTAAAATAATCTTAGGTTTAGAGTAATGTGACTTGATTTCAACACTGAACAGTAGTTATCAGCAGGCACAGGAGACACCATGAAAATCTCCTGTTCTTTTCCAGTTTTCTAGTGTCCACACAAGGAGGCTAAACAGACTTTATCACTTGCTTACTTGACATGTTATAACATTTTTCTTTTGCTTTTTTCCAGTAAGAAATGCTTCATTCTCTTTAAGTCTCCTCAGAGTAAGTTAATTAAAAGTATATACATCACAAGTTATATTAAAAGGCATATAAAGAAATTATGAAAAGCTACATTTATTTTACCCCTTTATGGTTTTATATATGACATACACAACAATTAAAGTTTTAAAAATCGTTTTTAACTCCTTTTATGGGACCAACCTGTTCCTTAGGGGAGGGGGAACTTAACTACAGATTACAAACACTGTTTGTGGGTCTAAACAGTGTTGCCTGGTGCTTTGAAAGAACCATAATGAACAAGGTTGTAAAACCCAACAGCAGCCCGCCCTGTGCTTTATGTATTGTGTTTTGAAACCTCTGATTGGTTTGTATCTAGAGGAGGGGGGAGTCCGTATTTTTCTCCTATAATTCTCATATGGTGCCTCAGACTGAGTTTAGTAAGCAGGAAAATGTTCCTTCTTGTCTAGATAGAGCTTGCTTATTCTTTCCCCATTCAAAAGAAAGAAAGAAAGAAAGAAAGAAAGAAAGAAAGAAAGAAAGAAAGATTATAATATCTTGGCAAATTTCCCAAATCAAGTTTTAGAATATCTTCCTGTATTTTGTTTTGTTTTGTTTTTAAGTACCCCACCCCCATTCTCTTCCTATCCCCTGCTCCAAAAGGAGGAAGAAGAAGAAGAAGAAGAAGAAGAAGAAGAAGAAGAAGAAGAAGAAGAAGAAGAAAAGAAAAAGAAGAAGACAAAAAAAAAAACAAAAGGACTAGCAATTTTCTTTTATGAACATAGACTGTAGGGAGATAAATAGTTCTTGCTGAGGAAAGGAAGGTCAAGTTCAAAGTTTCTCTTTCCTTTGCATTCAGGAATAAGCAAATGGAAAGGCTGGCCAAACAACCGAGCAGCAGGCATCTGATGGCTAAGCCCTCCCCCCAGGACTTTTTATGTACATAAGCAGAAGTCACTGGAGCAGCTGCTGCGGCGCATTAGTTCCAATAGTTTAACAGGCTGCTTTGTAGCGCTGACAAAAGCCGAACTAGCACAGTGGCTCCCCTCCATGTTCCTCTGCCATGCGAGCTCTTCAGTGATCTTTGGCAGGCAGGGGCTCAGAGAGGACGGTGACGTTGAACAGGCTTCAGCGGGGGAGTGCATTCTCCTGGTCTACACCCAGCCGCGCCTCTACGGAAACACTGAGGCAGGGGACGAAAGAACTAACAGCAGCTGGATCTGACCTGCTTCCCGGACATTTCCCAGACTCCGTAGCAAGGGACTCACTGGAAACGGGCCAGGCAACCACGTTGCCCTGGATTGTGGCCAACTGTACAAAGTTGACGAGGAAAATGGCTCAGCAGACTGCAAGCCCGGACACCCTAACAGTCCCTGAAGTGGATAATCCGCATGTTCCAAACCCGTGGCTCAACGAAGATCTTGTGAAATCCCTGCGGGAAAACCTGTTGCAGCATGAAAAGTCCAAGACCGCGAGGAAATCCGCTTCTCCCAAGCTCTCTCCAGTGATTTCTCCCAGGAATTCCCCCAGGCTGCTGCGCAGGATGCTTCTCAGCAGCAACATCCCGAAACAGAGGCGCTTCACCGTGGCACATACGTGGTAAGGGCTGCTCGGATCACTCTGAAATGCTAGCGTTACCCTACAGCGATTTTTGCTCCTCCTGTGGTTTTGGGGGTGGGGAGAAGGATCATCATTCCGCCCTTGCATTTTATTGGAAGTAATCCACCTTCACAGTATGTCCCACGTCAGGGCAGGAATCCTTGAGACAGGTAATAGGAGTGATTGGGTGGGTGGTTCTCAGAGTTCAAAGCCCATTGCAAGTTCCTACAAGAAAATTGGATTCCAGATGTCAAATAAGAATGCAGGTTTACTCCCATACACCGGCGGCGGTGGCGTTTCTTTGATTTTTTAAGCCTAATATCCCTGGCAGGTTCTGCAAACGTTTATGAAAGAAAGGACCAGAACCAAGGAAAAATGAGACTCAGCTGCCTTGTGTGATCCCCTACTTGAACAGGGATGCTCATAAGCACCTGTGTAGTGCAGTGCCTCCCCCCAGCTGCTGCTTACCTCTGACTTTCATGTTTATAGTCTTGGCCATGCCTTTCCAGAGAAAAGAGGAAAGGGTTTAGGAAGTCTGTGCAGGAAGTGACAGACTGCTACTTGGTACTCTTACTGTGTTCTTTGAATTTTGATGGTTTGAAGGTTTTGTATTTTTATGGTCTTTGAGTAGCATATCTTGTTTATAATGAGTGAAATTGTTTTATGCATATGAGTCTATGCAATTTTTTTCTGGAGAATTTATGATATTCTCCATTGTGTGAGCTTCTTTAGAGTTTCTGCCTAAGAAGAGGCAATCTGAGGCTTCATCAGCAGGTCCCTGTTCTGAGGGAAGAGTACTTGGTTAGTTTTAGGTAATCATAGGTGCTATATACACACTGCCTCTACATTTTGGTGAAATGAATATAAAATAAGCTGAAGGAAACAGCAGAACAAGGAGAGAACCATAAAGCAGCACAAAGTGCAAGAGAAGTCAGATTTAACCTAGCAGCACAGCTGAACCCTGGAATTGATGAACGTGGCAGATGAGAGTTGATGACAAAGGACATAACAGGCATGTCACACCCAAAGACACATGCAACTCCATAATGTTAATTTTAAATAGCTAGATGTCTGAATAAGAAAGGGTTCTTATTGACTCCAAGTTTCAGCAGGTAGATGCTATTAATTCTAAGTTATAGATACAATGGTAATAAGGGAGCTAAAGCAAATATTGAATATTTCAGTGTTAAAAATAATACTGGAAAATGATGAGTTCTCCCAAGGAAGATATTGCTGGAAGATTTGTCAGGAACAGGCAGTGAATGAGAGCAAGGCAGAGACAAACACTGGGTGAAGCTCAGAGACCAGGCACTGGGGGACAGACCGGAAAGCCGGCTGCAGTTCATGAGGAAACAGGACCAGCATTTTTGTGTCCTCTGTCTGCTTTATTATTATAGTCCCTAAAATTGAACCCATTGCTGACTGGGTAAGCCTCAACTCACCACTTGATTTCAGTCTACGTGAAGCAAACTAGAGTTCAACTGAAGGTTATCTGAGCTATTTAGACATGTTGAGATGTAAGGAAGGCAGGAAATCTCATGAAAACAGGCTTTCTTCTGAAATTCCTGGCACTTCCTTTTCTGGTGCCATTTGGAAAAACTCCAAGAACATAATTTCTTCCAATATTTCATTTTGGCCCATCAGGTCTCAGCCAAGTCTCAGCCAGATCAGAGAGGCATAAAGATAGTCATAGGGTATATATATATATATATATATCAATTGACTCAGAAGGAAAAGTTTCCCACACAAACTGAAACCATCCCACAAGGGAATTAGAAGGAGTATTTTGATTTCTCCATATTCTTTCATATTATCTACAAGTGACTTTTGACACTAGCATATCATCTGTACTTCAAGGTTTGCACTAATCCCTAGGAAGATTTTTAAAAATTATTTATTCATTGGTAATTTCATTCATGCACACATTGTATTTAAGTATAATATGCAGAATATAAAAATATAACTCAAAGTAAACATGCTCACAGAAATACACTTGGTATCTAACCATATTCACATCTACTTGTCCCTAAATAATCAGCTACTTTAATACATGCTTTCAATGGTCTTTCTTCAGAACATTGGTATTCCTTCCCATTCAATGTGTATATAAATAATATGTGCTTAGCTTAAATGTTTATAGGTTATGTTTCATGGTTACAAACTTGAATAATAATTATTCCTTGGTGCTAAGTAATTAACACTGCAGTTGAAAAAAAATGTTGGAAGACATCTGTTTCAGTTATAGCAAGCTTCTCGTGCCACACACCGTTTTCCAAGTCTCAGTAGATTGACACAGTGGCTTGGTTTTACCTGCTTCTGTTTTATCTTTGGGAAGTCAGCTTGCCATAGGGTACTTGAGGGATATGCAATCTGATTTAAAACATATGCTTTCCAAGATTGTCAACCTCAGGTGAATCAGTAGAAATATCATGGAAAATAGTATGGGCAAATGTTTATGAGGAAGGCCTAGAAGCAGATACATCACTTAGGCTTGTTTGTCCTGTCTAGAACTCTGCTCTGCACCACATCTATTTGCAATGGGTGCTGGGAATACTGTCTCCCCTCTGTTCCAAGAAATATGGTAAGACAGATCAGGTTAACAGCTATGGTCATAGTATGTTAATTATAACTAATTTATTTTCTATACCATAGTTGAAATACCAGAATAATATCCAAAGTGGCCAGTACTTGAAATTCTCTGTAAATCTTCTAGGTAAGGATTATGCCACTTTTATTTTTTTTAATAGGTATATTGAGCAGAAAGATCTTGAATATAAACAGATCCTTTAACTGTTATGGTTGGGTCTAGGATGCTCCAGGAAATCTTTGACTTGCGTTTTTGCTTTTTTTGCCTTATGTAGCCCCTAATGCAGGAGCTTTGTAATAATCCACCAGAGACCCAGGATTGTGCTTTACTCATTATTGTACATCCATACTTCCTATGATTAGCCAGTGGTGGTCATTCAATAAATCCCTCATAACTAGATCTCTTCAACAAAATTTTGGTGTTCTCATGCTTTTTAAAATGTCTTCTCCTTAGCCAGGCATGGTGGTGCACTCCTGTAGTCCCAGCACTTGGGAGGCAGAGGTAGGCCGATCTCTGTGAGTTCAAGGCCAGCCTGGTCTACATAGTGAATTCCAGGACAGCTGGGGCTACAGGAAGACCCTACTTCAAAACGACAAAAAAAAAGACAAAAAAAAAAAAAGTCTTCTCCCTAGTTAAGGAAGGACCACATTTCCTCCTGCTTGTGTCCTGTATTTACCAGGTAGCTATTCATCCTGAAACTTCATTTGGAATTTTCACAGCCCATTTTAAAAGCAGCATTCAGAATTGTTACAATACCAGGTACTCTGAGACCTGAGCTGAAAACATTTAAGCTATCTGAAACCAGACTGAGAAGTTTTAGATTTTTGACCTTACCAGTTTGGTTTTAGATAACTTTCTTAACTTATACCTCAAATTTTCTGTTACCTAATTCTTAAGAATAGTACCTATTTAGGAGTGTGGTTTTATTAAGTAAAATCAGGTTCAATTTATAGTGTGCCTCACAGGGATAGACACTTAGTGAACAGCATGAATTTTTATTATTACGTACTAAACTCCCACTATTTTAGTCTTTGGTCTGTAGTCTAGTTTTCAGTCTGCATGAACTTTTAAAGTGACTTTTAAATTTCTAGGTGGTTAACCTGTCAGTTGTTTGTGAATGGGTTGGATTAAATTTGTTTGAAGTGATTAAGAACCCCAAGGGGTGAGTGTCATATATTAAAAAAGTGTGAAAGAGGCAGAAAGGAGAGGTCTTACTGAGGCAGAGTCCCTTTTTCTAGACTGATCACTTTTCACACACTTCTCAAGTCCTTGCACCTCCTGAGAGGTTCCCAGAGTACTCCCAACTGGAAGTTATCTAATCTCTTCCTTTTCAAATTTCCCTTGTACATTCTACTTTTGCTCCTCTCTCAATGATAGCTGGTAATAATTATATCAGTAGGCACATTACTGAGTACCTGTTCTGCCTCTCTGTGTGAGGATTAGAACTCTTAAGAATTTGTGCTTGTCACTACTGTTTTGTGACTTGTAATTAGTATGTAACACACTACCATTCAGTGATTATATATTAGACTCTATTTCACCTTTGTAGAGGATTCCCTCTGACTTCATCAGGAATTCCTATGGAATCCCTGGAAAAGAAAACTAAACTTCCTACGTCATTTCATTTCAGAGCAAGCAGTCAGGAAATTCTGAACATTTTTTCAGGTTTTCCTTTACTTGGTTTTTAGCATATGTCCTTTGTGTTAGGCCTAAGTGGAGTCATAGAAGAAAAAGTTAGAACTGCTGTTTTCCCTATTAGGGAATTTAGAAGTCATTGTTTAGTCATGATTAAATCATAAAACTTCTGCTCTTTCATTGCACATTCTTTGTTTTGTTTTGTTTTTGAGACAAGGTCACACTAGGTAGACAAGTCTGGCCTAGAACTCACTATTGGGCCAAGTCTGGTCTAGAATTCATAATTATAGCCACTTTTAAATTACAACATTTTCATATCCATACATATAAACTCAAATATCCACCATTCAGATATTTTTCAATGTCAATATTTTATCACTGTTTACATAAGTTATTCTTCTCCCTGTTTTCCCTGGGATGAAACTCAGAGCTCCATGCATATGCTATGCAAGTGCTCTAATGCTGAGCTACATTCCCAGGCCTCCCTCACCTTTTTAAAGTGGAAAATGTTATAAACACTGCTTAGACTGTTCCTTGTGTGTTATTCCCTTGTTTTTCCAGAGGATCCTGAAGTCACTGTGCTTCCTTATGACTCCTTCTTTCCTAACTTCATTAAATGTGTCCTCATTGTATGTTTACTAAAAGTGTATGTGTATCTCTGTGTGTGTTTGTGTGTTGGTGTGTGTTGTATGAACACAATAAAATACCAGATTATTGAGTGAAAATAGAGGAAAATTTATCATAGATTACATCCTTTAGCATCCTTCTGTTTCCCACTCCATACTATGGCAATTTAGTTGTATTGATACAGATAGACCCAGGTCATTCATGTAAACTACCAAATAGTATATACACAGACTTGGCTCCAAAAAACAAATTAGGATGTTTTTACCATAGTTTTTGGTTTCATATCTCAATCTAAGCAAATGTGTAGTCATAGTGAAATACATTGTAACAAAGGTGCAATTTCCTAAAAATAATGGTCACTGAATAAATAATGAGAAACTACACTGGAAAACTAACCATTAAAAATTAATCTTATAAGTGGAATTTACTAACATCCCATATGTTTATTTACATACATAACACTCAAAACCACTTTTACAATTTAAATATGATAAAAACTAAATATATTTTTTTCTAAAGCAAACATTTTGATGGGGATTTTGTCCTTAATTAAGGACTACATGAGAAAATGCTCAGAGATGCCAAATACGTTTGCTGTATATTGTACTTCATGCACTGAATGGAAGGAGGTGTTATAAAGTGTATAGCATTGAGATTATACAATGTCATTTTTATGCAAATAAATGTGCCTTGATAGTAAATATATTATTTCTATAATTTTTGTCATGCTTGTGTGTTTTCAATTTTAACGCATTCAAAGGTGCATATACTTATAACAACTTTAAGCAACAAAATTTCTTTAGGATCAAAATATGAATCTTCACAATGCTTCTTGCAGAGACTTTTAAGAAATATAAAATATTTTAAAGATCTAGATAAAAGGTGTACCCAAATTTTTTGTTTATTTATGCATTTCAGTTTATAAGGAATTGGCATTAGGCATATAATTGTGTGTAGTTAAAAGTAAGCATTTACTTTCCAGTTTTTTTCCCAATGCGGTAAAGGGGGGGTGCATACTCTTCTGTAAACAAACCCCACCCTATGCTCTGTTAGCAACTCCAATAATCTCATTAGGATTTTCAAAGAACAAAAAGAAAAGAAAAGAAAGAAAGAAAGAAAGAAAGAAAGAAAGAAAGAAAAGAAAAAGAAGAGAGCTAATAGAAACCTTCATTATGCCATCAAAGTTGACCCCATATTGGCAAATCCTTTGGTCTTTGATTTCGTATTCCTATTTTTCCACCCTTTAAACTTAATTGTATATATATTTTTATATACCGTGCTTCAAGTTATTTCTGGAAAAATGTGTTAAAAATTGCCTTTCTTTGGAATGAAAAGCAACATAAAAAAGCAAATGAAATTGTTTTTAGAGTGAGATATATGCTATGAATTTTTACAGTCTCAGAAGAGGAATCAAATTGTTACCTATAAAGAAAAATTCTCTTCATTTAAAGTGTGTAGGCTAAACACACACACACACACACACACACACACACACACACACACA
>NW_008331125.1:6113193-6148936 GCF_000622305.1 Nannospalax galili
CACACACACACACACACACACACACACACACACACACACACACAGAGGTTTTGAAAGTCATTATTTAGTGAATATATTTGAGTATTCTGGATTTTCTTATTTTACTTCTATATCTTTAGATTTCCAATTACTTCTCTTTTTTTTAATAATTATTATTTTGTTAATGGTGAAAATATCCAGGGAAAAGCATTACTGTTGCTGTCCTTGCAGGTAGGAACCCAGGGAAAGAGTGATACCGGGAAGTAGAAGGAAGTTTCTAGGAGTAATCATTGAGGGAGTAATCCAAAAAGCAAAACGTGCAGCCATGTTTAGTGGAACAGACAACCTGGATGTCAGCCAAGCCATGGTTTGACTAACTGTTTTCTTTAGGGGGAATCATGGTAGGTGGAGACACTGCAAGTTGAAAGTGTCCTTAGCTTTTGAAATGCTTTTGAACTTGAAAGATGTGATTAGCCTTTACTAAAACCAGATATCCACAGATGGACACTTCTCTTATAGAACACATTAATTGATATAACATTTGCTATATTAAAAAAATCAAAGTATGACAGCCAGTTACTGAGAAAAGAATAAAGACTGACTGACATGGTCCTTATTACTCCTGTGTATTGCATGTGCCTGTTGACATTTATCTTAATGAAAGAGAAAAGGTCGGAAGCTTATCTGTACCTATCTGTACTAGTTGAAGCTGTTGCCATTAGTGGTGAAAATGCTTTCAAACAAAAACATAGTCTTGAAAACTTGGAAGAAAGGTTGAATAAGATAAAAGAATCCTGCCATTTAAATAATATGAATTATGGCTTTAATTTATAAAATTATTCTTTGAAAATAAAAGGCTCCCATGATTTTAGGTAACTAAATCAGTATCAACACTTTAAAATTTTTTCTTAGAAAAGAAACTACCAAATTAGTTCTTCCAGAAGCAGTTTCAAGAAGAAGCCTAATTATCAGAGAAGCAGAACTGTTATTTTCTAATATTTGCTTTGATAAAAAAAATCATGTTTTTAAAGCTGTGACTAAATTAGTATAGTGGAAATCAAATGTTTTTAATACATTTGATTAAAATGCTGGCCGCTTGATATTTGACCTTAGTCATTCAACCTTTTCAATTATAGGCTTCTATTCAAAAGTCATATGACCATGCAGACATCTGATATTTATAAGTTAAAAAAATCTGACTAATTTAATTTACAAATTGATAGCAGACTACAGTTTTAAGTAATTAGAAACAAGTTTCAGGGACAGTGAGATGGTTATGCAAGCCTGGCAACCCGAGTTCTGTCCCTGAAACCTACAACAAGGTAGAAGTAGAGAAGTGACTTGATAAAGTTATCCTCTGACCTCTATACTCATACCATAGCACATGTACCCTCAGCCCCCCAATAGCACATGCCAAGGCATGGAAAAATATAACAAAGCCAAGATCATTCAGCTATACAGCAGTGAAATTAATAGTATTAAAATTTGAGTCCAGGACTTCCTGTATCTCCATCATTTGTTTGTTTCTTTTTTTCATCACCTCTCTTTGGGCTTTCAGTCACATTCAAGTTTATTGCCCTCCCTACATGCATATTGATACTATCACAAAAATATTAAAAGATTTTATAAAATTAGAGGGAGTTAATAGAAAGGTATATGACAGACTCTTGATGTGAAATTTAAATTTGTTTACATATGTGACACATAAGAAAGTTGCCATCTTTTTTTCTGATAAAAAAATATATATTAATAGAGGAAAATACATGTTTGTTGCAGAAGGGCTTCCAGATCAACAGAGGACATTCTGATTCACAGTGGGTTTTAAATAACACGGACTTAGAATCAAAACCAATCAGAGTAATTTTATTTTGAATGATTCAGAGAAAAAGACATGAAAAGCTTAAGCTCTAAGGAGAAAGATCTAGTTAGAAATCTATTAAGGTTTGGTTCTCTGGTTCTCGAAAAGCCAGCTGGGAAGGATGGTCCACAGACTCAAGTTACTAGGCAACAGAGCAGCAAACTGCTTGGTAACCAGATCTGGCCTGACTCACAGTCTGACTGCATGTGACTGGATGGCCTGATAGAAGGACCAAGGCCCATCTCACCCACAAAAAAATTCCTTCCATTCATCTGCCAGCCTTTCTGCCAAGTCCCACAGTTACAGAACATCTCTTATACATAAAAAAGTTGCTTGGTGGCACAATGGAAATATCTGTGGATCCAGAAGCAAATATTAGTGACTTTAAAAAATAATTTTATTTATTATTTTTATGTGTACGAATGTATTGCCTGCGTGTATGTAAGTGCACCCGTGTTGTGCAATATCCACAGAGGTCAAAAGAGGGTGTTGGATATCCCGGAACCAGACAGTTGTTAGCCACCATGTTGGTGATGGGAATTGAACCCGGGTCTTCTGCAAGAACAGCAAGCCCTCTTAACTGCTGAGTCCCTTCAGCCCCTATTGCCTTTCTTTAGAAGAGTTTTTCTAAGATTATTGTTGTTATTTGGGTCAATAAAACACGAATAAAATGTAACCTTTACTGAAAGGAAAGCAAGTGAAAACATTTGGGCTATTGGCAGGACATTGGGTTTTCACTGAGTAAATGTAGACTGAGCCAAAGTTTCTCTCTCTCTCTCTCTCTCTCTCTCTCTCTCTCTCTCTCTCTCTCTCTCTTACCTGGTGAGAACTTACTTGAGCGCTCAAGTGTGTTTACATTTGTCTTTCTGCTCTCATGTCTTCTGTTTCATCTATGAGAATTGGCTGTGTAGTGGAATTAATCCTAAAATGTTAGTACCTCCACACGCATCTGTCTTTGCATTCATTGTGAGAAACGAGTGCTGCCTGCCTGTCTAATGTATTCCATAAATATGGGGGCTTTGATCAATTAAAGAGCACATTGGCCATTGTTGCATTTCTAATGCTGTACCTGAAGGGATCCGTACTCTTCTGTCCTGATAGTCCTGGTGATATTGTTCTCAATTACTACAATAGAGCGAAACTTCAGACTCAATGATTAACCATTTGTATGGACTTTGTCACTGAGATTGTATGTGTGTATGTCCTCAATATAGTTTGACTTTAGTATAGATGAACAAATCTACAAATGATAGTGTCATAATAACTTATCAAATCCATGCATGTTAGCAATATTCAGTCCATCCTTCAAAAATAATTTACCTGTATGTTTCTGAAAACACTAAACCTACATAAATAGATATATGAATCTTGGGAAATTACTGAATAGCTAGCTGGTTAAATTCTGATGACTAATCCTTATCTCTCTGATTTCATAGTGGTTAAATTATGCACCAAGATCTAAGCTTATAAAAGAAATGACAAGATTTTGAGGAGAAATTTGAAAAATCAGCCTCCATAGTTCCTTTTTTAGGATGACAGCTTGGAGACGTATTAGCTGCCAAATATGAAGCACCACTTCTCTAAAGTATACCTTCATGGTAACTAAGATTAAATAATAGAATATTCTTTTAATGAGGTTTAGAGAGGGAATATGATTTTAATGTAAATATTTTGCCCACTGTTCAAAATATATTCATTTTTCCTTTGCAGTAATTTCAAACCAACAAATTTCCTTTCTATTACCCTTATAAGATCTCCTCAGGATCAAATTGTCTATTATTAAAACAAAGTAGCTTCCTCTTTATACAATTATTATCAGGGGACATTTTAATTTTCTTACATATGTGATTTCAGATTTATGTTTATAATTGTGAGTATGTGTAGTTGACCTTTTAAAGTCAGCACTCTTTTGACTAACAAGGTCACATCATGGGTTATCATTTCTACCTGTTTACCTTCTTTATGTTTACCGTATTTGTCTTACTTTGCTTTTTTCTGCTCGGTGGTTTTTTTATGGCCTTCTGTTGAGTGAGCGCCAAATAGAAGAGCATATGATTTATGGGTTGTAATAACTAAAACATATATGAATTGCAGGCTGATGACGCACAAGGTAGGATTCAATGGCTCTCTTCTGAATAGAACACAGCTTACTTTAATAAACTCTTACTAATAACAATAGCAATGCCATTAATACTAAGGTCAGTCCTCTTTCATCATCATGGTTTAAGATACATCTATGTTTGCATTTAATATTTTAGAAGATGCACATGCTTACTTAAAGGTTTTTACATTTAAAAATGAACTTTTGCATATTGCTGTAAACTAGTAAGCAGCCATTTATCAAGCACTGATATAATTGAAAAATACAATATGAAAGGCAAAACAGATTCAAGTTCATGTAGATGCTGTGAAAGGCTTGGAGCATGAGGTCTGTTCTCTATTTAAAATGGCATTTAGTAAGTAATGTAGACATATGAAAGATCAATTAGCTTTTCCTCCTTATAGCAATAAGAACAACCAAAATGATTTGGAAAGGAAATAACCTATTATTTAATTCCATATTTTAAAATTCAATAAACCACATTACCTGTGCCTAAAACTATCTTGGTATGACTCAAGTCACCTAATGCATCAACCTAGGAGTCCCTGAACCACTGGTACTTCCAGTGTAAGTGGAAGGACATTTACCTTAAGGGATCTCTTCTGCTCTTAATCTGTTAGTTGACAGTAAAAACACTAAACTTGGACTGAGTGATTCCAAGGTCTAGGCAAAAGTATAATAGTGGTATATATCCCTTTCAACTCTGTAATTATTAATTTCCAACTGGGTAGCTGCACAGATGTAAAAGAGCAGAGAACTGTTTTGTGAACAGTGCTGACTTACTAAGGACAGCTTCCCAGTTCTAGAGACAAGGGCACACATGCATGCCACTTAAAGACAGTATCTCCAAGCAAACCAGTGAGAGCTGAGGAAAAGAATCAATGTTTTCTATACTCCAGAGAGCTTATTTCTAGATGACAATACTCACACGGGCTTGCTTTAAGTTTCAGGGCCCCTATTCAAAAATAATGTTACAGATTTCTTGTTGGCATCAGCAGAAGCTTCCACTCTGCACAGAATTCTTCTGAGACAGCTCCCCTTGTAACTGTGTGGCCTCACCTCTGAAGTAGCCCTGCACTCACAGTAGTTCTGAACTGAGGGTTCGGAGGCAAGTGTTAAGCATACAGGTGAAGCTGAAGCCAACGGTTCAGAAACTCTGTCCTAGAGGAACATCTTGATTCATCACTTCCTTCTTTTTCAGAGTAGTAGTAGCAACTACAGAGGACAATGCTCTGCATTAGACTAAGAATAAAAGTTTAAGAAAAGTCAGCATCTTACCAGCTACCCAGCATTCATCTCTAGGGGTTTCTTTGCAAATGAGCAGTTGCATACATAAGTAAATTAGATTCAGCATTGCCTTTACATTTTAAATCACTTATGGTTATGCTCAGTGCTCAGTATCAGCCCTGCAATATGTTGCTAGCATCTGATGTCTATACCCGCCCATCTTTCTTAAAGCCATTTCATTCAATAGTTTGTTTCTGTCAGAACACTTTCCATCTCTGTTGCCTTCACTTCCAGCACCTAAAATCAGTTTGCCTATCCTGTCACGAACTCTTTGACCTTTCTTTTTATGCTCCACATACCATGAGCATCTGTTTTTCACCCCAGCCAACTTTCAAGCCATTTAACACAATCTAACTTGTAGACTTTGATTGTCTGGCTCCAGTTGCCCATTCCTCCTCTGGACATTTTCACTTGGGAGTTTCACTCTTAAGTTTAATGTATGCGAAAGCAAGCCTGATGTTTCCTCCTTTTGATTTTTATATTCTTGTTCATAGGGTCATTAGTTTCCCAAGGAACAAACCCAAGTCACTGTTGACTTCACTTTGCCTCCACCATGGCCTGTGGCTCATTACATTTAGTGGCTTTCATTATTGCTTCTCAACTCCACTATCTGTTTGGCCACATAACCTTATGTTTGGGTGTCTTCTGTAAGTTCCTGTGCTATTAGCGCCTTCCTTTTCAGGATTTCCTATTTATCTTATCTCATTAATTATCCTGAAGTTTTGTATTGGCTGCTTGCCATCAATAGCAGGGGTGAGCAAACTTGTTTGTGAAGAGCCAAATAATAAATTACTGGAGTCACATAATTTCTGGGGCAATTAAATTTTTCTGCCACTGTGGTGCCAAAGTATCCACACAGATACAAATAGGCATGTATGCATGCCAGCAAAACCTATGTTTAAAAATTGGCTAGATTTGAGACACTGTCCATAGCTTGCCATTCTGATCAATAGAATGAAGTTCATGTTTCAACCCAGCATTTAAACCTCAGCTGTAAGTCCTTACCCCCTCTATGACCGACTGTATTGGTCAGTCCTATCGGTCTTTCATTGCTTTTCATTCTGGAGCTAAATCACCTAGACACTACTGATAAACAGCCTAAGAGAGAATGCTTTATCTTAGGACTTCTGCTCATTGTGGGATGCTCAGAGCACTACCTACTAGACACAATAGCTTTCACCCTGCTATGAAAATCCAAAATGTCTCCAAACATTTCCCAATGTCCTCTGGGTTGTAAATTGTTCCCAGATGAGAATGATTGACCTAGAGGGAAGCTTTTTGAGGAAGGAACTGGCTCACCCCACTCTCTAGTATATCAGTATACCCAACAAGATCTTGTGGTCTAAAAAGAATTCTAGAATTTCATGTCTAGTTTGATCCTGATAATTCACTGTGGGATCCTAAAGACATCATTAATTCACAATTAATTTCATCTGTAAATGGAACTCTTGCTACTTCATACATCCTTTATGGAATTAGTTAAAATTTCAAATGGTACATTGATCAAAAAAGTTGCTTAAAAGGAACAAAGTGCTATTCAAATATAAAAACATTAGTGATGGGACACTGAGCATGGCTTGAGCCTATTAAAATTTAGAAGTTAAATTCAACTCCTTTATTGTATCTACTCTGCATGTTGCTATTGGGATGCTCCTGTGGCATTCTCTTTGCTGCCAGGGATTCTGATCTGCTGGGAAATAGGTCATGATTACTTAAATTAATATAAAATGATATAATCACAAAACTAAATTCAAAGAATCCTGGGAATTTACAGAATGTGGAGGTTGTATCTATTTGTAGGAATCACTTGAGACTTGATGAGTAGGATAGGGTAGGCTTGAAGGAGTCTGAGGGCTTTTTTTCTTTTTAGAATATTTTTATTATTCCACAGAGAGGCATTTTTTAACACATTTTTCCAGAAATAACTTGAAGCAGGTTACATTAAAATATATATACAATGAAATTTAAGGGTTAAGGGGGGAAGTAGGAATAAGCAATCAAAGACCAAAGGATTTGCCAACATGGGATCAACTTTGGTAAAATAATGAAGGTTTCCATTAGGTCTTTTTAAAAAATCCTAACTAGTTTATTGGGGTTATTAACAGAACATAGGGTAGGAATTTATTTACAGAAGATTGGGCATCCCCCCATTTACAGCTGCACTGGAAAATCTACCCTCAAATATAGATTATGTGACATCCCAACAGGCACACAACATGGTAAGAGGGGTGCCTTAAGGCATTCTTGGCATGCATATCCTCAGCAGCTCCCCCACATGCAGATAAGGCAGACTGATTGGGTGGGAGGAGTAACTGACTCCCCTCTTGATGCCTTGACAAACATGGGAAGGAGCTGTGACTATAACTTGCCTGCATAGTGGTCGGGGGACACTTCCAGGTAACACTCCACCCTTTCCTCAGGCTCTTACATTCTTTCCACCAACCTCTTCCACAAAAGTTCCTGAGCTTTGGAGGGGGTGATAGGTGTGGGATGATCTTCCTCTCATTGTGGCAAGACACTGAACTTTCAGGTCTCTGAATCATGTTTTCCATGGGCTGTTGGCCCATTTCAGTGGGATTCCATCTATTATAAGGATTTAGTGCTAGGATCCACAAATGAGGGAGAACATATGTGTTTTTTTTTTTTTTTTTTTTTTTCTGAGTCTGTGTTACTTCACTTAGTATAACAGTTTCTAGATCCATCCATTTACCTGCAAATTTTATTATTTCATCTTTCTTTACTGCTGAGTAGAACTCCATTGTGTAAATGTACCATATTTTTGTTAACCATTTGTCAGTTGAGAGACACTTAGGTTGCTTCCATCTCTTAGTTATTGTGAAAAGAGCAGCAACAAACATGGTTGTACAAGTGTGTCTACAATAGGATCAGTCCTTTGGGTATATGCCAGGGAGTGGTATAACCGGGTCATATGGTAGGTTCATTTCTAGTTTTATATGAGTTCTCAACACTGTTTTCCATAGGGTTTGCATGAGTGTGCAGTCCCACCAGCAGTGAATGAGCATTCCTCTTTCTCCACATCCTTGCCAGTATTTTGTATCATTTGTTCTTTTGATCTTAGCCAGTCTGACTGGGGTAAGGTGATACCTTAAGATGGTTTTGATTTGCATTTCCCTAATTACTAACGGTGTTAGACACTTTTTAAGATGTTTCTTAGCCATCTTTCTTCCTTTGAGAGCTCTCTGTTTAGACCATTAACCTATCTTTTAATTGGGCATTTGCTTTCTTGCTTATTTATTTTTTAAGTTGTTTATGTATTCTGGATATAAAACCTCTGTCGGATGTGTCACTGGTGAAGATTTTTTCCCACTCTGTGGGTTTTTCTCTTCACTTTCTTGATTGTTAATTTCCTTCTCTTGTCTTATAGCTCTAGCAATAGTTCCAAACACTATATTGAAAGGAGTGGAGATAGTGGACAGATCTATCTGGTTCCCAATTTTAATGGGAATGCTTCCAGTTTCCTTTTTTTTTTTTTTTTTTCCTTTTTAGAATGATGTTGGCTGTGGGTTTGTTGTTTTTAGCTTTAATTTTTTTGGGGTATGTTCCCTCCAGTCCAATTCACTTTAGAACTTTTATCATGAATGCATACTGAATTATTTCAAAACCCTTTTGGGGATCTATTGAGATGACAATGTGGCTTTGTCTTTGAGTCCATTTATATGATTTATGACTTTTATTGACTTACATATGTTGAACCATCCCTGCATCTTTGGAATAAAGCCTACTTGATCATGGTGGATGATCTTTTTGATGTACATCTGTATGCACTTTGCAAGCATTTTGTTGAGAATTTTTGCATCTATGTTCATTAAGGAACATGTGACTGTAGTTTTCTTTTTTGGTTGTATATTTACCTGATTTTGGTATTAGTGTAAGCTGGTTTCATAGAAGGAATTTGGGAGTTCTCCCTCTACTTCTGTCTTTTTGAATAATTTAAGTAGTATTGGTTGGAGGTCTTCTTTAAATGTCTGGTAGAATTCTACTATAAATCCATCTGGATCTGGGCTTTTTTAAATTTAGAGGTTTTATATTATTGTTTTGATTTCCTTATATGTTACGGTTCTGTTTAAACTGTTGATCACTTCTTGGTTTAACTTTGATGGTATCCATGATTTTAGATACCCATCCATTTCTTTTAATTTTGCAAACTTGGTAGAGTATAGGTTTTTAAAGTATTCCCTTATAATGTTCTAGATCTTTTGTGTGTCTGTTGTGATGTTTCCCCTTTCACCTCTGATTTTGTTGTTTTGGAGTTGCTTTCTTTCCTTTGGTTAACTGGGCTAAGAATCTGTCTATTTTGTTTAGCTTTTCATAGAATCAAGTCTTAGATTCATTGATTCTTTGTATTGTTTTCTTTGTTTCTATTTCATTAATTTTTGCTCTGATTTTTTGTTTTTAAAATATTCTGTTATAATGGTCTGGATCTTGTGATGTTTTCCCTTTCATCTGCTTTTCAAGTGTCTTGAGTTGCAATATTAAGTGATTTATTTGTGTTCTTTCAGATTTTTTAATGTAGGCACTTAGAGCTATAAACTTCCCACTAAGGACTGCTGCTTTTAAAGTGTCAAAGAGGTTTTTTTGTATTGTATTGTCCTTTTCATTGAATTCCAGGAATTCTTTTATTTCCTTCTTAATTCCTCCTTTAACCCACTCATCATTCAGGAGTGTGTTGTTTAATCTCCATGAGATCATGCAGTTATTAGGGCTTCTTCCAGTTTTGATTTTAAGCTTATTGCATTGTGGTCTGATAGAATGCATAGAATTACTTTAATTTTTTTTGTATTTGTTGAGATTTGTTTTGTGCCCCAGTATGTGGTCAATTTTTAAGAAAGTTCCATGGGGTGCTAAATAGAAAGTGTATTCTTTGGTGCATGATTGGAATATTCAGAAGATGTCTGTTAGGTCCATTTGATGTATGGTATCATTTAATTCAGATGTCTCTCTGTTTATTCTTTGTCCAGTTGACCTGTCTAATGGAGACAGTGGGGTATTGAAGTCCCCTACTATTACTGAGTTGGGGCTAATCTGTGTCTTAAAGTCTTGTAGTGTTGTTTTTAATATATGTTGAGGATTGTGATATCTTCTTGTTTAACTGTTCTTTGATCAGAATGAATTGACCCTCCTTATCTCTTCTGATTATTTTTACTGTGAAGTCTATTTTGTCAGACATTAGAATTGCAACCCCTGCTTGTTTCTTAGTGCCATTTGCTTGAAATATTCTTTTCCATCCTTTTACCTTAAGGTACTGCTTGTCCTTGAAGGTCTCTTGCAGACAAAAAAAAAGATGGATTTTATTTCTTAATCCATTTAACTAGCCTGTGTCTTTTGACTGGGGAGTTCAGTCCATTGATACTTAAAGATATTATTGAAAGATGTGCATTACTGTTTGCATTCTTTTGTCTAATTTTGTATTTCCACAATTGTACCTTCATTTAGTTTCTTCCTGTTGCCCCGGGGTATAGTTGTTCCTTCCTCCATTCTTTGAATTGCTTCAAGCATTCTTTGCAGGGCTGGTTTTGTGGACATGTATTCTTTTACAGTATTTGTGTCATGAAAGTTTTTTCCCCTTCAGCTATAATAGACGTTTTTGCTGGGTAACGTATTCTGGGCTGGCATCTATGGTCATTTAGAACTGGAAATACCTTGGTTCAGGCTCTTCTGGCCTTCATAGTTTGCATTGATAAGTCAGCTGTAATTCTGATGGGCTTTCCTTTATGTGTGAGTTGTTGGTTTTCATTTGCAGCTTCAGGATTCTCTCTTTGTTCTGTATATTTAGTATTTTTACAATGATATGCCACAGGGAGTTTTTTTTTTTTTTTTTTTTCTGGTCCTTCTATTTGGTGTTCTATGTGCTTCTTATAATTGTATGGGGATGTCTTTCCTTAATTTTGGAAAATTCTCTTCTACAAGCCTATTTAAGACCTAGTCAATACTGTTAATGTGAAATTCTCTTTCCTCTATGCCTGTACTACGTAGATTTGGACTTTTCATGGTTTACCACATTTCCTGCATGTTCTATTCCTATATTTTTTTTTAAAAAATCATAATCTTTGATTGACTGGTACAGTTTTTCAACTTTATCCTCCAGTGTTGATATTCTCTTTTCCATTTCATTCATTCTAGCAGTGAGACTTTCTCCTGTTCTTTCAAATTGACCTATTGAGTTTTTCACTTCCTTTTTCATTTCAGCCTGAATTTTCCTCAATGTTTCTTACTCTTTTGTAAATTCATTCAGAAGTTTATCCCTATCTTCTTTTTGTTCTTTGATTTATTTGTTTATGTGTTCTGTTTGTATTATTGGTGTGTCTTAGTTGTTTTCTTATTGGGTATGTAAAGCTTATTGGTCTAGATTTTAGATTCTCTCAGATTTTATTTTGGAGGGAAATGATGGCTTCAGATAAGCCACTCAGAAGCTTCTACAGTGGCCCAAGTCAGGCTCCAGTCAGGTAGACTCAAGCTTCCTTCTAAAGTCTAGACCCCTACTAGTAGTACTCAGAGTACAATTTGGGAAGTTCCCTAAGAGGAGGCCTGATCCAGGCACTCTTAGGTGGCCTGCTGAGTTCTCAGCTCCTACCCATGTAGAGGCCAGATCAAGCACTCTGACTGTCTGCTAAAGTCTTACCCTGCTGTAGTATAGAGAGGTCTGTCCCTGGAGCTGTGGGAGGGGCTTCACTAATCCCAATTAGGGGGTTGGGTGATTTGGTGAAGCTCACCACTAGTAGAGGTTGGATCCAGGTGCTCTCAGGCAGTCTACTGATATCTCTGCCCCCTATATCCAGTGGAGGCCAGATCAGGCCCTCTCAGGCACTCTGCTATGGTCTCTGCTTTATCCTCTCTGTGGACTTTTATGAGCTCATTTCATATCTGTGGCTGACTATCTAATTAGGTTTAGGTCTGATCATATTTTACAAAGAGAAGAATGGGGTCTAGAATGGAATTTGATAAAGATCAGAGGTAAAGCTCAGGGGATTTCAGCAGGGAAAGAGTTAAAGTATGTGAAGAGAAGTGGCAGATGAGGTCCTCTCACTGAGGGGAGAGTATGAACAGATAATGGATTGCATGGCATTTAGGTAAGTTTTCATATCTCTGAACTATAAAGTAGGCTGGGACTAGATTTTGAAGAATAACTAATCCCTTCCGTTTTTCCCTCCCTCCCTCACTTTTATCTTCTCCCTCCTCTTACCATGAGGGATTTATTTCCTTAAATGAAACATGATCGATTTTATCTTAGCAGATTCACTCCACATAAAAGGAAGTGACTGTTTCAGTTATTACCCCATACTAAGCTTGCTAAGCCAAAAGTGTGTGTATTAAACACTTTCAATAGTTAGAATGTGAGACTCAGTCGAATTAGACCAGTCTAAACCATCTTTCAGCTAGTTAATGTCCTGCTACTGCTTCTAAGATAACAAGATAATCCTTCTGAAATTTTAGAATACACAATTGCATTTCCATCTAAATCAGATGTATTAATTCCTCTGGTTTGCACTTGTGTCCTGTTGCATAGAACAGAAACATTCTTTATGGAAAAATGGTGCCTACTGTTTTACTTAATGCAAGTTATATGGTTAGCAAACACCTTGATAAAGAAGCGGACTTGCTCTGCTGGAAATTCTCTGTTGAGAATTGAAGAATAGCTCATCATAGTGAAAGTCAGGAACTAAATACCCTTTTGCTCATTCAAAGCACAATTTCTGAATGTCTGCTGCATAGCTGTCACTCTTCTGGGGATAGAGCTTCAACAAGAGACAGAGTTCTGCCTCCTTGGAGCATGTACTGTAATGGAGGAGAAGATAGGATACAAATAAATATTTCAGTTCACCAGAAAGTGATAAGTACAGCCAGGAAAATGAGTTAGGATAAAGGTACAAAGAGTTTTATGTAAGATATTTAGGGATGACTTTCTTTAAGATGGCATTTGAACACAGATCAGAAGATATGATTATCAAGATAACATTTCATGCAGGAGAAAGAAAAGTGCAAAGTCCCTGAGGGAGAATATGATTGGCGTGTTTGAGGGAAGAGGAAAGTTATAAAAATGAGGTTTGAGTCATAAAAAATGAGTCAGATCACATAGTATTTTAAGGCTCTATTAAGTATTTGGGATTTCCTTGGTGATAGCTGTGATTTATCAAGGTGAAAAGGGTTAGTGGTGGGAGTGTCTGTGTCAGGAAGAAACAAAATATATCTTAGGTTTTGGAATAATTACTGTGGTTTTTGTACAGAAGACATAGATACAGGGAAAGAGAAGAAACACAAAAACCAGTTAAGAGACTATAGGAATAACTCATGTGATAGAATGGTCTAGAGTTGTAGAGGTGGGAGTAGTAAAAATGGTGCCGAATTTGGCCTCGGTTTGAAAGCAAAGAAAATGGAATTTGCTGACTGAGCATGAATAGTGAGAAAGAATTAAAAATGACCATAAGTTCAGGGCCCCAGTGACAAGCAGAATGTAGTGGTTACTCACTAAGCTGGGAAGATAACAGAAGATGCATATTAGGGGACATGGTTCAGGAGTTTAGTTTTTTTAAATATTTTATTTATTATTTTTATTTTCTGTGTATGCATGTATTGCCTGCATGTAGGTAAGTGCACCATGTCATACAGTGCCCACAGAGGACAGAAGAGGCTGTCGGATCCCCTGGAACTGGAGTTATGGACAGTTGTTAGCTGCCATGTGGGTGCTGGGATTTGACCCGGGTCTTTTGCAAGAACAGTTAGTGTTCTTAACTGCTGAGCCATCTCTCTAGCCACTCGGGGGTTTAGTTTTAAACATTTTACAATTGAGATGACTATTATATTTCTAAGTACAGGTATCATATCACTTAGATAATTGGATATATGAGTCTAAACTTTGCAAGACAGATTGTCACTAGAGATCAACATTTGGAAGTCATTAAAATATAGAAGTTATAAAAATTGTGAGAGTGGAATGAAATTGCACAGGAAGTATGTACAAATGGGAAGAGAGGTTGGTGACAGTTGGGTACTTTAAAATCTACAAAACAGGAAGATTAGGAAAACCTGCTAGAGAAATCCATCACAGAGTACTGGTGACATACAAGAAAATTTAGAATGACACCTACAGATCAAAACACAAAAAATGTTTCAAGAATAAAGAAGTGATAAATTCTTATCTGATGCCACCTATGGTCAATTCCCATGAGGACTGAATATTGAGCATTACATTAGGGCATGGAGGCCAGAGCACTAGTAGGTGATAGAGCAGTGATGATACAGATTTCTTTTTTCCTGGGATGATTGGTCATTTCACTTCTTCTCTCTCTCTCTCTCTCTTCAATCTTTCAACATTGTTTTCTATTCTCAGCTTGATGTGGTTACTACTTTATTGAAGAGTGGAATCAACTAAAAAAGACTTTACAGATATGCCTATGACCAAACCTACAAAGACATTGTATTCCTCCAGACTCTTCTACTGTTTCTCTGTTTCATTACAATGAACAATCAGTATTTTCATGGAGAGTCATATAAGAAATCACTCTAGAAATTAGTGGTTTATAACAATAAGTATTTATTATAATATACCATGTTTTATAGTTAAAACTAACAGCTTAGCATGGTTTTACTAAAGCAGGAAGAATTTGCAGTCACATGCTGGATAAAACGTCTCTGGGCTATAAAGTCAGTTTCCAAGATGGTGTTGTCTATAGGCCACCTTGTTTTTCACTGGCTATTGACAGAAGACTTTGGTTCCTTTCTGTGTGGGCTTCTTCAAAGAGCTGGGTGTCTGTATGCTATGGGCCACAGTGAATGAGGAAGGACTACATCTGCAAAATACAATGGCTTATGGCTTAGACTCGAAAAGTGATACATAACCACTACAAGAGAGGAGAAGCCTACTCAGCAGTTGTGTTTTCATTCTGCAGAGACAAGGAGGTGAAGGTCTTCTTATAAAAAGACCATATCAAGTGAGTTCAAGAGATGATGGGAGAAATACAAGAAATAACTCTTGAAGTTTTACTATTGTGTAGGGAAGAAGGCATATGAAAAAATATAAGAAGATAGCTACAGGGGATATATCCCCATTAGATTGTTATCAATTACAGATACTAAAGTGAGCTGGGACTGGAGAGAGGGCTTGGCCAGTGAAGCACTTGCTAGACAATCCTGTTGACCTGAGTGTAACCCCCAGAATTCACATAAAAATGAAAAACAAGAACTGAAGTTGTCTTTCCATAAAATTGTCCTCTGAATTCTACATGCATGCCATTGCATACTTGCCCATACATGTATATCATGCAAATAATAATAATAATAATAATATATTTAAAGTGAACTGGCATAATATTGTAGAAGGAGATGAGCTGAGAATCCAGGAGCTGTGTCCTTGGAGAGGAGGAACTGTAGTACTAGCGTATAAGCCAAGGGTCTGCTGTTAATAAGAATATTGATTCTTCAATCATTGCAATGAAGGAGAATGAAGAGGAGAGTCTGAAGGTATACCATGTCATTAACTCAGCTGATTTGGTGGTAGACATGTCTTAAAGGTCTCTTTTAGTTGCTCTCACTTTGCAATAAAATAATAACCTCATCAGCTTTAGAATAAAAAGAAATGAAATGTTTGAGCTATGAACAGATTGAGGACAGATTGTGAAAGGATCAATTTTCCCACAAAAGAAGAAAATATATTGTCTAGAAATATGTGCAATTCCAAACCACCCTAAGGAGCCACCTTAGACTGTAATAATAAACTTCAAGTTGATGCTGTTTGCTTTTCTTCAACTACCACTGATGGCTTAGGCATAAACCCAAACATTACATATAGAACCATGCTTGGTGGTACACACTTGTCATTTCATCACTCAGGAGGGGGAAGCAGAACTGTGAATTTAAGCCTAGCCTGGACTATATAGTGAGCTATAGACCAGTCTAGGCTGTATAACAAGACTCTGTCTTTAAAAAAAAATCCAAACAAATCATAAAAAGTTAAAATTTAATTGAGGTGAGATGCTCCAGTCAGGTCTGAGTTGAAGGATTGAAAAGAAGTGTTTGTGATACTCCCAACCCAAATTATTCTGAACCTGATAAAGAGGAGAGAAGATTGATGAGACTCAAAAAGACCTGTAATTCAAATCTTTCGAATATTTTATGGGTTTGCAGAACATTTAGAGTCAAAATTAGCAAAGATAATGAGCTAGAAAAGTGTGTGGAAGCAGATTAAATAGGGTTTGTGAGATATAGTATTGTTAACAGTGAGACTGCATATGACTATGAAAGTGAGGTTGCAGAGAAGGATTGTGCGTAGGATCATATATAGTGAGATCCAAGAACAGGGAGGCCATGGGAAGAAATTACAATTATGAATTATGTCAGATTTGTGTTTGAGTCAGTGTTAAAATCTCTCAGATATGACAAGAAGCCAGAAATTCTGTAAAAACTAGAACCAGGACAGTAGTAGACCAATAGTATGAGTATAAAGGATATTTTAGGGCAAGGGAGAGAGATCATGGTTTGAATGCTAAAGGGTCAGGGGGACAAAAATGTGAGTGGGAAAATAGTCACTACATCAGAGGGCTGAATGCAAATCTGTTTTTTTTTTTAATTGTCATTATTGTGTGGGGGTGGGGGTGGGTTAGGTACACATGAGTATAGGTACCCATAAAGGTCAGAAGCATCAGATCACCCTGGAGCTGAAGTTAGAAACAGTTTTGAACTGTTCAATATGAGTGCTGGAAACTGAACTTGGGTCCTTTTGCAAGGGCAGTATTACTCTTAACCACGGATCCATTCTCCAGCCTCCCAAATCTGGGCTTTTAATGGGTAACCAGGATGTTGGAGCAAGATAGTGCAAGAAACAGAGGGGACACTGAGGATACAGGGGATTTTACTGGTGTTAGATGATGTCTTGTTAGAAGTTGTCCTGGAGTGTTTAGCAAAATAGTGGGATTCACAGAGCCTTTTACTAAAGAGTCTTTACATCTGGGAGCCCTGGGTTCCTTATAATGACAAGTTTAGAAGGTGTGTTGAAGGCAAAGTCTTTGTGTGTGTGTGTTTATGGCACAAACCTTTCTTTTGGGATAGCCAGTCTTTTGGTTCTGTTCTAGTTTATTCTAGGCAGTCAGTGCACCGTGGTGCATCTGTAGAAATGGTCAAGAAAAGCAGGGGAACTCAGGCTGGCCAGCTATATACAACAGTCTGTGTGGTCAGCATACTTATGTGGGAAAGCCATGTTTTTCCCTGTTCCCTGCCATGTATTTATGCTGCAGGAATGAGTTACATGACAGGAGATGCAGAGAAGTGGCTGGGGAAACTGCCAGTTTCCAGATGTGTGGCCTTAGGGTAGATTTGCTAACATGCAGTTCCCATTATTTTTTCCTAAACTAGATATACATCGCTGTTCTTGAGCATGTAAAGCTACATACTAAAGAATAAAAATGTGTTTTTGAAAATATGCATATTGTGCTTGCCACATCAACGTATGTTTTGCAATTAGAATGATGATATTGCCTTGCTAAATGAATAGATTTTGTGTTGATATATTTTCAGAAGATTGCAAGACCGTGCCACATGTTAACACTTACAATTTGAAAGCTCTTATTATCATAATAACAATACATAAACTATTAAATGAATAGAAGTTAGATTTTCCTTTGGGATTTCAATTATTGGTTTTTATTGACTGTGTGTGGATTTATGTTACGAAGCTGGTTGAGTGTTATGGCATTATGATCTTCTGTACCTTAGTAAAAAATGTTCCCTGTAAAGTAACACACACAAATTCTCCCTAAGGGAAGAGCCAGCCTTGGCACCTTTTAACCTGTAAGGATTTGTAGCTCTGGCTATGATTGATTTGTTGGCTTGCCTCAAGAAATGCTCCTGGTATGTGATCTGTGCTAACGGAGCCAAGGCTTTGCTGATCAGCACGTCACGCCTGTGAAGACGTGGGCATGCTTTTGTGCATTTGTTCTTGTAGCCTGGGAGGCATATTTCAACACACTGCCCAGAATTGGCTAGAACATGCCTGTCACTCCCAGCTGACTCTGATGACGCTCTTGCCAACGTAGATTTACATCAACACAGTTCTTTACTGGAAAAACTCATTCAGAATATACAGGGTGGCCCATTTAAAACAGGCACAGCATCAAATTGAAAAGGAATGCATTTTAAGAGCTGCACTACAAGAAATACACTGGCAATGGAAGGCTCTGCAGAGCACAGAATTACAATGAGCACTATCTAATAAGATTATTTCCCCCATAAACTGTCTGAAGCTCTAACTTGTTGAGAGTGGTTTATTGTGAGATAAAGAATTCCTTCATTCCAGACTTTCCCTTTCGTCATTCTGGACATGCAGACATTTCTAGATTTTTCCTGATTTATTCTCATATTCCTAATACTGAATCTGCTAAAGAAAATCTGCAGTATGAGAGCTAATAGCATGCATTGTGATGTAACTGCATTGCTCTTCACCTGCTCAACATTCACTTTAAGAATTCGGTGGAAATACAGATTTCCACTTAGAGTGAAGTCCTTTGGCATATGTCCATCTTGTTCGTGACTCATCCTCAATATCTTAATGAATGTTTGGGATAGACATATTACTCAGATGTCTGTAGACAGGAAACCAAGCACTCAAATAAAAGCTGTTACCATAACTATCAAGAAAAAAATACAAGCCCAAACCATCTTTGCTCTGCAAAAGAAACTTTCAGAATCAATGGCACATGGCCTGTGATTAATACTCTTTGACCCTTCACTATCACCTTTCATTTTCATCATCCTAGTCTATTCTATGTCATTATAGTAATGGATATAACTGAATGGGTTTGCAATTTTACCCCTTCTTTCATGACAACCAGCAGGAGTTTCAATGACACATGCTTTGATCTGTCTGTTTTTAAATCTCTTAAGCTGCACAGATCTAGACAGCTTCCTCCCAGAAGATTTTACAGTCCTAATCAACCTCATCATAAGTTCTATATTTATGCTTGTTTAGACACATCAAAGTCAGGCTTTATACCAAGGGCCACCTGGAAAGTGAAGGCCATAAGCTTCTTGCTCTCGACATTGTGCTGTTGTCACATGCAGCAATAATGAAGGATGACCTTTGAAATTGATCAAGTGGTAGATAGCAAGATAGGCATATTTAAAGCATTTCACTGCTATATTTCCTCTGCTGTATTTTGTCTACAGTTAATAATGTGATATCAGTTAATTCCAGATGACTCCATAGTGCCTAAATTAAGTATAGGTAGAAATAAAATGTTACATAAAGAAAGATACTTCCCCTCTGAATTAATATCAATGTTTAATGCATAGAAGCTGAGAGGAAATAGATTGATGATGTGAGTTTACAAGCACATCAGATAGCAGGACTGTTCAGAATTTAAGCTGGAGTAAAATTGGATCACAAAAGATACAGAGGGATATACTCAAGTATTGCCCATGACAGAAGAGCTCTTGGTTAACAAGCTAAAACATTGAAAATCTAGGTCTGCCAGCAGTATCTTATATGTCTGTCTGTGCAGCTTTTGTTCTGTTTCCATGCTTATAAACAATCCCCCCCAACTGTAGTTTTTATTGTTACCCCCCTCTCTCTGCTAAGTCCTATATAGCAGAGCCCTCTGTTAGGATTCAAGAAGCATGATGCTCTAAGCCATGGTCGTAGTGTTCAATAAACAAGAAAGAAGTTGGCACTTAGAGCTTTTTCAACAGCTGTTTGAGCTCTTACAGTGTGAGTCTGCTCCTGAGAGAAGAGGCCTGTGTCATGGCCTGAGAGATGCCAGTTTCTAAATCTACAAATTTCAGTTCCAGATTCTGATATTTGCAATTTCTCCAAGCAGTTGCCAAACTTGTAAGGGCTTTGGAAAGGAAAAAAACATTTGACAATTTTCTCGGTGGGGGATGGTCAGGGAAAACAAATCCACAAAACTTCACCACCACCATGCTCTGAACACTTTGCACTAGAAGTCCTGACAGCCGACAAAACAGATCTTGGAACTGTGATCACAATAAGTAACAGGAAAGGTGAGCTCCTTCTCCTAATGGAAATTACCTGGTGAGCCAGTCGTGGCTTATATAGAGAAAATCATTCCTGTCTAACATTTAACCCAAGATTTATTTGTGCTTTATTTTTCTGATATCTTTGGGAAATTGGTCAGCTGTTTTATGAAACAGTACCAAATTTTAGAACCAGTGTTCACAATTTTTGGACCCTTTTGTTCGGTCTCACCCTTTCTCAGATCCAGTAGTATAGAAGTCACCCCAAATTATTATTAGTCCCAACCCCTGTAAGTTAGATTTTTTAAAGGAAGTTTTACATTTTGGTAGGAGTTTTATAAGACAAGAAAGTTGTCAGGACCCAAGTACATTAATCTCAACTTTTAGACTTGAGAAATATGGACATGGTTCAGATAATATTAATGATTATGTCAGATTAACAGAAGAGTTTGTTCTCCACAAACTCCATACAGCAAAATGGTGACTTTACAGCAGTATTTAATGACATGATGATACATTAACTTTAGAAGCTATGGTAAATATATTCACATCAAATATATTACATATAATATATTATAATGTAACAATAAGGATCAATACACATTTGAATCATTTGTTCACAGATCTTAGTCTTTCACAGAGAAAGCCATTTGTATTTTTCCTAATGGCCCAACTTGAGAGCTTAAGACAACAAAGGTTTATTATTTGCTCTTAGTTCAGGAGGTCAGGGGTTCAAAATCAAGGCATAGACAGTGCTATACTTGCTCTGAAGGCTTTAAACAAGATCCTGTTCCAAACCTTATCCAGCTTCTTGTAGGTACTAGCCACTTTGGCTTGTGATGACATCATTTCCACCTCTGCCTCCATCTTCACATGTTTTCTGTTTGGTACTTTCTACGCTTCTATTATAGAACACTTGCACTAGAACACTTGCACTTGCACTTGCACTTAGGATACACCTGGATAATCTAAGATCATCTTTCATTTTAGCTTTCCAAATTACAAACCCTTTTCTAAATAAAGTTACATACATAGGTTTTAGGTACAAGGATGCCAGCATGCTTTTTGGGGCCATTGCTTAGCCCACTGTGGAGTCTAAAGGTGTGCCAGTGAGAGTCCTGAGGAAGCCATCCACTGGCACACAAATTTGGACAATACTTCCTGAAGATTCTCACTATTCTTTAGGATCACAGCTTGAGCAGCTAAAGAAACTGGATTTTTAGAAGTCAAAAGCATCAGGCTTCCTTTAAGGGCACAGTTGTCCCAGTCCATGGATTCTCTTCAAAGGTTCTAGAAAGTGATAAGAGGAAGAAATTGGAAAGGCAAGATTTTTCTTTTTTTTTTTTTTTTTCCCCCTGTATTATCTTCCTATAGAGTTTTAAAAGAAGGAAGAAAAACTGTGGACATAGCAAATTCAAATGGAGGGATGGCCAATGGTTTCATGATGCTTGCTGTGCATCTCAGTGACTAAAATTAGCATATTCAAACTGTAGGGGCTGGAGAGATAGCTCAGCAATTAAGAGCAGTGGCTGCTCTTGCAGAGGACCTGAGTTCAATTCCCAACACCCATGGAGGCTAACCAACATCCATAACTTGAGTTCCAGGGGAATCTGATGCCCTCTTCTGACCTCTTCAGGCATTGCATGACATGGGTGCACTTAACATGCATGCAGGCAATACACTAATACATGCAAAATAAAAATAATAAATGAAATATTTAAAGAAACAAGAACTGTAAATGAGGCACACAAACCCCATAATCCCAACCTTAGGAGAATGTGGTAGGAGATTCCTGAGTTCCGCCCACATAACAAGATACTGTGTCAAAAATGAAAAAAGAAATAACGAAAACTTAAACACAAACACATGGTAGCTGTTTGTGGTAAAAAATTTGACAAGACATAATTATCAGAAAGTCCTCTCAATGCCTACTTTTTACCCTCAACTTTAGATCTGGTCTCACCAATGGAACTTTGCTTAAAATTTATCTTTTGTCGCCATCCACACTATTATTATGCCTAGTTAATTCAATATGTTAAGCTTATCAATAGACCAATTGAGACAGTGAAACGCATGAAGGACAATGCTAGGTATTTTCATCAATTATTTCATTCAATTTTCATGACAAACTTAAGGGATTGGCCTATAGGGCATATTTCTACAATTGAAACCATTGCTTCAAAGGTTTATTCATTTTAAATATCAAAAGGCATTGGAAAATTGACCTATAAAGTTGTTTGACTACTTTTCACACCCATGAACAGTGTCCCAGAGGATGCGCTGGCTTCTCATAGTTACTCACTGTCACTGGGTCTGACCAAATTTCATTTTCATCTCTATTATGAGTAAAGGAATATAGATAAATATACTATTCCATGTTTTATAGGTGAATTTGAGCATTTTCATTTTTTTCTATTGCCTAATCATCTGTTTTTCCATTTTAAAAATCGGTATTATCACCGTAAAGCACTGATTTGTAGTAACAGTACACTTAGGAGTTAGCTTTGTCATAAATATTTCAGGTATTTTTCCATTTTTTTTCTTTTATTTTTCTTATTTGTTTTAAAATTTTATTTTTATTTGGTTTTGTGTGTGTGTGTGGGGGGGGTGTACATGTGTGCAGCTGCCCATGGGGGCCAAACAAGGGCATCAAATTCCCTGGAGCTAGAGTTACAGGCAATTGTGAGGAATTCTTTTGACTACCAAGCCATCTCTCCAGCACTGTGTTTATGTTTTATATGGTTTATTTATCAGAATTTCAAGTTTCTTATCCTAGCACAGAACACAACCTAAATTTTATCACCCTAACTATTTTAAGTGCATGGTCCAGTAGTGTTCAGTGTATTCACATTGCTTTGTGATAGACCGGCAGAAAATTTTCATTAGGTAAACTGAAACACTTGGCCCATTCATTTTTGTTCTCTTTCAACCACTAATAACAATTATTCTACTTCTTTCTTTAAATAATTTTATTTTTTATTGAATTTTTGCAATTTTCATACAATATAATTTGATGATATTTAGGTGTCCACCCCTGTCCAGAACTATTACCTCACTATTTCTTATCCATTAATATATATGTATATGTATATGTGTGTGCATATAGATAGATAGATGACAGATAGATAGAGAGAGAGAGATGATAGATAGATAGATGATAGATAGATGATAGATAGATGATAGATAGATGATAGACAGATAGATGATAATAGATAGATGATAGATAATGGGCAGATAGATGATAGATAGATGATAGATGATTGATAGATCGATAGATGATAGATAGAAGGCAGATAGATAGATATAGGCAGATGATAGATAGATAGATAGATGATAGAAGATAGATGATAGATTGATAGATGATAGATCGATAGATAGACAGATGATAGATAGACGATAGATGATAGATAGATGATAGACAGATGATACCTAGAAAACAGACATGATAGATAGATGATTGATAGATATCTATAGATAGATAGATAGATGATAGATAAATAGATAGATGACAGATAGATGATAGAAGATAGATAGATAGATAGATAGATAGATAGATAGATAGATAGATAGATAGATGCACACACACATATATGGCTTAGAGAGTCTGATTTGTGTCCCCAGTTATTGTTCAGTATGGGTCCATCCCCTGGGCCCACCAAGAGTTCCATCCCTGTAAGACACTGTCTCATCCATTCCCTTTAGCCATTGCCAAAATTTCCTTGGGTTGGGCTGAGATTTCTTACTCACTTTCCCAT
The DNA here is from genome assembly GCF_000622305.1 of Nannospalax galili. Taxonomy (NCBI): domain Eukaryota; kingdom Metazoa; phylum Chordata; class Mammalia; order Rodentia; family Spalacidae; genus Nannospalax; species Nannospalax galili. The sequence goes on from NW_008331125.1 coordinate 6,137,153, forward strand.
GTATATGCTGGGATTTTGTCTGGTTTGAGCTTGCATGGGATTTGTGCATGCTGTCACCATTGATGTGAGTTCACATCTGTCTGGAAAACTCTTTCCTTGTGGTCATCCACCCCCTCTGGCTCTTACAATCTTTTCCCCTTGAGCAATGATCCCTGAGCCTTGGGAGGCAGATGTTTGAAATACTTACCATATTCAAGGATAAGCACTTTGCAGACACTTGTTCCTTGCACATTGGTCAGTTGAGGGTTTCTGTGTTAATCACCAACTGTTGCATAAGAAAGCTTCTCTGGTGAAAGTTGAGAGATGCATTCATCCTTTGTGTAGATGTTGCATTGAAGATGTGTCACTTAAGGTTAAGTGTCTCATATACACTTAGTCTTTGCGTTTGACCAGTTCTGGAACTCAGTCGTCATCTGTTTCAAAAAGATGCTTCTTAGATGAGGGGGTGAAAGGTACATTTATCTGTAAATATGAGGATGTATATTTTGAATAAAGTAAGAAATTGTTGGTCTAGGGATGTGACAAAGGTAGATTTTTCTCTAGGCACTATGACTTCTCCAACCCTGTTTATTTGGCTGGATTTTCAGTATCACACATGAGTTCCCTCCCACTGAGTGGACCTTAATCCCAATTAGACAGCTGTTGATTACCACCAAGATGAAAGTACTACTGGTGCACCAATAGTGGTAGTTTACAGGGCCAGTCATTATTGTTTATTATGCTTTACAGCTAGGTAGGAACATTGATTGGTTTTCTCCCTTGACAAGTTGTGTAGTATCCTTTGACACCATGAATGCTAGTCTTCAGGGAGGAGGTTTACAGGTCAGTTCCAGCTCGATTACTCCAAGACGTGTGTCAGAAGTATGACCTGTTTTCAGCAATAGGGTCTTACCTTCAAGTTCTGGGAGGCAATTAAGGGCTGTGGAAATAACAAATATTATTTTGGGAGTCTCTTGGACTACCATGACCAACAACTCAATCAATAAACGAAGAAGCAAGGAAAAAATGACTTAATTAAAAATGGCTATGGATGTAGACAGACAGAGAGCTCTCAAAAGAAGAAATGACAGCAGCTGAGAAATAACTTAAAAAGTGTTCTTCATCCTTGGTAATTAGGGAATTGCAAATCAAAACTACTTTAAGATTTCATCTAACTCCTGTCAGAATGGCTGAGACTAGGGAAACAAATGACACCAAATGCTGGCGGGGATGTGGAGGAAGAATCCCACTGTCGGTGGGATTACAGACTGATGCAACCACTGTGGAAGTCAGTTTGGAGAGCTCTTAAAAAATGGAAAATCTGGGGCTGGGGAGATGGATCAGCAGTTTAAGAGCACTGACTGCTCTTGCAGAGGAGCCGAGTTCCCAGCATCCACCTGGTGACTAACAACCACCAGTAACTCCAGGTCCAGGGGATACAAGAACCTTTTCTGACTTCTGTGGATATTGTACAACCCAGATGCACCTATATACATGCAGGCAATATACTCATACACATAAAATAAATAAAAATATTAAATCAAATATTAAACTAAAAATCTACCTATTTTTATTAATCTACTTCAAGTACTTTATATCAGTAGAATTATAATATTTCTCTTTTGTCACTGATTTAGCCTTGTGTCAATGGTAGTCTCTCCTGTAATATGTGGCAGGATTTTCTTTTGAGAGCTGAATGATAATACGTTTGATGTTCATCCCACACTTGTAAGTAGAGATTTATGTTGCTTCTTCTTCTTAGCTGTCATGAGTAGCGATATTGTAAAATGGGTGTGTGGACATCTCTTCAAGGCCTTGCTTTCAAGTGCTTTGGATATACATCCCAAAGTAAGGCCACAGCACGATACGGTGGTTCTATTTTCAATATTTTAAGGAACTTGCATGTAATTTTTCCCACAGCAGTCACTCTGTTTTAGCTCCCTCAGTAGTACAGAAGAGTTCCAGTTTCTCCACATTCTAACACTCTTTTGTCCTGTTCTTCCTTCTTCCTCCCCTGGCTACTGCCCCCCTTTTATAGTAATTCTACATAATTAGTATGCATGATACATCGTTGTGGTTTGATTTTCAGTCCTGTGAGTGCCTTGAGTACTTTCCTCCCCCTGCACTTACACCCTCCCTTTTCCCACCTGCCCCTCCCCACTCCCATTAACCCCCTTTCTCCCCAGGCAGTTTTAGTTTTGCTTTCATGTCATGTAATATGCATGATTTTACGTATTTATATAAAATCCAAGAACCGCAAGTGAGAGAAAACATACAATATTTGTCTTTGAGAATGGCTTAACTCACTAACTAGGTTTATTTCTAGTTACCTCTCCTTCCTTTTCAGCAGTTTTGCATTTCCATGTTGGCTATAGAAACTGCATGCAAGCACTTGCTCATTTTAATTTGTCTTTGTGTTCTGAATATTACATGTTTTAGCAAGATTTTTCCCAGAATTACCTAAGTGAATTTTATGGACTAAATTTAGAATTCTGGATAGTACCATGTCTGATATAGACATATAAAAAACTTGTCCTTTCTTTTTTTTAAAAAAAATTGTATGTATACGTGTATTACTTGCATGTATGTAAGGGCACCTCTGTCATGCAATGCCTGTGGTGGACAAAAGAGAGTGTCAGATCCCCTGGTATCTGACAGAGTTATGGACAGTTGTTAGCTGCCATATGGGTGCTGGGATTTGAATCTGGGTCTTCTGCAAGAACAGACAGTGCTCTTAACTGAGCCATTTCTCCATCCCCCAAACCTTATCATTCCTTGAAATGACTCTCACAGTCCAGTGGCAGTGATAGAATAATAGCAAATCAGGAACTAGGGTTGTCTGGAAGATTGGATATTGCTCTTCTGAATATTGCTCTCCTCACAAATAAATACACATAAATGACACACATGTTTGAAAAGTCTGTCTTGATGATAATATATGATCATTATTAGGGAATAAATTTCATTACACTAAGATGTGTAGTATAATTCAGACTAAAAATGTGTTACAGCATATTTAATTAAATATGTAAGAATATTAGTAACACTTAATGAGAACTTGGTATGTACTGAGCTATGTATTAATGGTGAGGTAAGCACATTAGTCCCATGATTTCCAGAGATAATAGGGCCAACTTCCTAATCCTTGTGCTGCAAAAAGAAACCATTAAGCTTATGAATTCATTTGAAGCATTAAAACTCAAAAGGCAACTAGGATAAACTATTATGCTTAGATGACGTACTGCTTAAAATAGTTCCCTAGCTAGCCTTTTCCTTCCTTAGTCTTATTTATTTCAAGACATATAGACATTTTGGACAATGTAATTTCAGGTTGCTGAAATGGAAGGAAACTGGATATATAAAGAAGGCTTTTTGGAGGATAGTTAGCAAGCTACACATTGCTAATTTAGTTTTTACTCTCCTATGATTTGAAGGGGGAAAAATCATCAAATTCCATGATAGGAAATGCAAAAATTAAAACTAATATCCAGCAGAGTTTCTAAGAACAACTTCTTAGGCAGAGCTATTTTTTTTAACCTATGAACTACATTATTCTAAAACACCAAACTGTACATATATGACATAGACAGTTTTGGTACTAAATATATCCTTTGCACTTATTTATGCTTTCAAAGAAAAAAAATGCATGGATTTCTTTAATATAGTCTCACTGCCATGGCAAATAACTAAAAACTGAACAGGTGAGGAAAGAAGGAACAGAGAAAGAAGGAAACCGTGTTAGCTGCTAGCTAAGTGACATACAGACAAAGAAACCTTGGAGAGATCATCCCAAGTGTTGACTAGAAAACAAACCTGAGGGCCAGAGTTATACAGAAAAGCACTCAAGGCCATGCATATGGGGCAGAGTTGGCGCTAAACACCTAAACACGGTTGTGTGATGCATTTCAGTGGTCTGCTTATTCTAACTCAGATGTCTGAGGATGGACAGGGTGGAGATGGGAGAACTTATCTTTCATTCAGTGTCTCTGCTCAGTAAACAGTTTTCCCCCTTTTGTTTGAATGCTAGATTTGGAGTAAAAATAGACAGTGTATACTTTGACTTATACCAGATTCATTGCATACAAGAACAGTTATACAGGAATGAATTACTACATGCCTAGAACTTTGCCATTATTCCTTCTCTGCCTACCTAGTGGAGTGATCTTAGGCAAATTGTTTAAATATTTAGGGTTCAGTTTCCTTAAATCAAAAGTAAGTGTCAAGTAGTTGATCTCTGAAGTCCTTTCGAGTTCAAAAATGCTGTGCTTATCCATCCTGAATAAGTGTATCCATGAGGATACTGAGACAGCAATATCACCTGGTTCTTAGCTGATGGCATATTCCAATTAAACATGAAAGAAAAGGAAATCTCAAACGTAATTCAAGTGTTGCCTTGATGTTCATCTGTAGAGCTGTCTCACCAGTTGCAAAGCCTTATATGAAATCTTCCATTCAAAGTTTTGTGGCATAGGTAGGAAAATAGTATATACCTAAATTCAGAGAATTAGGCCACTATTTCAAAGTAAAAAGAAGTCAAAACTTTTTTTGATAATACCCTTACTGTTGAAAAGTATAATGAAAATAAATACAAAAAGTCTGTCATTTGTATCCCACCTGCTTCTAGTTTAGAATAAAATAGCAGTAGAAAGAAATTTATGACTTCTAGTAAACACGTGGAAGAAGACTACTTGATCATTATTGAAGATAAATAACGCACTTTATAAAACAAAGAATAAATGATAGGAAGTTATAAATTTTGAAACTTCACAGAGCTAACAACTTTCTATACTTAACACAGAAAAATGGGTCAATAGATATTAAGGCATTAAGTCAGTTATGGCCGAATTCATTATTCAGTTTCAGAACACCAACAATAATAGAGTATTTCCTCCCTTTATAAATTACTCATTCAGACTTTCCAGCAATCCACTAATTCTTATGCTAGAGAGCATATAAAGAAGTCTTGTAATGTAGTTGTGTAGTGTCAAAATAATTAGGGTCCAAACAATCAACCTCCCATCAAATATTTTAGGTTGGTTAAATTAGTAGTTTAAGTAGCAAAGAATCATATTTCTGTTATTTCAGCCAACTCTCTCTCGTTCCGTAAACTTCTAGAATATAACTTAATGTTTATACCCTTTACTCAATCATTCTCTTTAATGCTGAATGCTTAATGTGTTTTTAATGATCCTAAAAATAAGCACCCTTAAAGATCAGTCCTGGACTGTTGCTTGAGGATGGTTTCTTAGAAATATGAATCATAGAGTGTAAGAGACCATGTGTTCTGCTTTTCAGAAGCTGCAAACACCGTGGTTCTGTTGTATGGCCATAGCCACCCAATATTCCAAGTATTGAGGGTCTCATAGGTGACAACTATTTGCCAACTTAATATGTTAAAGAAGAGGTCTGTTGCAGTTGAAGGACACCCATTCTTTCCTGTGTGCATAGGGGTTTTAATTTTTTCTTTTGTGAATTATTTCATAGTGTCTTACTTCCAATTAGAGCACTGACTTTTTCTTCCTCTCTTTGATTTTTGACAAAAGTATTTTCTAAGTTTATTAAATGCCATCTACTATTTTCCACAAGTTTTCAACATAAACTATATGAAAATGCTTCTATTTATTTATTCCTCTGTAAGCTTTTCTTAAGATTGCCCTAAAATTCATCTTTATTTCCTTATAGTTTTTCAATAACATGTTAGTCTCAATCACTGATGACCTAAAAATATTGAAAAAGCTGGCCTGTGTTTAGAATTCATTTAAATTTTTACTTATTCATTCATTTTGTTTATGTTTTTTTTAGTGTGTGGGCATACATACCATGTCAGAGAACAACTTTCAGGAAACGATCCTCTCCTTCTACCATGTGGGTTTTGGGGATCAAACTCAGGTTGTCAGCCTTGGCCGAGGCAACCTTACCCACTGAGCAATTTTTCAAGCCCTAGAATTCATTTAAAGTTAACTCATTTTAGATGAAGATTGAAAAGGACAGCTCAGGGACTATGGTGGAAGAGGAGACAGAAAGATTGTAAGAGCCAGCATTGGTCCATGAACATAGGGAAATAGACTTTCAGGCCACTGGAAGCTTGCTCATGTAAACCTGTGGCAACGGGGGCACTGAGCACAAGACCCATGCCAACTCAACAAGACAAGGGCCCAGAATGGAGAGGGAAATGGGCAGTGGGCCAGCCCTAACCTGGCGTGTGTTGGAGACTGATTATTGCTGGGTGAGGGAGAGAGAGTACATACATCTTCTTAAGATCTCTAGATGGAGTGAATAGACCCCAGTGGCATCTGAGTATTTTACCAGACTTGACTGAGTGGGACATAACATGTATGGCAGAATACATGAGGCCCAGTGAGGGGTGGAGTGAATGGCAGGGGGTACCTAATTTGATTAAGAACTGTTGTGTGAAATGTACAAAGGCTCAATTAAAAATGTATATATATATATATGAGAAAGATTAATGAGTGAACATAGGGCTTAAAATGAACATGGATGGTGAGTCAATATTTTATTTACTAGACATTTTAAATATACTCATTCATAAATCATATTTTTATACTTTAAAATGGATTATTTCAGGTCTATAAGAAACGTAGATGATAGTATAATGGTTAATCTTGAGCAGAAACATTAAGGCTGAAATTGGGACCAGTAGCATTCCTCTATCCAGCCCTTTTGTGTATATGTCTGTGTGTGTGCTGGTGCACATGTGTATACACATGCATGTGGAGGTCAAAGTCAACTTAGGAACCATTCCTGAGAAGTTTTGCACCTTGGTTTTAAGACAGAATCTCTTACTGATGCCTGTGACTCACTAGTTAGCTAGGTCAACTGGTCAGTGAGCCCCTGGGTCCTCCTGGATTCTGCCTCCCTAGCACTGGGGTCATAAGTGTGAGTTTTCACAGCAGGCTTTTTAAATAGGCACTGGGACTTGAACTCAGTCCTCACAATTGTACTACAAGTACTTTACAGATCTCTCCCCTGCCTCACTGTCCCCAATTCTGGTGTCTTCCTTTCTTACCCAAAGGTAACCATTAGTAGAACTTCATTTTTCATTTGCTCCTTTTTCCAAATCAGAAAGCTAATCATACCATTTTGTGTTTGATTGCATTTAATATATTTTACAAATACATTTATTTACAGTGAACAATTAACTATATTTGTCTCTCATATTCGTGGAGAATGAAATTCTTTTTGGTTCCAAACTTGTCATTTTTATACTTTATTTCCCTGTGCAGCAAAAGATGGTAGATGACAAATGTTTTACTCAAAAATGTCAACATATGTCCCACACATAGCTCATCATGTCTGTATAAAATTGAGATATTCATTTAAATAGTCTTTATACCACAACATATGCATGTTTTATTTGATATATATAGATATAAATATTTAAAGCAAGACTTTACATAAAAATAGTGTTTCTTGCCGACTGAATCTTAAAGTATCCTAGATGTACTAGCAAGAGCATAATGAGTCTTTCATGTAGAATATGAGCTGGCAGGAAAAATATGGCACTGTGTAATTTATGTAAAGAATACATTTTGATAAATATGCATATTATGTCTAATTCTGCTTTTGCAAAATTAGGAGTCAAGAGACAAATGAAATTTTGATTCTTCATAATATATATGTTTCTATTTTGCTAGTCACACAGGTTCACTTATGCATTTAGAATAAATTTACTTATATTTGCTACAAAAATTGCCAAACCACAGTATATGAGGTAAGCACTGGTCAAGAGAAAAATACTATAGATAATTTTTAATATTCACATTTTTAAATATATTAAGTAAAAACCATCTTTCATTATAATCTATTAACATACACTTGATGAACAAGACTAACAATGTGCTTTTCCATACTCTAAGAATTTCTTAAATTTTATTATTATTTTTATCCCTTTTTGCATCTAAAATTGTTTTTCAAAGTAACGTTTGAGTGCCAGTGAATTATGACTTTCAACTCTGTCATTACATAGCTGGCGACAAGGCTGGCCAGGTTAGGTTACTTGCTTAGGTTGTGATATATTTTTTAAACCTTAGAGTCAGTGTAATCCAACATTCACTTACCACCATATTAAAAACATGAAATCTTCAATACGACACAAAATCATGAGGTGTCATAAGCTATCATTTTAATATTTTAAAAAGCAGGTTCTCCCAATGCCCTGACTCCCAGAAGACTACTTTAAATGCTTTAGCTTTCTGTTATGCCATCAAAGTCATTGGACTGAGTTACAAAATAGGGCCATAATTCACCAGCTGCTATTGTGCACATGCAATTCTTTTGTTCAAGAGAATTTCAAAGAGTATTACAATTTTATGGTGTTCTCCTAATGATTTCTTATTGTTGTGAAAAAATCCACAAGTTAATACATTTATATTAATTTTTTATATTACATTAGGAATTCATTGCCTTTAAAATGTATTAGAGATTTTTTCCTGATTGCCAAAGTAATGCTTTTATACTAAATGTTTGAAGATTGTTAGAAAGTACAAATAAGAAAAATTCAAAAGCAATTATAGTTCTACCTTTAAAATAAGTATTGTCCAAATATCAGACATTTGAGACTTTTCAAAATTTTTACTGGTATCCTTATTGTTACTGTGAACACATTTTTATATATTTCAAGGATTTTATTTGATGTTTGATAATTTTATACATGTGTGATGCATTTTGATCATATTCTTTCCTCCCTAACCTTTTCTTATCATCTCCTATTCCCTTCAAAACCCTTCTTGTTCCCAACAAGTCCCACACCTCTATCCCTATCTATTTTTTTCTTTTTCATGACCCATCAGTCTATGTTAAGGGTGCTTTCTTAGGCATGGATGAGGGGGTCATGTCCTTGATCATGGGTAACTTACCAGTAGCTTCACCGCTGAAGAATGAGTCTCCTCAGTAGCCATTAACTTCCAATAATTCCTCAGGGAGAGGCAGGACATTTGTTGCCCCATGCCTGTCCACAATGGAATGTTGATGGGTTGAGTCTTGTGCAGGCCTTCCTTATCCAGATAGCCACAGCTGTGGTGGGTTCATGAGTGCAACAGCCATGTCATGTCCAGGCACTTCTCCCTATCCTTTGGCTCTTACATTCTCTCCCCCTTCCAATTTTCTCTGATCCTTGGAGAGGGTGATAGAGATGCCCTGATTGGATAGTCACTCAGCAATCTATTCTCCACACTTTGACCTATGGATTTCGACATTAACTGTTGCCCACATTTAGGCACAATTTTTGACTTTGTGTAGAACCAGTCACTTTCTTCATGACTTCTGTTTCACTTTGTCACATTGCTTCCAATGGAATTTTTGTCAAGTAGCAATGACCTGATAATATTGTGCTGCTTTTACCATATTGGATATAGTGATTTTCTCAAAATACTTGTCTCTTCAGGTGGTGTAAATTCTTTCAGTATTTTCATTAGAGGTGACTAGTTTTCCAACTGTTAACCCACCATATAGAACCCTCTGCTCAAATTCTTTCAACATGTACCTGATGAACATTTTTATTTGCTGGTATATTTTCTTATACATGTGAATTTTTTCATTTTGTCACATAAATTTGAGTAGTGCAGGTGTGAATCAGGCTGCATCATCTCAGTTTGGCTAGGCACACTCAGTGAGGTTCACATTAAGATGAAGTCTCCTAATGTTGCATTTCTAAAAATGCACCCATTCATTGCATGATGTATGCCTTTCTTGTTTTGCAAAGATTTATTTGTTGAGTTTAATACTTTGATAAATTCTATTGCCACTTCCTTTAAAAACTGAGATGGATGTAGGGAGTCCCTTGAAGTATAACATCTTAGAATTTGTTTTGATGTATCTAGTCAGTTGGCTGAAAATTTAGAATCCTACTCTGTGGTATATATTTCCTGAATGCAATTAATAGAAAACCAGTTACTTTCTCTGATCACATTAGTTATTCCTTTATATTTCTGTCGAGTCAAAATTGATAGCTTGTTTATGACAATGATTCACTGTTTTAGGGTTTATGTTTTATAATTGCATGATCACTCTATGATGCATAGATAGAATTCTGTGCTCAACTATTTCTTTGGCATCCATCAGTTGTAGTATACAATTTTTTCCATTGAGTATGAAGGAGACAACATATTTTACCTTACCTTGTTCTTTTATGAAACAATGACCATGATTTTAGCATAGTTTAAGAAAAGTGGTGTCTTAAAAATACAACCAGTATCTGGGTGGGAAGGTATATGTATTAGCTGTTAAATACTTTCCTATTACCATGATAAAACACCATGACAAAAGCAACTAAGAGAGGGAAGAGTTCACTTGGGCTTACAGCTCCAGAGGGATGAGAGTCCTTCATAACAGGGGAGGCATGACAGCAGACAGCTGGAGAAGGAAGCTGAGAGCTCACACCTTTAAGGAGAAAGTTTAGGGAGTAAGCTGGAAGCCGGCTAAAGCTATGAACTTTCAAAGCTTGCCTCCAAAGACATGCTTCCTCTGGCAAGGCTACACCTATTAAAGGTTTCATGACCTTGCCCAAACAGCATCACCAACTGCAGAACATATACCAAAGTGTTCAAACCTTGAGCCAATGAGGGCCATTTCTCATTTAAATCACCACAGTGTATGAACATAAGTGTATACAAGTATATATACACACATACCTAGACTCATGTATATATGTATTTGTATATTAGCTATGTATTTATATATTATAAAATCTATTTCTATACACAAATATTAGGATTATAGATTTTTTTATGCCTCTGAGAGGTTTTTTTTTTGCATCAGTGAATGAAGTAGAGAATGGTTCAGATTATCTGTTTTGCTATACAGAAGTTTGTAATTCTTTGAGACGATGGTTATAAAAGTTTGGGTAGTAAAGTTTTGCTCCTTAATCTGCTGAGTTCAAATACAGTTAAGAAGTAGTTGTTAATTACACTGTCATTAGGAGTAGTTCTTTGTGCTTTAAAAACCTAATAAAATCAATACTTTCTGTGTCTAATTCCCACAATTTTTAAATGTCTAAAAAAATTCATGGTGAGAAGGAAGGAAGGAAAGAAGGAAAGGGTGGTATTGTTGGTGTTTTCTCCATTCACAAAAGCAAACCTAATGTTAGGGCTAAGCTGACATTTCAATATTTTGGCACTTGGCAAAATAGTGGTGCTTATCAATTAAATTCATTCTTTGACAATGTTATACATGTCTATAATGCATCCTGACTATTCTTGCCCCACCCCTTCTTCTCTCCCTTCCACTCCTATTTGCTTCCCTCTTCTCTACAAATCTATTTCCCACATCAGTGTCTTTTGATTTTGTTTTGTGAACTGTTGAATTTAACCAGGGATGTCTGTGAGACTATGAATTTGAAATTATTTATTGGAGCCTGTTGGCCTTACCAGTAGGTATGCAACTGAAAACAATAACTCCCCTTCTTCTAGAATCTATCAGTAGCCAACAGTTCTGTAGGGAGGGGTAGGTCCCCATGAGTCCTTCATCTATCCATGACTAATTGCTGACAGGACCAGTCTTGTACAGGTCTGGTGCAGGTAACCAAGATTTCAATGGCTGTCATGTCAAAAGATGGTGTTTCACAACTCTTGCCCCTATCTTTCTGCTCTTACATGCTTTCTGACCCTTCCTCATGATGTTGCCTGAGCTTTAAAGGCAGCGGTATAAATATCTTCTTTATGGTTGAGCATTCAAGTCTCAATTGTTCTTAGCACCTTGAACATGAGAAAGTCCTTGCATTTGCCATGGTTCATCACCTAAAGAGGTTTCTCTGATTCAGACAGAGTAGCATTTGTCTATGGATATATA
>NW_008331125.1:6148975-6166258 GCF_000622305.1 Nannospalax galili
TATATATATATATATTCAGAGAGCACTTTGAGGGTTTGTCAAATTAGCTAAATAGCAGTAGTTAAGTAACCATCTAGGACCTATGCCTTTCACAACCATGTGTTTCTACAAGGTTTACAGTGCCAGGCATGAATTCCTCCTGTGGGTTTGCCTCAAATCCAATCAAAGAACAGTTGTTTACTCCCATGTTAGTCCTGCCACTGTTGTATAAGTGGATACCTCTTGCTTGGCAGGTTGGTATTGTTCAGACCTAGGTATGACTATTGATGCCTTTTCTCCCTCAGCAGTATGTGTAGCACCTTCTGGCAACAGAAAGTTAGTCTGAAAGGAGAAAATCTCCAGCTCAGTTCTGGCCTGATTTCTCTGTATCTTGCAACCAGAGTGTATGGTATTTTCAGCAATAGGGTCTTAGCATCTAGTTCTGGGGGATAATCAGGAGGAATGGCAACAATCTATATTGTCTGAGGGATCTCTGCGTTCCTCTGACCAACAACTCATAGGGAGTTATCTTACATCTAGCACAGTGATTTTTGTTTGGTATCCCACAGCATTATCCAGCCTTGCATGCCATGTCCTGTAGTCCCAGCACTTGGGAGGCAGAGGCAGGAGGGTCTCTGTGAGTTCAAGGCCAGCTTGGTCTACATAGTGAGTTCTAAGACAGCTGGGGCTACAGGGAGACCCTGTCCCAAAAAGCCAAAAAAAAAAAAAAAGATATTTCCAATTTTAAAAATAATAATTTTAATCACACACTTAACAGTTTACCTGAGTTAAAGATTTCAGCTCTGTTTCAATTGAATAGAAAACACCCTAATCCATTTAATTTAAATAGAAAAATCAGAAATGAATCCAATTCTAATTTTTTTTTCAGCTCTCTTTTTTCTTAGAGCAACACATCCCTATTAGGGAACAGAGGCATTGAAACTTATACTATTTCTCTCTCTCTCTCTCTCTCTCTCTCTCTCTCTCTCTCTCTCCTCTCTCCTGTATTCTTAAGAGAATTCAAAATACTCAAGAAGCCATTCAAGATACTAGTTTTGTCCTTGCTACCAAGGATTTCTTCTTTTGCATCTGTTTTGGCTCGCAAGCATTACTTCTCTCAGCTATCATTACCCACTGATTTTGCTTTATTATGTGCTTGAGCTGCTCTCTTGGTAATATACGACCTCTTAACATCTGCCCCTCAGAGCCTTGATGCCCTTTTTATTTCTACCTGCAACTTTAGTTACTAATCATCTAATGGGGAAAGTGACACTTTCACCAGTGAAAAATCTGTTATTTTTCCCAAAGGAACTTAGCACATGAAAAATTTCAAAGCAGGACAGTGTCCTATCCATCTCGAAACCTTCATTGTATTATTTCTAGCTCCTACTCCTACTGAGAGCATTCCTCATCATATTGAGAGATCATCTCAGACATTAAGTGGATGCCACCACTGAGTCCATGGAATGAATTTTCTTAAGGTAAATCTATATAAAATGCACTTAATAAATATTAAATGCTGTCAAATTTCAATTATTCATGGGTATATTATTCACCTTATAGCTGTGATATGACTTTAAATGTCATATTTACATAATGAATGACTCTATTTAGTGACTTAATGGGTTCTTGGTTTATAATCATCCAAAAGGGATTAGAAGTGAGTCTTCTTTAAACCAATTTTATTAATTAATTACTACCAATTCTTGGTTAAAGGGAAGATTTTGCCTTTAAACTGCTTTGCCTCAATCTGCAAGCTGATCCTGAACATTACAGTATTTAATGATATGAGAGGGTTTGGAAAAAGCTAATCTGGGAATTAGAATTTAAAATGTCAGAAGTTTTCCATTCCTTTTTCAATCAAGCCTTTATAGTGGGGTTTTGTTAATCTGTGAATTAAGTTACTCAATGAATCAAAAACTTCCTAATAAAAACAAAACCCTTTTGATAGGAAGGAAATCTCTCTCTCTCTCTCTCTCTCTCTCTCTCTCTCTCTCTCTACTCTCTCTCTCTCTCCTGTTTGCCTGTCTCTTTATCTCTATGTGTGTGTGTGTATCTTTAGACATTTGAAATCACAGTGCAGTTTGGTAATCAATAAAATTATAAGCATGGTTGGATTTTTACTAAAGATATTAGTAAGAGCTAAATATATAGATAAAGATACAAAATTTCAGAGAAGGATGGGTTAATACTGAGTTTATTTTAACCCTAGGATAAAAAAATCACATATAGGAAGAAGAGTAAACTTTACTGAAACTATACTGTAGAGAGTTACCAGAGAATGTTAGGGCTTGCCTAGATATAACTAGAATATCTCATTAATTCTTTGTAAAATCATGGAGACAGCTTGCCTAGCTGACCCTATAGTGGTGACCGTACAGCAGAGATCTTTCTGGACAGATTTGGAAATTGTCAGCAAGTTTATTGGGTCTATCAACATTTGCAAGGCTGGGGGTTGTCTGCAGTGGCAAGGATTGGGATTTACTTAATACATTCAAGCTGGATACAGCCTTGTGTGCACATTAGCGGGACAACTTACGTGCGAAAAATACGAGCAGCCTTCAATTACTGTGCATTTTATACCAAATGAATTAATAGCTTAGGAAAGGAAGCAAAAATTAAATTAGACACACAAATATTTTTGCAATTTGCCATTTCTACAGAAGGTAATTTGTGTATGTTTACTTTGAAAATGCTTTCTGAGAAAAGAAATGACTGAAGGAAACATTAACTCTAATAAAAGCTAAATTAATGTGTCTCCATGTGATGACCATTAGGAAAAAAACAGTTTCTTGAATTACTATAGCCGGGCACCAACTCTTTTAGAATGCTCATATTTTAAAAGGATGGAAGGTGTGCTAGAAAGTCTTTACTGCAAAATCCTTAAAGGGCTGCTCTTATCAGATAGGAATACATTGTTAAAAGGATTTTCATCTTCATTGTGCAAAAGTGTGTTGGAGATCGCAATCCATTCTTCCCTGCTGTCGTCCTTAGCACACCAGCCTACCCTGTGTTGTGCTCCGCATAATCATCGGGGTTGTAAATACACCTTTTTGATCACTGCCTCAATCCAAGCAGGGTGATGAAGGCATGAAATGAAGCAGGAATATTTGCTGTCTACATTGAGGAAGCAACGGTTTCCTAGGAAGCCTGAGTTTATATCTTTGTGACGTATTTCCCTCTAGCTTCTAATGAAGCTGGAGAGTTTGTAACTGAATATATGTCTGAGCTCAAATAAAAATGAAGGGAAAAATAAGTACTGGATGTAACTCCACAGAGTTCATAGTTCATAGAGTGATAGTTCATTGGACACAGCTAAACTTAAGGAGTTTGGGAAAATAATTAGTTGATGAGAAATGAAAATCAAGATACTGGAGTTTTCAAATAATCAGCTATTGTATGGAGATGACTGTGTTATGGCTCTCATACTGAAAATACTAAATTCTGATTAATAAGGTAGTGATTTTCTGTTCTATCAAAACTTATTAGCTTCAGTTCACAAATGGTCTAGCATATGTCACAGAAAGGCCATGGGATACATAACTGAAATGACTGAAGTGCACGTTCTCTGATTGTAATTCACAGTGATCACTGTGCCAAGCTGTGTAGAAATTAAGCTCTGAAAGCAGCAGAAAATGATCAAATGGCCAGATTTGGAGGCTATTTACAGTTAAGTCAAAACTGAACAGGGAGAGAATGAGGGAATTCTCTGATTAAAAGCAGCTGCCAAGTTCCTTTGGTCTCAAATAGCTTGTTAAACGAATCTCAGAATTGGAGCTAGTTTAAATGATAAATATTTCAGTCCTACACTGTTCCACGAGCATAAAGTCTGACTTGAAAGTTTGTAATTAAAACGGTCGTGTCTTTGTTTGTTTGTTTGTTTGTTATGTGTATGCATGTATTGCCTGCATGTAGGTAAGTGCACGCCTCTCGTGTCGTGCAATGCCCACAGAGGATAGAAGAGGCTGTTGGGTCCTCTGGAACTGGAGTTACAGACAGTTGTTAGCTGCCATGTGGGTGCTGGGATTCGAATTTGGCTCTTCTGCAAGAACAGTCAGTGTTCTTAACCTCTGAGCCATCTCTCCAGCCCCAAATGGTTGTATTTTAAAGCATCACTATCAATGTATCATCTAATAACCGAGTACCTTATTCTAATTTGAAAATTTCTATGGTTTTTATAGATTTTATAGACAGCCACAATATTACCTTCCTGAATTTTCTTAAATTCTGCATCTGCCAACCATTGCTTCACTCCTGCTTCTTCCTCTTCCTCTTCTCAGTGATGCAGGATTTGGCGGCTTTGCTCTTCTCCTCTCCTCTAGCTCACTTCTCCAGTTTTCTGACAGAGAACAAATGACATTACTAGCTTTTCAGTGTTTTTGGATTTGGAAGCATTGTCCTACAGCAAGACTCACTCTCTGTGTTGACTGCCTTAAGCTCTGCTTGTTCTGAGGCCTGCATGTCACAGCTGTCCTATGCACCAGAGTGTTAAGACAGATTTCTGGTGCCCTTGAGGAGCTCATATTTAGTTTTGAGATGTAGGTTTTACTACAAATATATACAAAATTATACTGGGGAGTTGAGAAGTTGTGCTTTTCTGACTGATTTAGTCTTGGAGGACATAAGAAGTTAAGAAGTTGATTTGATAACAATGATTTCACATTTATTTGTAAATGGCAGAAACAAATGTTTTATATCTCTTATCTGAAGAAGGGAAAGTTCTTAGCATTAACTTTGCTTCACTCTATGGAGATTCCTGCTATTTTCTCCTACCATATGAAAGAATGTAGAGCTATCTGCCACTACCACAGACAATTCAGTGCTAGACATGGTGGGTCATAAGTAGTCTGGGAGTCTGGAACAGTCCTGCCAAACATCTGTTACTCATTAAGTGAATTTTCCTTCCATAAAGCATCCCCTTTTGTTTTCTACCACTAGCTTATTCTTCAACCTTGTTCGCCTTAAGAATAGAATAAATCTAATGCACCATCTCTTTTGCTAAAACTAGTAACTTATATTGTAACAATAATGTCTTGCTTCTGCTAAAATAACTCTCACATCTCTACCAGGATAAAGATGTGGAAGTACAAAGAGGCAAAAAGGGAGACAGAGAACTCTATTGTACGTTTTAAAAACTACCAATTTTATTTTGGAGTCTCAAAATGTTACTAGTATCTATGATTTAGGATAAGCTAATGCTTGCAACAAAAAGTATATGATGGATCAGACACAAGGGATCAGTTATTGACCTTCTCAACCAAATATCCTGGATTCTGGATAGTGGAAGCTTTGTGATCTTTAGTGCGTGTTTTCCAGAGTTGAATATGCGGGCATCTCTGTAGAAGGTTTCTAGGAGTCTGCACAGAATACCAGTCATGTGACCATGCCCTACTACAGAGGCTGGGAAGTGAAATCTAACCATGTAACTAAGAAGAAAAGGATTTCCTGAGCAATTATCAGTATAATCACTTTTAGAGCAACCAGAAGACTAAAAATCAGATTTAAAGTGGTATAAATGAAGCCAGATCTTCACCCAAATTCAATGTTTTTAAAAATGTGTAGAAGGCTTAAAATTATAACAAGTCTTCCAGAATTTTAAACCTTTACCAAGATGACATGGAAAATATGAATTAGAAAATTGCTTGTCTCAAAGGTAAAATCTTAGTACAAAATCAAATCATACATAATTATACAGATTGTTCTAATGTAATATTAGAGTCATACAAATAAATTTCCAGGATTAGTGCCTCTATTTTTTCCCTTAAGAGCAATGTTACAGGCAGCAGTGCAATTTTTCAGAGCTGCTACCAATTTGACTGGTGATTCATTTTCAGGGACAGTGTTCTATGAATGATGAGATCTGCTCTCAATCTCATTCTCATCTTATTTTCATCCTCAAATTTCTTAGCAGCTTTTTAGGTTTAGAAAAAGCTTCATGCTGTTATTGTATAGGGAGCAGCTGGCTATTTGCCTTCTGGCAAGATATTTATTTATTTTAGGAATTCTTTTTTCTTTGTTACTCTGTATTATAGCAGAACACACACAGGAAACTATGTACACCATACACATACAATTCCCCATACTCAGGTAGCCACGCCTAGTTCAAGAAGCAAGGTTAAGAGCTGCCTCTCCCATCCAACATCCACACCTGTTCTCTCCCTGTGACTTTCTCTTCCTTTTAAAGGTTAAAAGGGGCCTCAGTCACATTAGCACTAGGAGAGCTTGGCCTCTTGCTGTGCTTTCTAATGGGTGGAATTTGTTAGTAAGGATTTCCTCCTTTTGTTCAACATTAGCTTGTGTCATCATCCATATAGCACTGTGAGAATAGACTAAAGTTTATTTATTCATTCTATTATTGAGAGGCATCTGTACAGTTTATTGGTTTGGGTTATTACAAATACTCTAAATATTCTAGCATGTCTTTTATTTAAAATGCATACACATTTCTGTTGAGTATGTAGCCAGACGAAGAATTTGGAGTTTGTACAGCATGAATGAATTTGGCTTTAGTAGAAATGCCAGTTTTCCAAAGGAGTTGCATCCATACATTCAGACATTTATTATTTTTTTAACTTAAGAAGAAAATAAAGGAGGCAACTTTTTTGCATAAAAATAGAACTCACGCTGGGTGTGGTGGCACGTGCCTTTAATCCCAGCACTCCGGAGGCAGAGGCAGGCAGATCTCTGTGAGTTCAAGGCCAGCCTGGTCTACACACTGAGTTCCAGGACAGCTGGGGCTACGGAGAGCCCCTGTCTCAAAAAGACCGAAAAAAAAAAAAAAAAAAAATAAAACTCACCAAGTATTCCTCTTTTCCAAGTCCTAACATTTTTCTGCTAGAGAACCTTTTCCCAAAGGCATGGGAGACTTGCTGGAGACAGTGTTAACCACTGCCCCTTGCTTGATTTCAGCTTTCAAAGTACACTATTGTAGACATAGGTTTGAAATAAAAGTATTAATTTTATGCCAGATTTTACCGTTCTTTCTTTGAACTACATTGCAATACCTGCCAAACGAATCTGGCTTCTGCTCTTTTTTTTTCCTTCTTCTTTTCTTCTTCTTTTCTGTCAGTTTTATGATAATGATCTGGAAATACATTCATATTTTTCTCCTTTCTGGATCATTCATTGTGTCTTTCTACTTTGTGCAGACTTATTTTTTTTCCTATGGCCTTTGTAAGTTACTAAATTATTAATCATAGTGAACTTTTGTCTTGAAAAATGTCTGTTTTGTTCTTTTCCTGTTAAAATCGTAACTGTAAGCATCATTTATATATACATATTTGAACATCCAAATGCTGTCTTTTCATTGATTATAAAGCTAGAATTCAGTTTAGCTGTAGTTATATAGATGAAGAGAGTGTATCTGTCCATCTGAACAACATGAACTAAATACAAATGGCTTGACCTTGAGTTTTCTAGATTCACCTTTGTATACACTGTCAGATCTCAAGGTAATTAAATTATGCCAAAAGGGAAAAGTATGCCACTGAGTTAGGGGTTCCACTAAGAAATATTTGGTATGAGCCATGTATGTTCTTGTTTTTTTGTTGTTGTTGTTTTTTATAAATGCAACTTATATTAGGTTGCCTACTTTTAGTATGCCAAGTGAAGTCATTTTCTAGAAGAAATACTGCATACCTATCACTTCATGAAATCACAAATGTTATTTTAAGAAACTAAGTAGTAAATGCCACCAAAGATAGTTCATTAAATCAGGTAAACATAAGTGAATGGGAGCCACATGACACTTTCTCCTTTCTGTATGAAGTGCTAAAGCCTTTCTTAAGGCGACACAATGATGCTGTAATAAAACTTCAAGTGCTTGTAGGTTTGGCATTTGGAAGACCAGATGTGATCAACAAGGGGAGCATGGACCAGAAAGTCCTGTTGATGTAATCCATGCAGCATAGGCTGGCCTGATACGAGGCCAAGCTGCTTCCTGGATTTTTATGTGAATGTTCCCTCTATGACTCATCCTGCCTGCCTGCCTGCCTGCCTGTCTCTGCTTCTCTCTCTACTCTCTAGTCACCCCCCCCAGTCTCATCATGTTTTTGAAACTGTTGCCAACATCTAGGGTCCATGAATACTATAAGCATAAGATGTAGAGATCTCACATAGATATATGAAGTGTTTATAATTTTTATCTTTCTATAAACACACATGATTCCAGAATTAAATGATGATAATTACTACAGCCACTCACTTTAAATTTTACACTTCTAAAATAGGAATGAGACAACAAATTAAATGCCTATATTTAGTTACATTTCACTAACTGTAGAGGATGAACATCAAAAAGGTATTCAAACCCAATTTTGTGTTCTACACTAGAGTACACTAGCTGGCCTCAATGTTGTTTCCCTTTAAATATTAATTTAGAGTCATAAATTATTATTTATATGAGACACTGATGGCCAAACCATCAGAGTAAGCCACATGGAGAGACCAACAGCAAGGTGTCTAAGTGACCCACCACACAGAAAAAGAGAAGCCAGTCATATCTCTCCATGTTCAGCAGACAATTTTCCATTATTGTGCATGTGAATTCTTAGAAAGGAGAAAAAAGGAAAGAAATACCAGTGTAGAGATTTACTTGGTCAGGCCTCGCACAGAAACATCTTGGAGAGATTTGAGGCAGTGTTTAAATCAAATTTAAGATCTCTCAACCTCCTTGAGAAGCACAGAGTAGGAATTATTAAAGTTTTATGCTTTTGGCATGATTCTATTTCAGTGGAACCAACGGTACTCTTTCAAATTGCTGGTTATTCTTACCCATTACCTTCCCAATACTTACTACTATTGCTTTGGTTACCAATATTGAGAGAATGCCATAAATCAGACACATGCATGCATTATTCTTCTGAACTCACAAGCTAAATCTATGAATGGGGCTCATTTGGCGGTGTGCTGCCTCTAAGAAGGTAAGCAGTCATCTCATTTGCACAGTTACTGTGAATCAGGGACCTGGGTCCAAACAGCCCCTAGACTCCCAGGACCTGCTCAGGGCTGTAGCTGCTCCAGGGATCATTCTCACTTCTTTCTCATCATGCTTATTTATATTTTAACTACTGATTTGAATCAAGTTCTCAGACCAAGAGTTTTTACTCTTGAGGAAAAAATGATTCTGATTTTCTCGTCACACATTTTTCCCTTCCTTCAGGAGTGTAATCAAACATCAGCTGGAAACTTCATCTTAATATAAGCAAAAAATCAACCAGCCCACACATTTTATTTTCCCTGAGGCATATTGCTGGGAAAGTCTATTTTCAATTTTAAGAAATCAACATATGTTGAACCAACTGTTTTCATTTAAATTGACAGGAGGTAAAACTAAAAAATTATGTGGGGTTTTTTGTTGTTGTTGTTTTTATTTTACTTTTAGCATTGTTGACTTATTTTTCTTTGAGGCAGAAACCTACACTCTGATATATTTAATATTTACTGTGTTTGTACATCTGTGTGTGTATATGTGTGTGTGTGTGCAGACCAGAGGTCAATAACTGTTTAATTCTCAATTGCTTCTTTACCTTATAGTATGAGACAGAGTCTTTCGTTAAACCAGAAACTTGTGGATTAGCAAGACCTGCGGATCCTCCCGTCACCACCTCCCCAGTGTTAGGTTTACAGCCTCCCACTGCCAAACCCAGCTATTTATGTGGGTGCTGAGAATCAGAATTCAGGTCCAGATAGTTTTAGGAAAGGATAATTTTGAAATATAAAAACAGCTTTTAGTGTTCTGTTATAGATTTAAGCATTTATCACATTTTTTTTTCTTATTTTTGTTGGGCTATGGGCTCAGTGAAGACAAAAATATATCTTGTTCATCTTTGGATGCCAGTCTTAGTGTATTACCAGGCACACAATACAATGAATTGAACTGAGTATGTTATAATTGATTTCCTGTATTCCACATCTTTTTCATATATGTATGCAAAGCGTATGTATGTTTTGAATAGGGAAGTTATATTACTTCTTGTGAATATTTTAATCCTTTATCTAAGTTTACATTGTTATTGAATTTCTCACTAAAATAATGCTATGTTGATGAAGGAATGTTTTACTTAGCTCTGGTTGCAATACCAAAACACTATAATCTGTGTGGTTCACATAACAGAAATTTACTTCTTCATAGTTCTGGAGGTGCAAGTCTTGCATCAGAGTACCCAAATTATCAGGGTATGGTAAGGCTTTTCCTGGCTTGCAAACATTTGCCTTCTCATAGGGTGGAAAGATAGAAGTATTTTGGTATTTCTTCTTGTGAAAACACTCATCTCATCCTATGGGCCCTATCCTCATGAGCTCATCAAAGCTTAATTGCCTCCCAGAGGCCTCCATCTCCAAATACTATCACAACCAATGAATTTGAGCATCTTGTGTGCTTATGAGAACATAGTTCAAAGCTGTTATTCCTAAAAAGTTGAGTGAAATGTTTTGCATAACTGTTTTTCTATAATTAATCTATAATGATCAAATTTTTGAAACTTATACTTAACAATCATTCTGTTGGGGAGATTTTCTTTCCCAAGATGTATTTAATATTTAGTAGCACTTAATAAATATAATAGTTATGGTAAGGAAAGACAATGACCAGAGCAAATGCATGTGTTGGGGGCAGTTAAGATAACAAGGTTTCACAGTGTGGTTCTGAGCCTGGCAGCGCTGCAGGCTGTCACACACTTTCTCATCACAACATCACAGAAATCTTTGAAGTGATCTTTTCAGGCATTTCACAGGGAGGTATACTAGTTTTCCAGAGTCACATTGTAGATTAAAGATGAATTCAAGTCTAAGTCTTCCTTGCTCCAAATAAAGTAATTTTAAGATATCTGGTCTGTTACTGATGTTTAAAAAAGTTAGCCAACTTTTGTGGATTGGAAATTATTTATCTTAATAAAAAGCCTTAGGATTCATAATTGTTTCTTAAGTTTAAGAAATCCCAATAAAAAGGAGCAGGAAAATCACTTAAGATTCAAATTGATTTATTTTTTAAATAACATTTCAAATTAGATTTACTGTTGCCATTCACAGAGAACCAGGGCTGTAAATCAATTTTACATGTGGCATATTCTACTGATCACAGTCATCATATTTGTAGACTGACTAGTGGAGCATTCTTCCTTCCAAGTGACAGATCTCCTTTTTTGGGCAATGAATGAACTCCAACAGAACATCCTCTTAAAGTTTGGTTAATTCTTTTTTTCTTAACATTTCAGGGATTTTGCTGTTCTTTAAAAATATCATGCAAACATTGAGCATTTTCAGTGTGTAGATGTGCTGAGCTCAATGTCTGGTTGCATAAGATATGATCAATAGCAAATTCAGGGACACGAGTGGTTCTAAACTGATGGGAGAATACAGAAACAAAAGGCTGTTTGAGATCTTGCATGAATATGTAAGGACTGACTGAGCATCTCTGCCTAGGATGTGATGCACACATAGGACTTAAGTCCACCACCCCCCCAGGCAAACTGGAACAGAAGGGCCAAACCAAGGAGCAATGAATGTGATGAAGGGTAGAAGGGACATCAGGGTATAAATCACAGAGCGCTAGTAAGACTCTCAAGATACTATTGAAACATTTCATGACAATGACTTTTATTCTGAATTTTATGAATGAGAAGAATGTGAGACTTAGAAATTTTATGTTACTTATACAGTGTGATCAACTTAATAAAAAAGAAAAGAGAAATAGAGTTAGGTGAAAATATGTTTGAATCTGACTTCTCATTTTTATTGCATAAGAGGTATTTTATTATAATGTTATTATGCCTTTATTTTTATTTTGCTTCAGCAAAACAAAAGTGGAAAATCTAGCATATAAAAGTTCCCCCACATGGATCCATGTTTAGATAATTATTTCCAACAATACTTAACATTCAGACAACTCCAA
This sequence comes from Nannospalax galili, assembly GCF_000622305.1. NCBI lineage: Eukaryota > Metazoa > Chordata > Mammalia > Rodentia > Spalacidae > Nannospalax > Nannospalax galili. Next base: position 6,160,845 of record NW_008331125.1, read on the forward strand.
AATTCTCTACATCTTAAAAGGTACTATTGTATCAAGTAGTGTTCCCAGACAGTCTTCAGTGCAAGTTGACCTACTGAGTTCTAGTTAGCATATCTAGAGTCCTTAACACAAATGACAGAATGTATGAATTCCAGTGGGGGGTATGGGAGGGTGCCAGTGTGGAAGGGGGTATAAAGATGATTAAGATTGTTTGAGATGTTTTGTATTAAATACACAAAAATTCAATAAAACATTTAAGATTAAAAAGTAAAAAAGAAGATTGTCCAAATAAAAATATTTTGATTATGCATGTGAAAAAAAACAAAAAAAACCAAAAGACATTATGTGCCTGACATATGTCACCCCCAGCTGGTGGACTCACCTGAAGATGGAAGGGAGAGCACTCATGGACACCTAATAAAAACAATGGCGTCATGAATTCCTAATTCTAAGTTTTAATTTTGCATATTTAAACTCAAGAACCCTTGCTTTCTAGCCAATACCTATTCTCTTTCTAGTCTTACTTAAATAATTTTTCCATCAGATGGAGATAAAATTTTGACACAGTGTTACTGAATTTTACATTCATTAGAATTTTGATATCTAAATCTTTTTCTCCAGGAGACAAAAATGTTTTGACTGTCCTGACCGTAGAGCCTTCATGTATAGGACAGTGGAATACCCCATTCTGCTGTCTGTAGGCCCCCATTTACTGCTAGACATGAAGCTCAAAGAAGCATTCAGAAAACTCTGGGTGACACAGGAATGATGAGCCACCTAGGGTCCTCCCTGTGGAGGACTGAGGTCAAGAATAAAAGGAATCTGAAAAACATAGCCTGGCTGGTTTTACTAGGAGCCTAGTTTTCTGCTAAGTGAGGGAAGGAAACAAAAACCAAACCTGACAGCATGTTCCATGACATGAAGAGTAGCTTCTCACTCCCTTCTCCAGATAAAACTTTAATATAACCCATTTCAAAGAGAAAAGTTAGAGTTCTGCTTAGCTAAAAGCATCTTTCAAACACAGCTGTCATGTCAAATCCATGCAATATTATTTTGAACAACTTGAAATGCCTCCCATAAAGGAGATGTTCAATATTCTCACCTGTGAAAGCCCACATACCCTGGGTACCATACATCATCAGTGAATCAGACATAAAGCACATTGCTTCAATAGGTCCAGGCTGTACCTTCCAAGGACAGTATATTTACACCCATTTATCTGTCATCCCATTTATAGGTAAATGATATAATCTCACATATTACAATTTCTGTTTGCCATTGTATGGGATTTCTATGTCTCTATTTGCCCAAATTAGTATCATCTATATCCTGAGACTATAACAATAGTTCCTCTGTATTTCTTATGTATTTATTCTACCAACTCTGTATGAAATGCTTTGTATGTGATATCTCATTTGGTCTTACAGCACTCTGTAAGGTATTTATTCCTTCTACATGGGTAAGAAAACATGTTCACCTTTTCAAAGAATAGACTGCATCCATACACTGGCCATGAAAAATCCAGAGTCTCTGGGAGAGTACAGCTAATCTGTCATCATTTCCCACCTTTAAACTCTGAGGTTGGCTGTCCAGGGGCTCTCCTGGTATGGTTTGCATTCTCTATCACACATGAGCTTTGAAAGCTGTATGCACCTCCTCTCTCTTCATTCGGTTTGTCAATTAGAACTTTATCTTGGGGATGAAAGGTGGCTTTGATGGACTAAACCTTTATCTTGGAGATGAAAGGTGGTTTTGGCAGTGACATGACTTCAGTACCCTCTGCATTTCACACAATGCTAGGTCATAACCACATCAGCCTTGAAAGCAATTGTAAAGATTATTTTCAAAAGAGTCTGAACCATGACTGTATGAAAGTGAAGCAGCAATGATGAAAAGACAAAAGCATTTACATGAATTTCTTCAATTTTCAGATGCATAAAGCAATACAAAAGGGTCAAACTCATCTATCACACGGATATGAATACATTGTACTCTTTACTATGGATATTTAAAAGCAAAAGTTTCAAGAATGCATGAATGTTCTGAATTCAATTAGATTGAAGTCAAATGCCTTGGAATATCTTGACCAATAAGGAGCTTAAGTATTCAATATGCAAAATTATCTCTCAATAAGAATCTCTCATGTGAGCCCTTTAAACTGGCTGGCAACTGCATAATTTATCATGCCAGTAAGGTTTATTTAGAGAAGCAGAAATCTGGAATAAATACAATTTTCATGGGAACATGTAGAGAAAAGAGTTGGAAAAATTATTAGAAAAAGAGGGGAATGTGCAAACATAAATATTTGAGCAGACCGTGATGGTGATGCCTTTAATCCTGGCACTTGGGAGTCAGAGGCAGATGGATCTCTGTGAGATAGAGGCCAGCCTGGACTACATAGCCAGTTCCAGCCCATTTAGGAATACAGGGGGAAAAAGATAAAAAAGATAAAATTAAAAATAAGAATACTTCAAAATTTCTAGAAAAATTAAATTCACAGGATTAGATTTTTTAGTTGCAATGTGCTTTGATTCTATCAAATTATTCTTTTAAATTCAGGTTTTTCATCTTTAAGGATGGATATAATTCAACTAAAATTGTTATTAGAGACTTGTGCATTTCTCACTCATTAATATGATCAAAAGCATCTTATTTATGTCAAAAGAAGAAAACTGAAGGCCAGTCTTCAGGTGCTGTCCTAGAGCCACATGTTCTTGCCTTATTAGCATTGCTGAATAGCAGTGCTTGGGGTTGAATGGAGATTAATTACAGGCTAGGAAAATACTAGACCCTATTTTATTCTGCTGAATAGTGTTTTCTGCTGCTTCCTTATCTAAAAGCATGAGGACTTGGGAAACAAAGATGGTGACACGTTAGAGAATATTCAGGATGCACGCTCCTTCCCTAAGCTGTCAAAGGGTCTGTCTTGTCATCGGTGTGTCATCGTTTTTCACTGCTGCACCCCATGAATGCACCTGTCTTGCTGTGTGACTCTCGTTTGGAGTGAGAAGGCGCAGAGGAGCTTTCTAATCCAGAGCCTTGGTAGAAGTCAGTGGTGCATAGCGAACAGATACAGACTGCAGCCAGGGAATTCTTAGAATAGTTCAGACTGCTTTATATTTGACTTGTCTTTTATGGCAGATTCTAGCCTATTTTAGAAATTATTAATTTGGAATCACATTTTATTATTGCTCTAAAAATATAGTTATTGTTTAAATAATAGCCTTAGTTGCAACATAGTATGGCTTGGTAACAAAAGGCATGGGTCCTATAACCAGTCCATCTTATTCAATCACTACCTCAGTTCCTGCTTCTATAAAATAGAGAAAATAAGAGTATTTATCTCATGTGGTTGTTGAGTGAATTAAATGAATTATACATGTAAAGTAATTCCAAGAGTGACTGACACATCATGAGTCCTCATTAAATGTTAGATTTAAATGTGTCCCTAATGAGCATGCCTGCAAACCAGGCACAGGTACAAAGAACACATAAAGTTGATATTTATTGCATATTCATTATGATATCTGTATTGGGATAAAGAATACAGAGATAAAACTGTTTTCTTCCTAAGGAATGACAAAAGAAGGAAAAGAATCATACATAGGAAATAGTAACTGTACTAACACAACCCCAAGTCCAATGGTATTTACAACAGAGGTCAGTGTGGACTAAAATAATCACGGATGATGCAATGTATGTTAAACATGAACTGAACTAAGAAAACCAGGTTTAATGTAAAAATATTACTTTAAAACTTAAAATTGAAAGTGTTATTCCCTGTTCATACTATTTCTGTGTTCTTTGCTCTTAAAGCAATTTTTAAATTAACACTTTAATTTATGTTATTTTCTTCAGTGTTTTAAGGCAAAAGCAGTGAATTATGAAATATTAAAGGGGGTGTGTGGGGGAATGGATGGGGCGGGGTTCTTAATCTGATTAAGAACTGTTCTATAAACTAGGAGAGGTGGTGCAAGCCTTTAATCCCAGCACAGGGATCTCTCAATTAACAAAAAGTTTCTTCAGCATTTGAAAGAAATACTTTAATTTTCAAGACCTGTTGAATCTTCTAAAGTTAGAATATCTAATACAATAGGATAAAACTGGGAATCTGCATTTGTATGGAAATCAAGTGATTTTTTTTTTTAAATCCATCAAGCAATGGAATTTCTATCTTAAAGTCCTAAAGTTAGCAAAGCACTTGTCTAGGCTTCATGCAATTCATTATAGCTGTTTTTTGGCCATGAATCTTGAGAACCAAAAAGAGGGGATACATTTCTTCAGAACTGGGCTTAGCTCTTGCTCTTGTCCTGACTCCCATCATTGTTCAGTGTTCATCATTTGTCATTCTCTTTGGTGCTGGCTCTGAGTAATACGATGCTATAGCACTCAAGGTGTTGAGTCATAGCTGTTCCCAGTTTTATGTCCACTACATTCAGTAGATCTTGCATTTTCTCTTTTCTTACTGTCACTTTAAGCTTTAGTTACTACTCAATAAATCAGTCGATCTTGAAATTTTAAAGACAATATGGTCATCTGTGTTCTCTTTGTTTAAAAAGGCAGCCTTTTTCTTTTTTTTCTTTTTTTTTTTTTTTTTTTGTACTTGGAGACAGGGAGACCCTGTCGCACCAGCTTTCCTTCAACTAACTATGTAGACCAGGCTGGCCTTGAACTCACAGAGATTCACCTGCCTTTGTCTCCCAAGTGCTGGGATTAAAGGCATGCGTTACCAAGCCCAACATAAAAAAGCAGACTTTTTTTAAAACTTAATAACCACATGATTAGAAGAAGCATTTCATTACAGCTTTAACATATTCAGTAACACATTCCAGAGCAAGGCTACATCCCTTTCAAAGGTGGCTGTAAATTTTTAAGTTCACAGTTGAATTAATGCAGTCATACAATAGTGAACTCAGTATAAACCCTGTTAGCACATGTGTCTTTAACCTTTATGTATCTGATTATTACTAGTAACAGTCAGTTACAATAGGAAACTTAGTACCTGAGTATGGATATAAAGTCATCAGGTAGATTACACTGGTAATGTTTATCCCCTCTACTATTTAACATGAAGTAAATTTTTAAAAAATTTTTAAATAACTACATGATTAGAAGAAGCATTTCATTACAGTTTTAACATATTCAGTAACGCACTTCAGAGCAAGAGTACAGCTCTTTCACAAGTGGCTGTAAGTTTCTAGGTTCACAGTTGAATTAATAGAGTCATTAACTGTATTAATTAATTACAACATTGAACTCAGTATAAACCCTGTAAAACATAAAATTGAATGAGTTTTTAACCTTTAAATGTTCCATGCAGAAAGACTCATTGTTTTTGCTGCTAACACTGAGATGTTGACGCATGCATCTCTAATCTGTATGTATCTGATTATTACTAATCATAATATGTTGCACTTGGATCCTTGGCAGCCACT
>NW_008331125.1:6166370-6169105 GCF_000622305.1 Nannospalax galili
CAAACCATCTTATTCAACTATATACCCACTTCCCAGATGGCACCCTCCCATAGCCTCCCTACCCCCACTAAGCCCTTATACTCTGATACCCCTACTACTGTCTGCTGTGTTGCTGGCACCCCCAGCCCTTCCCCCACTACTTGTCCATATGGTGAATCTAGTCAGCCTATCTAGAGGTCTTTGTTTTAGGAGGGTCAGCTGTTCCTCATCTAGCGGTAATCAGTTGTCAATATTCCTTTAGATAAGATTGGGGTCTGCTGTTCATTTTCCCAGTTCTATGATGGGTTACTATCTGGGAGTCCCTTTGGCCACCCTGGCCAATTACTCAAAAGAAGGTATCTCCTATCTGGCATTGTTGCTTGTTATGTAGCCTTTACATATACATAAGGACTCTTAAGAAATTATATTGCCCCCTTTAATCTTAGGTTATGCTTTCCTTTTGGGTGTTTAAGGCCATACAGTTGGCCCAGATAAAAGAATTTCTTTTTACACTTAAGCTCGTTTAAGGATCTGTTCCTCAGGGGTCGCATGGGCTTGGGAGGAGTCCCTGGCTCCTTTCTTTTACCAGTTCTGCCTATGTGAAGATAAGTCAAAGGTCCTGCTTGACCATGGCTGGCTTCACTTGGAAGCATGGAGGAAATGATTCCTCTGTGTTAACCCTCCTCTTTGTAGACTAGACAGTGGTTCATGTCCATCTCATGGGGTCTCCTCGGCCTCCTTGATCAAGAGGACAGGTGACCCATCACAATTACAGGATATTTTCAGAGATGCTCATAGTCCCCTTGAACTAGTCTACCTTGGAGGGCAAGAAGCAAAAACTGTCCTTTGTGTCCCTCTGACCAAATTATTATAGGCCTCAAAGTATGTCTGTTAAACATCCAAGAAGTTTAGTTCTACCAGTCTGGTACTTTTAATTACTGTGTGCCATGTAGACAAATCTTGGGCAAAGACCAGTTGTTCTCAGATAAACCTTACCTAGACATATATTTCTTTATCTGCTATGTACAATTTGTCAGTAGGTTGTTGGAATAATATGGTTCCCTCTGGTTTTCAAAACTAGCTAGGCATTATTTATCTCTTGCATTCTCACCCCTCCATGATGGTTTCCCCTTATTAAGTTGCCCCCATTTTCCCCCTTTCTCCCTTAATAATACTCTTCTACTATGGTCCTACCTCTCTTGAGTTCCTTCTTTCCCTTTATCCCCTAGGTACCTTGAATACCCTTCCTTCCCCTCCTCCCTTAAACTAACCCAGTTTTTATCCATATCTCCCTTATTAAGGCCTCTTTCCTACTGTTCTTCTCTTTCAGATTCTTTCTTTTCCTTTACCTGCCTGGTTCCTTTCCATTTTCCTGGTTCCTGTAGTTATGTCTAGATATATACTCACCAGGGTTTGGTTCTAGGATCCACATATGAGGGAGAATATATGTCGATTTTTTTTTTTCTGAGTTTGTGTTACTTCACTTAGGATAACAGTTTCTAGTTCCACCAATTTACTTGCAAATTTCATGACTTCATCTTTCTTTACTACTGAACAAAACTCCATCATATAAATGAACCAAATTTTCATTATCCACTTGTCAGTTGAGGGACACTTAGGTTGCTTCCATCTCTTAGCTATTGTGAAAAGAGCAGCAACAAACATGGATCTGCAAGTGTCTCTGCAATAGGATGAGTTCTTTGGGTATATGCCAAGGAGTGGTATAACTGGGTTAAATTTCTAGTTCATTTGTAGTTTTTTAAGAGTTCTCCACACTGCTTTCCATAGGGGTTGAACCAGTTTGCAGCCCCACCAGCAGTGGATGAGTGTTGCCCTTTCCCCACATCCTCTCCAACACTTGGCATCATTTGTTCTCTTAATCTTATCCAGTCTGACTGGGGTAAGATGAAATCTTAAAGTGGTTTTAATTTGCATTTCCCTGATTATTAGTGATGTTGAACATCTTTTAAGATGTTTCATAGCTATCTTTGCTTCTTCTTTTGAGAACTCTCTGTTCAGCTCCTTAGCTCATCTTTTAATTGGGTTGCTTCTTATCTTGAGTCTCTGTTTTTTGAGTTTGTATATATTCTGGATATTAAACCTCTGTAAGATGTGTCACTAGTGAAGATTTTCTCCCATTCTGTGGTTTCCTGTTCTCTTCCCTGGTTGACTCCTTTAATGTACAGAAACTTTTTAGTTTAATGAGGTCCCATTTGTTGATTCTTACCCTTGTTTCCTGAGTAATTGATGTCTGGTTTAGAAAATCCTTTCCTACACCTATATCTTGTAGGTTTTTCCCAATGTTTTCTTCTAACAGTTTCAGAGTTTCAGGCTTTACATTGAGGTCTTTGATCCATTTGGAATTGACTTTTGTACAGGATGAAAGATAGGGGTTTAGTTTCATTCTTCTACAGGTGGAAATCTAGTTTTGCCAGCACCTTTTGCTGAACATGCTGTCTTTCCTCCAGTGAATATTCTTGGCTCATTGTCAAATATCAGGTGGCTGAAATTGCATTTACTCTAATTGGGTCTTCAATTTTGTTCCATTGATCTATGAGTCAATTTTTGTGCCAGTACCCGGTTGTTTTTATGACTATAGCACTGTAATACACCTTGAAATCTGCTATAGTAATCCCCCCAGCATTGCTCTTAGTGCTCAGGGTTGTTTTGGCTATCCGAGGTCTTTTGTGCTTCCATATGCATCTTAGGATGGTTTTTTTCAATTTTGTGAAAAAAATATTAGTTCTTCCAATCCA
>NW_008331125.1:6169407-6169855 GCF_000622305.1 Nannospalax galili
ATTCCCTCTAGGACTCTGAACATAAATGCATGTTGAATTTTGTCAAAGGCCTTCTCTGCATCCATTGAGATGCCCATATGGTTCTTGTCTTTGAGTCCATTTATATGATTTATGACGTTTATTGACTTACGTATAGTAAATCATCCCTGCATCTCTAGATAAAGCCGACTTGATCATGGTGGATGATCTTTTTTTTTTTTTTAATTTTTAAAAATGATTTATTTAATAACAACATACACTTATAATTGTTTGGATCTTTTGGGTGTATGTTGTGGTGCTTCCCCTTTCATCTCTGCTTTTGTTGATTTGGATTCGCTCTTTCTTTCTTTTGGTTAACTGGGCTAAGGTTAACTGTCTATCTTGTTTAGCTTTTCAAAGACCAGCTCTTGGATTTGTTGATTCTTTGTATTGTTTTCTTTGTTTCAATTTCATTAATTTATGCCCTGGT
>NW_008331125.1:6171052-6183269 GCF_000622305.1 Nannospalax galili
AACACACTTGAAAAGCAACAACAAACGAAACCCAAACCCAGTAGACAAGAAGAAATAACAAAAATCAAGGCAGAAATTAATGAAATTGAAACAAAGAAAATAATACAAAGAATCAACAAATCCAAAAGCAGACTTTTTAAAATTTTTATTCATGTGAGTGTATTGCTTACATGTAGATAGCAGCTCCTGTGTCATGCAATACCCATGGAGGTCAGAAGAGGGCATTGGATCCCCTGGAGCTGGAGTTACAGATGATTGTCAGCTGTCATGTCAAGGCTGGGAATACAACCCCGGTCCTCTGCAAGAACAGCCAGTGCTCTTCACCGCTGAGCCTTCTTTTCAGCCCCAAAAGCAGATTTTTTGGACAGACGGGTTCTGTAATTTGTACTTGTATACCTAGCTATTCTGGAGACTGAAGAGGGAGGATCACATGGTAATATAGCAAGATCACAAAACAAAAAGCAACAACCACAAATGGGATTTCTAAGCTGGGTGCATTAGTGCACGTGAGAGGTGGAGGAAGGATGATCAGGGGTTCAAGACCATCTTGGACTCCATAAGTTGTCTCAACACTCCATTCTACAGCAACAGTAAACAGCTGCCAATAGTTCCTCAGCTAAGGTTGGGCCTGCTGCCCATTTCCCCAGTTCTATGCTGGGTTTTTGTCTGAGTCAGCATGTTGTCACCATTGTTGCAAATTTATATGAACAAGTTCCCAGAGTCCTGAAAGCCTTTGTTTCCTTATGTTCATGTACCAACCCTGGCTCTTACGTTCTTTTCTCCTGTGTTCCATAGTGGTCCTTGAGCCATGGCTGGGTAAGGTTTAGTATAGAAGTCCTATCCAGGGAAACGGACTGTGTAGCCTCTTGTTCTCTATATCTTGACCAGTGTTGGTCTTCTGTGTGTATCAGACTCTGTTGCATGAGGAAGCTTCATTTATGAGAGTTGAAAGATGTATTAGTATTCTCTTTATTGCCTTTTCTACTATGTTCCATGAACCTTAGGTGTAGAGGTTCCACTGTAGATGTGTCACTTAGGACTGGACATCTCTCAGACACTTCCTACTTGTGTGTGACCAGTTGTGGAACTCTGTAATAGTCTACCTCTAGAAAAAGAAGGGTTTTTTTGTTTGTTTGTTTGTTACAAAAAGAAGCTTCTTTAATGAGTGGTGTGTTGTATGCTTATCTCTAAATATAAGGACCCACATTTATTTAGCATATAGTAGGAAATTCCATTTGGCTAGACATGTGACAGACAGAGATGGGGTTTTCTCTAGGAACTATGACCTCTCCAACCATATGCATTTGGCTATGTTTACAGTGCCACTCATGAGTGTCCTCCCATTGAGAGTGCTTTAAGTACAATTAGATAGCTGTTGATTACCCTCTAGATAAAAGTTCCACTGCTGCACCAATAGAGATAGTTTGCTGGGCCAGTCATTGTGGTTATTAGGCTTTAGAGCTGAGCTGAACCACTGACTGATTTTCTCCCTAGAAGCTTACATAGTATCCTTTAGAATTATGAGAGCTAGTATTAAGGGCTGTGGCAATAGCCTGTGTTATTTGGGGAGGTTCTTAGTCTACCCTGACCAACAATTCGAAGGGAGGTTTCTCCTGACTCTGTATTCCTTGTTATGTAGGCTTCAGGTATATACATGCACTCATGTTCAGATACTGTATGTATATTTTTCAGGGGATTATTGAGCTAATATATTTCCTTCTGGCTTTTCACAGCACCTAAGCTTTATTTACCTCACCTCTCTATCTTTGTCTAACCTTGTTCCCCCTTCCCAGTTAATGTACCTCCATTTTTTCCTTTATACCTGTCTCCTATTATCCCCTCACTCTTGAGTTCCTTCTTCCCCTTTACTCCCGTGATTCCTAGTATGTCCTTCCCTCCTCCTTTGACAGTCGAGCACTTCCCTTTTCCCCCTTTCTTGGTAACATTTGTTTCCTTCTATCCCACTCTCTCAGGCTCTGTCTTTCCCTTTATATCCGTGGTTCCTTTCCATTTTCCTGGCTCCTGCTGTTACATCTGGGTACGTGCCACATATAAGGAATTGAGTAGATTCACAAATGAGGGAAAACATTCATCACTTGTTATTTTGAGTCTCTGTTATTTCACTTACTGTAACAGTTTCTGTTTCCATCTACTTACCCTCAAATTTCATGATTTTCTCTTTCCTTAGCACTATTACTCCATTGTGTAAATGTACCACATTTTCATTTTCCATACGTTAGTTAAGGAACATTTAGGTTGTTTCCATTTTTATCTATTGTGAAGGGAGCAGTAACAAACATGGATGTGTAGGTATCTCTACAGTAGGATGAGTCCTTTGAGTATTATGCCAAGGAGTGGTACAACTGTATCATATGATAGATTCACTTTCAGTTTTTCTCCACATCCTCTCCAGCATTTGGAGTATTTTGTTCTCTTGATCTTAGCCAGCCTGGCTGGGTAAGAGGAAATCTTAAGGAGGTTTTAAATCTGCATTTATCTAATTACTAAGGATGTTGAGCACTTTTTAAGGTGCTTCTTAGCGATTTTTATTTCTTTACTTGAGAACTCTCTGTTCAGGTCTATCACCCAACTTTTTACTGGGTCCTTTCTTATTTTGTTTTTTTGCATTCTTTGAATATTCTGGATATTAATCCTCTGTCAGATGTTGTCCTAGTTTGTTCTTCATTGCTGTGACGAAATACTCTGACCATTACCAACTTGGGGAGGAAAGGGTTTATTCAGCTTGCATCTCCCAGGCCTCAGTTCATCAGGGAGCCCAAGGCAGGAACTCAGGGCAGGAACCTGGAAGCAGGAGCTGGAGCACAGGCCGGCCATGGAGGAACGCTGCTTACTGGCTTGCTCCCCTGGCCCCTGCTCCGCCTTCTTTCTTATCCAACACAGGCCCACCTGCCCAGGAGTGGCACCACCCACAGTGGGCTGGGCCCTCCCACATCACTCATCAAGAAGATGCCCCTCAGACATGGCCACAGGCCAGTCCATAGAGCCAATTCCCCAACTGAGGCTCCCTCAACCCAGGTATGTCAAGTTGACACTAAAGCTATCCAGCACGGATGTATAGCTGGTACAGATTTTCTCTCACTCTGTGGGCTTCCTCTTCCCTTCTTTGGTTGTATCTTTTGCTGTGCAGAAGCTTTGTAATTTAATGAGACCCTACTTATTAACTGTTGACCTTAGTGACTGAGCAGCTGGTGTCCAATTTAGAAAGCCTTTTCCTACGCCTATATCTTGGAGGGTGCTGCCTATGCTTTCTTCTAACAGCTTCGGAGTTTCAGGTTTTATATGAAGGTCTTTGATCCATTTGGAGTTAACTTTTATGCAGGGTGAAAGGTAAAGGTTCAGATTCATTCTTCTGCAGGTGGAGATCCAGTTTTGCCAGGACCATTTGTTGAAGATGCTTTCTTTCCTCCACTGTGTATTCTTAGCACCTTTGTTGAATATTAGGTGGCTGAAATTGCATGTTCTCATGTAAGGGTGTTCTATTGTGTTCCATTGATCTAATGTGTCTATTTTTGTGCCAGTACCATGTGGTTTTTATTACTATAGCTCTGTAATATAATCTGAGATCTGGTATGGTGATCTGCTCAGTGTTGTTGTTTTTTTGTTTATTTGTTTTGCCCAAGATTGTTTTGGCTGTCCTGGGTCTTTTGTGACTCCATATGAATTTTAGGATTATTTTTTTCAAGCTCTATGAAGAATGTTGTGGGTATTTTGATTGGCATTGCATTGAATTTATAAATTGTATTTGGTAAGGTGATCATTTTCACTATATTGATTCTACCAATTCATGAGTATTCTAGGTCTTTCCATCTCAGTATCTTCCTCTGGTAGTTTCTTTAGGGATTTAAAATTTTCATTGTAGAGATATTTAATGTCTTTGGTTAAGTTTATTTCTAAATGTTTTAATTTTTTAAGCTATTGTGAATGGAGGGTTTCCTCAAGTGCTTTTTCTGATTGCTTGTTATTGGTATATAGAAGGCTACTGATTTTTTAAGTTGATTTTGTAACCTACCACTTTAGTGAAAGTATTAATCACTTCTAACAGTTTTCTAGTGAAATTTTTGGGATCTCTTATTTATAATATCATATCATCCAAAAATTGGGATAATTTGACTTCTTTTCAAATTAGTACTTCTTTAATTTCCTTCTCTTGTCTTATTGCTCTTGCAAGAGTTTAAAGCACTACATTGAAAAGGACTGGGGATAGTGAACATGCCTGTTAATTGTTCCTTTGTTTAGAATAAAGTCACCCTCTTTATCTCTTCCATGAGTCTTTAGTTTGCAGTCTATTTTGTCAGATATTAGAATTGCCATACTTGTTTGTTTCTTAGAGCCATTTTCTTAGAATATTTTTTTCATTCTTTCACCCTAAGGTAGTGTCTATCATTGAAGGTAAGATAAATTTCTTGAAGACAACAAAAAGATGGATTTTATTTCATAATCCATTCCACTAGATTGTATCTTTTGACTTGGAGTTGAGGCCATTGCTACTGAAAAATATTTTTAGTTGCCTTGTTTTTTTTTGTTTGTTTGTTTTTTCTTTCCGGAGCTGAGGACCGAACTCAGGGCCTTGTACTTGCTAGGCAAGCGTTCTACCACTGAACTAAATCCCAACCCCCTGAAGAATGTTTTTAAAGATGTGCATTTGTTACTGTCTTTTTAGTTTGTGTTCTTTATCCTATTTTGTGTTTCCATAATTATACCTTCCTTTTTTTTCCTGAAGTCTCTTGGGTATAGCCATTTCTGCCTTCAGTCCCTGTGTTATTTTGGGTATTCTTTGTAGGGCAGTTTGGTGCTCATGAATTCTTTCAGCCTGTTCATGTCATGGAAAATTTTTTTGTTCCCTTTCAACTTTGATAGATAATTTTGCTGGGTAAAGTATTCTGGGTTGGCATTCATGGCCATCCATTGGGAATACTTTGGTCCAGGCTTTTCTGGATTTCATAATTTGCTTTGAAAAGTCAGCTGTAATTCTGATGTATTTTCCTTTACACACAATTTGTTGTTTTTCTCCAGCATCTTTCAGTGGCCTCTCTTTGTTCTGTGCATTTAGTGTTTTCATGATGATATGCCATGGGGAGTTTCTGTTCTGGTTCTGTCTAATTGGTGCTCTCTGTGCTTCTTGTATTTGTATAGATATGCCTTTCCTTAATTTGGGGAAGTTTTCTCCTATAACCCTGCTGAGGATCTGGTCACTGCCAGTTTTCATAGTCTTAGCTGAGCCCTCCAGGTCTGCAGCTTTGTTGTCCAGTCTTGATGTTCTGTTTTCCATTTCATTCTACTTGTGAAGCTTTCTCCTACCATTTCAAATTGACTTATTGAAATTTTCAATTCCATCTTCATTTTGGCTTGGGTTTCTTTCAATATTTCTATCCCTACTCTGAATTCACTTTACATGTTCTGAATTTTGTTATTTCATTCAGCCTTATATTTGTATTTTTTTGTGTTTCAGTCATATGTTTAAGCATATTCTCTTTAATTTCTTTGAGTTATTTATCTGTATTTTCTTTAAACTTTGATCATGTTTATGACTGTTCTTTTCAATTCTGTGTCATGGATGTCCTCTGGGTGATATCATTATAGTACATTTCTGTAGGTCTGGTGGGTTTTGAGGGGGGACTTATTCTCTTGGTTTTTCATATTATTTGTGCTTTTACATTGTTGTTCTTGGTTGTGTGTGTCATATAAAATCCTATTCTTCCTTTGTTTAGTTGAAGTTTGGTTCTATTTATATTGTTAATGTAGTTTGGTTGATTTTTACTGAAGTATAAAAAGTAGTTTGTATGCGCTTCAGATTCTCAAAGGGTAGCAGGCAAGTCTGGGATAGAAAGATAAGAGGGGGGTCAAGGGAAAGGTGGGGAAGTGGTCAGCCTGAGGAGGATCTGGCAAACTCGGCAGGGTAGGTGTGGGCCCTGAAGCTGCAGAATTCAGCTAGTCTGGGTGCCGGGGATCGGGACACACTGGACAGGTTCTTGTTTAGAAGGCTAGTCAGGAGAACCGATATGGGAAGAAAAAAGAGTGAGCCTTGACCCAAGGCTAGAAGGGGGACAGAGTGAGGAGAGTGTGGAGCTGCTCAGAGTGCAAGGGGTCTCAAGGTATAGTGGGTGGGGTCTGACTTACCAGAGTAGTAGGCAGGTCTGTGGGAGACAAATTGGGAGGCCAGGGCAAGAAGGTGGGGCAGAACAGTCTGTGGAGGGTCTAACAAGCTAACTTGGAGGAGGATGCTAGTCTGGGTACAAGGGATCAAGACCAGTGGGTGGGGTCTGGCTTAGGAATCTAGTCCAGAGATCTGAGGTGGGAAGAGCAGGAGAGGACCTAGGCTCACAGCTAGAATGGGAACAGGTTGGGGAGAGAAAAGGGAGTTTCTCAAGGTGCAGGGGACTCAGGCTCCAAAGTCTGCCCTTTCTGAGGGCACTACTGGAAAGGACTTGCACTTCTAGTGTTACATCACATGCTTGTGAATGGCAGCTAGGTAAACATTCTGGATTTCTCAACTTCTCAGTTGTGCCTTAGAGAGGCACAATCTTTCCTTAAGCAGTTGTTTATGTTCCAAAAGATCTTGAGAATTTCCCTTTTGGTGTTTTAAGAGTTAAAGGTATTCTCCAACCTGTGACCAGGTCTCAAAAATGATTGCAAGAATTTTGATTCCAACTCACATAACTAAAATATAGCATATTAATAAAGTTTATTTCAATTGAACTTTGAATGGAGATAGAGTAGGGAATCAAAGTCTTTGAGATCAATGTAAATATTATTCCTGGGAAATGAAACAGAATGTTCAGAACATGGAAATGGTCCAGATACCAGCAGAGAGCTGTTGACAACTCATGGGAAGATTGATTGAACTGTGAACCTTACAGTCCTTCCTCCAGGTTGGGATGTGAGTGTGGATACTGCAACACAAGATTGATAGCTGTCTACCTCAGACAAATTATGCTGAAATAGAATCTGCTGTAGAGATGGCCAGAATGTTTGCTTGGACTTCTCGGATTTTGATGCACCACAGTTGAGATGTACTGATTTAGAAACAGGAATTCTATTTTGTTTACTGGAAAATGGACAGTAAATGCAGGGCTATGGAGGACTGAATGAGTCTGCCATGGAAGTATGTAGCACGGTGTGCTGCTTTACAGTTAACTATTGTCTGATTGGCTATACCACTGCTCTCTTGTTATTGGGCTTGTCAAGTGATTGTGGGTACTGCCTGGAATGGAAATAAACTAGAATACTTCTGGTCACTGCCAGTATTAGATGTTTTCCATATCAATGAGGCAAAACATAGCCGAAGTGGCTCACAATTTAATGTAATCTTGAATGTTGAATATGTGCCTTAATTGTTCAATTTTATTAAAATTTTATTTATACATTTTATTTTTCTGAAAGGGTTGATTTGATTTATTACATCAAAAATGAGTGTTTTTCTAGAATTGTGCTTGTCTCTTTACCTTGCATATGAAATCCAAGTCTCATTTTTTTATTTTTACAAACAATTAGTATTTATAAGAAATTGCGTTGTCCAATGAACCATAGTACAGGATGCTAATTCACATGGGATCCTGTAGCCACGTGACTCTCTGCTGGAGTTGCACATTCTTGGAGTGGGGGAAATGCTTTCACATCTAGAATAAAAAAAAAAAGTGCATCCTCTTCTGGGAACCTAAGCAGTTCATCCAGGTCAAGCTAAATGAGATGTGCTCGATGGTCATGAAGTAGGTGAAAGCTTGATGTAAAGAAAGCAGCAAAATAAGGAAATCTGTAAACATTGATTAACGTGGTCATACTGAGAGAGGAGGATATTAGAGAGCATTTTCACCCAGCTGCCAAGCAGTGACACAGCACTCATGCTTGGCAATGCGCTTGAAGAGAACGTAGATGAAGGGGTTTTACTCCTAAGAAAAAAAGAGCTCTCTTTGTTCTTTTCTCCATGCTCATTCTTTCAGCAATGTCTGGTTAGCTTGCATCCGTGACAGTTTTTCTAATAAAACTTACTTGTAAATCATAGTGTCATGCTGTTACAATTTCATGGACTTTCTAGTGTATGCTTAGTGAGCACCCAGTTTTGGAATGAACAGCATTTATTATGTTTTATGTTTTGCATGGAGGATGATGAGTTGAAAATGTAAACTCAAATAATTTTCCTAAATTGTAATGATATCATGATGACACTAAAATATTTGTGGGTGTTTTTTTTGTTGTTGTTTTTGATACATGAGCTCCCTGTGACCCAGATGGCCTGGAACTGGCTATATAGACCAGGATGGCCTAGATTTCACTGAGACCTACCTGCCTGTCTGCCTTTACCTCCTGAGTACTAGGATTAAAGGCATGAGTCTATTAAAGACATTGGGTCTATTCTAAGATTATGAAAAAATGTGAATGTAAATTCTGCTGTGCTTTACAAGACACAATGTGTTTTGATGACATTCAAAAAAATCAAAGCATATTAAATTGGTTATGTTAAAAGATATATAGCAGCAAACAATATGTTTTCATCTAAATAAGTTAAAAATGCTTTTAAATTGATTTACTTATGTAAAATGCATGAACTAATGGCACTAATCTTGTGTCAACTTATTGAACATGCAAAGTACAAATCAAGTGCTTAATTTAGCAAATAACAGGAAACCTTTTAGGTAGCTACTACTATTACCATTTATAGTTTGAAAGTGGAGGAGCTGAGGCACTGGGACCTTAAAGCTCTTTTCCCAAGATCATGCAATCTAGAAAGTGTAATGGATGTAGATTTTTAATAGAAGTTCATTAAAATGGGAACTAAATCTGAAATGAACAGATTATCCAGGTGTAGCACTAGATGTTAAATCAGTAAATTTACAGGTAAGGCTGAGCCTGAACCCTTCCATTTTAATGGATACTGAATGCTGAGGAAAGCCAGGAAGCCTGGCACAACAAATGACTCTCTCTGTGAATCTCTTTTCCTTTTTCAGCAATTCATCTCTTATGTAGCACCTTTCAGAGTGCTGTGGTATTAAAAAAGAAGAAGAAGAAGAAGAAGAAAATACTGCTAGATCTTCATAAATCTATTGAGCTGATATGACTGTAATAATTGCTTAGATGTTATTATTCATCTTAGTTTGCTTCACTATGCTTTGTTTATCCTACAGGCTCTCGGTCATCCTCTAACAAAGTAATAACCACATGTCATTAGTAAAACCAATATTTTTCAAATTTGTCTTTTTGATATTTTTGAAAATATAGTTAAATACCACTATCAGTAAGAAAAATTATTTTGTGGATGTGATAGTTTTAAAGATATAAAAAAATCAATCACATGTGCAGAACATTATAATCAAATTTTCATCTTACCATATGTATTCCATGGATTACAAGTTATAGTTAAATTCCTATTCTAAAGTAGCTTCATGTTTCAAATGCCGTGATTTCCCATCATGCAAGTAGTACATATACTGTCTTATCTGTGCATATCATGAACCCACAAAAATTGCATGATATTTCATATGGTTTAAACTTTACATAAATCATATATTATGCATGTTGCATTTTAAAGCATGCATTTTCTTTATTCAATATTTTTCATATTTTTCATTATTTTCCTTGATTTTAAGAGTACATAGTACCTTGTTTGTTGCCTCAGAATGATTATTTGATGGTTTTAAACTCTTGGGTATAACAAATAGTGTCTGGAACATGCTAATAATTACAGAAGGATTTCTTTTTTTGGTTCAACGGTATTGTAAACAAACAGAATTGTGCAGTAAATGAATATCTATTAAATAAATACATGGGCAATTCAGTACTGCCATGAACATCCTTGCTAGTTTTGCTGGGGTGCATTAGGAGAATTTCTTTCAGATATGTGGCTAGAAGTGGATCTGCTAGGTTTTGATGTACATAGGATTATCACTTTTCCTAATAACATATAACACTCCAAAATGGATATTCCAGTTTACTCTCTAACCATGTGTTTGACCTTCAGATTTATTATATTTTTGCAACACTTGCTTTTATCAGATTTAAATTTTTTTGCCTCTGTGTTAAATGAGATATTTATATCATTATTGTAGTAATATACTTTATTTCCTAATTGCTAGAAGTTTTCTGTATTCTCAAAAGTTTATTTTGCTTTTTTCCTTTTCTACTATGAGTTCCTGCATTCAATCCCAATAGTGCTATTTAACTTTATTTTAATGTCATCAAAGTCCTAAAATGAAAGCTAATGTCACAGAAGTGTTAATCATAGATCCATAGCAAACATCTTGCAATTTAAAGTATGATGATAAGTAACTTTAACCATCAAATATCCCACAGTGTTATGGTAAAATATTTATACTGAACTAGTTACTCAAGAACTCTTAAAATTTTTCATACTTGACATTTTATCTGCTATAATTATGATTAAATAGACATTATGAGTATCATATCTCTGAAATTGGTCATCTTGTCCACTTATTATATCTACAGCATTAATCATAGGCCCTCCCTCAGAAGCTCTGTCTTCTAGTTTTGTTCATTTTGAAATTAGCTTTATGTGCCTTACTATTAAAGTTGAACTTACCTATATATCGTAGTGTTATTATGTGTTTTAAAATAGCATTGTTCCTCATATGGAATGTATGTCAGAACATTCTATGTATAATGAATTCTGTAAAGTAATAATCCTATTATAAATCCCTGGCAACATAGTGAGTTTAAATAAGAGACACGAAGAACAAAATTTTCATAATATTTATTTTAAACGTCATAAAGGTTAGTTTATTTCTATACTTGGATTAATGATTTCCATAATATGTGTAAAGAACTAGAGACAGACAGGCAAACAAAATAGATTATTTAGACAATAAAGATAAAGATTAAAGGACCACAGGATAAAATGATTGTTGTGGGGAGAGGTGAATCTGGAAAAAATGGATTTTTCCTTACCAATGGATTGTGTTAAAATGACTTAGCTGTTTGTTATTTGAGCTACCTGATATCAGTTTTGTCTGCATAGGTTAAGAATTTAATTTAGCTCACAGTTTGAGGGTGCAGCGCATCATGACACAGAAAGCATGGCGGCAAGACTGTGAAGAAGCTGGGCACACTGCATCTTCAGACAAGAGGAGAATTCTGGTGCTTAGCTCCCCTTGTAGTTTTTATTCAGTCCTGGGCCCCAGCCAATGGGATGCTGCTGCCCACATTCAGGGTGGGCCTTCCTTCCTCAACCTGTCTAGAAAATCCCTCACAGGCACCCAGAGGTAGGTTTCCATGGTTATTCTAAATCTACGAAGTTGACAATGAAGATAACAATCATAAAAAAGTAGAAGAAAGTATCTATTTTTATACTGTCTCAATGCTGTCAAAACAGGTCTAAGAATCAGAAGTTAAATTTGTGGTCCCTGTAGGAAACTTTTCAAAAGCCTAAAGGAAATGTACCTCATTTTGAGAGTATAATTGCCAAAGGAAATTGAATTCAAATATGAGAGCTAATGAAATACTGCATGGATAAATGAAAACCACAAACAATCCTCAGTGTTATTGGAGTGTTTCCCTTTCCTTATCAAAGAAATTTTCATAAACATTGCTAATGGATAAAATCTGAACATTATATAAGTTTTAAAATGAATTCCTTCAAATGTTGTTCATGTTTGAGAGACTAACAAGAATTAATGTACCCACAGTATACCAAAGAGGGAAGATTATAGCTTATAAATGATATGTTTAGTTAAAATTTTTGAGAATAACGCAGTCTTGGCAGTGATGGAAGCATAAGTGCAACCCCTTTAGGTAAAAGCTGGTAAGTTTGGGTAGGCTGTAGCAGATGATTAAGACTGAATCTGATTGTAATTCCCAACCAGCTTTAGGCAGCTTCCACCACAGCAACTCAATGGTTAAAAAAAAAAAAAAATATGCGAACAATTTGAAGGGAGTGGAGAGAGCAGAAGAAAGTATGATGAAAGAACAGAAACATTACACAACCTAAAAGTATTATTTACAGGCTGGCTAGATAAATGGATGGACATCTTAGTCACTTGATTTTAAAGGAGGTCGAATTCCCAGGGTAAAGAGATTTAAGGGCTGATACTGCAGGCAATTATAAGGATTCTTGAGACAGAATTAAGATTTCTTATCTACAAAAATTTCCTGGGAGTATGATGTATCAGACCATGGAAAATTTTCCAATATACTTACATGAATTAAGACTTGTGAAAGTTACTAAGACATTAACAGAAAGTACTCCATT
>NW_008331125.1:6183361-6236570 GCF_000622305.1 Nannospalax galili
TGTAAACAAGGGAAAATTATTTTAACTTTTTTTGTCTTTTCTTCATTCCCTATAAAATATGTGTGGAATTATGAAATCCCTGTCAATTAAAATGCTCAAATTAAAACCCATATAAATTTCCACCATGTTGTTAGGGTGAATGTTAGCAAGGAATCATGGTTCCCTTCTGTGAGTTCTTAGTCTTATTGTCAGGAGAATTTAAAAATGGATTCAGGAGGAAGCTCAAGGACCACTGTATGAAAGCTTGAGAGGAAAAGCTGCAGGGCAAGCAAGGTGCAGGCAGTCAGCTTCCAGGAGAAGGGAGATGGATAAGGAAAGAAAAAAGTCATGCCTTTTGAGTTCAGGTAAGCAGTGGAGGTCTGTAAGCAACCATACACAGGGAACGTGGTCTCCAGATAAACAGTGAGAAAGTTCAGCGTCAAAGCAAGCAAGCTTAAGATTTTGGCCAGTGTTCAAAGTAGAGATAGAAAGGGGGAACAGAAAGTTAAGTTTTGAGTTAGAATTCAGAAAAGCAGGCAAGATTAGCAATGCAGATCTGTAAGCAAGTGTCCCAGGGAAGGGGGCATATAAGTATATAAGTACATCTCACTAAAGAGATAATTACTCATCCCATCTCCCTAGCAAGGCTTCAGGTGACTCAACTTTCCTAGAGATGGCCTTCTGGCTAGATGATTTATAGGAACAGTTAGATGAACTCTTAAAGGAGACAGTAGTGTGCAAGTAATGTTTTCATCTTTGGAGGAGATTAAAATATCATACCCCCACACACACCCTGCCACAGTAGAATTTACATTCTATTCTTTTGAACAAAAAGAAGCAGCCCTCCCCTAATGGGCCTTAAGGAAACCCTGATACTACCAACTTTTCATATGGTTAATGGAATTGGAGGGTCCAATGCGGAAGGGACCCATCCTCAGGGGCCTCCAAGCCTGCTACTGCCTGCCTAGCTGCTGAATTAAGTCCCTGCTCTGAATATGGTTAGTATTAATTAGCCCACTGTTTTACAGTATGCTTGGAAGTGGGATATATGGCTTTTAAATATCGAAATAGAATAGAAATAATGATGAGAAAATTTGCATATCTTAAACCGCCATTAGAACCTCATAAATGGAGTATATTTTGTCCGCATTGTTAATCAAGGTGTGACATTTATAGGATTTATGATAACAGTTCTGATAGCTGTGAAATATAATATCATTCTTGGTCCTACTACTTTATTTTTACTATTAAGTTAAATATTATCTTTTGGTATTTAAAATAGGTATATGTTTTCCCTGATAAAAATACAAATATTATTATTTTGCAAATGAGATTTTGAGGGATGAGAGTGTAGTGGAAACTCTCATTGGATTAATGTGCAGAAAACTGGAGTACTATCACTTGCATGAATTCCCACATTTCATTGTGAATAAAGGTTGAATTCTGTACATAGTGTTCAGATACTTTGATTGGTTCTTATGCTGTATTTTATTTATTATTATTGTTGTTATTATATTTTTAACTTTTATGGATCAAATCTAGGGCTTTGCACATGCCAAGAAAATACTCTAGGTACTGAGATCTTCCTCTAACCTCTATCGTCTTTTAAAAGTTTTCTTGCTTTCCTGCACTCACACTAAGTAGAAGCCCTTCTTGCACTAAAGCTAGTTAAACTAGTTTCCATCTCATGTGTGAAAATCAGCAGACACTTGACTTTTCCTTTTCCGTATAATGGTTCTTGCCTCATCTGTCTTTCAAGTCCCTGAGTTGGAACCTTCCCACTTTCCACAGCTCTGCTTTCAGTGTATAGTTGTTGAAATGTGGTGACATAGTCACATGGAGTATTTACTGTCTCATCCAGAATCAAAAATTCTCAGACAACACAGCCTAGCCTCTGCCCCTCACAGTCCCTAGTGCACTCCACAACATGCTTAGCCCACCCACGGCAGTTCACACACCTGCTGCGCTGGCTTGCAGCCTTCACCAACCCCAACCCCAAGCCATTTCCCTTATGTGGTCTCCCATAGGCTCAGTCAAGGTAACTTTGGGATTTGTGCTCTCATTATGTTAATTGTTACTAATTCTTTTCCTTTGGCAAACTGAGATTGGGATCCAAGCTGACCTCCTTTCTGTACACCTCCAGAGATTCTCTATTCGCAGCTGCTTTCAAGGCTTCTGCTTGCCTATGTCATCTTCCTGCCCCCAATCTGTTAAGGAGGAGAGGAAATGGTAATATTTACACTGAGATGGAGAGTCTGGAGCACTTGAGCTTCAGGCTGGCTCTGCACAGCTTCTGTTCAGCTGCTCCCAGGTTTGCTCAACATGAACTACAGAAAGCAAGTCTGTGTCCAAAGAGCAGCCTCTGCTGTCCTGTCCAGTTCTTGTTACTCCCTGCTGGGTTTCCTGCTCTCTGAAAACTTCTCATCTGGGTAGCAAGCTCTTGGCCCTTTCCTCTGTTGAATCCAATATTCTTCCTTAGAAGACCAGATTGTTTTTGCAACAAAGTCTATTTTAGTATAAAACTATCCAGAAGGAATGCTAACTAGGCTTTCAGTGGTGAATTCACTTCAGAAAATGTGTTAAAGTTAAGGAGGTGGCATTCTGATGTAAAGATTAAAGGGCTTTTTTTTTTTTTTTTTCCTGAGGGGTGGGAGAATTGGTAGGATTTCTGTGCTTAATTGAAAATACAATAATTCTTCATTTCCTCAGTGCGAATTTCTCTTACTGGGTCTACAGGGGAAAAATCATAAGGCGAAGGGTTCTGATCCTGGTTCAGCCTCTAGCTGGGCCATTAAAAGCAAGTATGTTTACATCCATGGAGCACACCATTTTCTCATGTATAAAACGATGCATAGGTGGATGAAACATGCTCTTAATGTTCATGCCTAAAATGCTAGGATTTTACTGTCAAATTCATAGCTTCTTGCCATTAATGCTGCAAAATAATGTTTGGGAGTAAGGAAGAATAGGCTGGCTGTCGTAACAGAAAATGTACTAGTTGAAAAATGAAGTCGTTCAAGCCAATGGTATTGACTTTACTCAGGGTGACTTTTATGTCCTAGGTAGAAGTGGAACATTCATTAATTGAGCCTTAGGTAATGCTTCTCTTGTCAGGATTAGTCATTTATTTTTAAGTTAGTCATTGTGACTTTACATAGGCAAACTGAACCTTTGTAGTTATCAGATTCTATCTGAACATCTTAGGCTGCATTAATTAGAAGAGGACTTGAGGTACAGAAGTCTCTTATCTCACAAGCAGACCATGGTGTGTAATGCAGTAATGAACTGGACTGAATTCTGGAAACCTGCAACATTTGCTATCAAATAAGCACAAAGTGTCATCTAGCTTGTTCTTGGAATTCCCATAGCCTGTGAGCTGTTGTCCTCAGTGTCTTACATGGAAAACCCATTCCAGGCTCAGGTGGCAATGTTCTTGAGGCAGAGAAAGCTAGAGACTCTGGTGACAGATTTCATTTGAGGTACCAGTGCATTAGACTAATGGAACCTCAGAGTTTAGATACTATTTAGATTCCTGTTTTCCTGCTCATTGGCCATAAAGGTACAGTTTTATGAATTAATAAACATTACTTGAGTTCCATCAATTCACCTGTGAAAATGATTTTTAACATTGATTATTCCATGTAACAAATTCTGTTAGTAGAATACACACTAAGAATAATTAATACTCCTCTTTTTAAATTTTTATTTATTATTTTTATTTTTTATTTTATGTGTATGCATGTATTGCCTGCATGTATGTAAATGAGCCCATAGTATAATGTCTGTGGAGGTCAGAAGAGTACGTTGGATCCCCTGGAACTGAAGATATGGATGGTCGTTAGCTGCCGTGTTGGGGAATGCCTGTGGAGGTCAAAAGATGTTGTCAGATCCCCTGGGACCGGAGTTATGGACAGTTGTTAGCTGCCATGTGGGTGGTGGGATTCGAACCTGGGTCTTCTGCAAGAACAACCAGTGTTCTTAACCACTGAGACATCTCTCCAGCTCCATAATACTCTTCTTAACAGGCATGCTGTCTCCATAGTAAGAGCCTTCTCACATAACAGATTTCTCCTAAGGTGAAGAATGAAACTTGAACTCACTTACTCTTTCTCTTCCATACAAGTTCATGAACACAAACACATCTGTGCATACACGTGGAAATGGTGTAAGCTATTTTCAGCTGTGCAACTAAATGATAAACATATTGAGTAGTATAGAAGAAAAATTTCAGTAATCTCTCTTTAGGATGAATATTTTACCACGTTGTATGTAATTTTCCAGAGTTAGTCAATGAATATAAAACATATGTGTAGATAACTTTTCTCTATGTAAATGAGAGAGTGCTCTGTATGTATCTTGTTTCATAATTTATTCTGATATCTTTCTATATCATCATATATAAAGTGATTTTTGTTTCTCAACAGTATTCCGTTTTGTGCCCATATCATGATCTAAACAACAATTTGTGTTGATTAAATGTCCAGCATTTTCTATTTTTTACTATGTTCTTAGGTTAGATGACCGTAATCAGGTGCTAACTTTCATTTTTCAAATATCATATCTGATAGAAACTAACAAATGCTATAGTCTTATTCATGAGACTCTAAGGCCTTTTGTTTGCTTATTTCCAAAAGGTAAAATCAGGAATATTTTAGGCCTTGAGGGTCATAAAAATTATGTCTCAACTATTAGAATCTGCCACCATAGTGTAAATGCAGCCATCAGGCAATATATAAACTAATAGTTATAGCTATGTTCCAACTGAAACTTCAGAAATTGGCCACAGGCTTGATTGAAGGGCCATTGCAACTGGAACAACAGCTTATAGCAACCATTTTCTAGGTGAGTTTGTATAGACATGGAGCTCTGTCCAGACAAAGATTGTAGCTTACGTTCCTCTCTATGTCTGCACTAATTGATATATGCCTGATGAAATAAGGAATGAATTCACAAGGAAGCACAAAGTCAAGCCATTACTTTACCACTTGCTGTCAAAAGTGTCAGGTTGTTTTGTATCTGAAGATATTTATATCCATTACCTATTAGTCATGCTCCACTCTCATGTGCAGTAAAGGTGAGAAACCGTTTTAATGTTATGATGTTACTTTTCATAAAAATAACTATTTTTATCAAGTGATATGAGGAATTCTGTAACAAAGCTGAGGTTCTACAGGCATTTAGTTCCTGCTGTCTTGCTGCTGATTTGCTGTAAAATCTTATTCGATGCCATGATTGCATTGTTGGTTTCATTTGAAGTTTCTAATTACAGTGTATCCTGTTTTTTCGTTGTTGTTCATAACCTGAAACAACCGAGAATCACTAATGTAATTATGCTCCTCTTTAGGTTTGGAGGAAATAGTAACATTTGAAACCTTTATTTTAACAAATATATGTGGGGTACAGTATATATTGAAAAATTAAGACCTAGAAGAAGGAATGATATTTCCTTGTGGTCATTTATTTTTTTTCTTCCTAACCCTCCTGCCATATTGAAAATGCTTCTGTAAATATAAGACCCATGTTCTCATTCTAGAGGAGAGAGATTTCTAGCCCTTATACCTACTGATTTTGTGTAATAACATGAATATAGAATGTCAAGCTTCTGTTTGTTTAATTGTATTGTTTATGATATACTATCATTTAATTATTCAGATTTCCAGCACTGCTCAAGAAGGTGGCTCTATGTCGGCTAGCCTTAAATTGGTAGAAGGAAAACTGTCCCCTGCCTCTAGCATCCAAACAAGTCACTTCCGGAGTTAAAGTATTCCAATAACCTGGGGACAGATAATCCCCAAATCCTCATTGGCCACACTTCTTCCTGACTGAGAGACACTGCAGGAAAAAATATCAGCAAAAACTTCTGTAAAGGATTAGTTTAGATGAAGAGCTTGCTTCATGACCAATGGAAACCGAACACCCATTTGGCTAGTCTTCCAGCCACGGGTATGGGGATGTCAGAAGTCATATTTCATTTCTACAGTTTTAAAAACATCACACAACTTTGGAAAGAGTTCAAGGCATAGGTTTAAGTGTAATTAAGGAATCAAATATCTGTTTGATATCTAGAATTTTATTATGAGAGTGCTAGAATTTCTATGTTATTTTGTAACTTGACCAAGTTTTCACAACTAGAATTCAAAAGCAAACACCAGAGCACAGCCTTTTAGCATTATGCCCTAATTCTCCATTTCAAATAGTTGTGCCCACAAAAGGGTAAGTACGGATCAGCTTAGGAAGTGATCACTGGCTTGCTATGCCAAACAAACTATCAAACTGTCAAGGAGAAAAAGTATCATAGTGTGTGACAAATTCCTTCCTCCTACAAAATTAAATGCCTAATAAATTTTAGCTCTTGTTTTTAGTGACCCAAGTGAGCTCTTAGGTACATCAGCAGGAACGAATCATCTTAATTTATTTAATAAGATGCTGAAAGTGTCAATTTTATTAGTAGTGTTACAACACACATAGAGAAAAACAGTGTGCAAGAAAAAAATATATGTATATCATACCTGACGGGGGAAAAATCCTACTTTCTCTTTTGAAGAATCCAATTCAGGGAAAACAGCTTTCAACAGTCTAAGGAAAGTGAGAACTGCAGGGAATAAGAGGCTCTTTCCTGTGTTTACATGTGAAGCCTGCCTTCTTACCCTCAATTTTATCTTTAGAATTGCCTTCCTTCTGGGTCTGTGTCTTCCTCTGGTTAAAGAAGGTGGCAAAGAAGTCCTAGAACATTTTGTTGGTGTGTAATTGACATGACAAATGGTAGGCTCTTACAGGGCTCCAGACAGCAGTTTGGTTATTAAGGAAAGGAAAGACCTATGGGAGAATTTGCTCCTGGCCTCTCTTCATGCCCAGAACAATCTTTCATTGACTATGTTCATGCCACAAGAGCACAGTCAATATTAAATTCCACAAGGAGAAAAATCTTTCACAGAAACAGCTGTGTTCAATATATGACCAGTTTACACTGGCAAATTGCTAGAAATGGAAAAGTTTTCATTTCTTTGTGTGTTTATTCTTGATAGTTGTCATGTAAAAGCTGCCTTTTGTAAATAAGGGAAGCCTGCATTTAAACAGATTTGACTAATATCTTGCAGTTGAAATATTCAGTTGTACAGATTTTTGGAAAACCAAATAATTCTGCTAGACACACACACACATACACACACACACACACACACACACACACACACACACACACACACATGAAAACATTCTCAAGTGCCCTAGCCTTTTTTTTCCATCTCATGTAAGTTGAAGTAGAATCCGTTAATACCTACATTTTCAGAGACATCATGCAAACCCAGAATGGGAACTTACTGGATGCCAGTCAAAGACACACAGACTTGAATATACTAAAATTTTTACGTATTAAAACTGAATCTGGGGGTGGACAATCAGGTTCTTGAAAAGCATAAGATACCGCTTAATATTGTTGGACTTAAAAGTTATGTCCCAGCAACCCAATGACTAAGTGAATTAAATAGACATGTTTTTTTGCCATTTAGATCAAGTTTATTGCAGTGCTGGAGATGCTTCAAATTATCAGTCAATACTAGAGAATTAAAAAAGAATCCTCAAATTCACCTGAGAAAATCAGCAATGTCCACCATAGTGTAGAAGTCTGTCCTTGGCAGAAATATTAAGTGATTGGGGAAATACAGTACTTATTAGATAGTACAGTACTTATTAGATAGTATTGTACTTATTAGATAGAACCATCCCATTAAGAAAGAATGAGTTTCCCCAAGAATGCAGGTAAATACCCAGCAACGGTCTAGGCCTTGGGGACATGAGAGCCTTCTGCTTTGAGCTTTTAATGAAGTAGCTCTTTTGGTGTTTTTTATTGTACTTGTTAATATGTCACCAACATGATGCTGTATGTTCATACTAAATGAAGGTAAAATCTATGATATTGTGCTCCATATGTTGACAGTGAATACATATTTATGCTGAAAGAAAATGTGTCAGTTGTGAAGATTACCTCCCTCACATTCCTTGCTATATTTTTCCTCATTGAAGTTCCTGTCAGCCAGAAGCTGTATGTTACATTTTCTGTGATGGAACACAGCCTCACTCCCTGTTTCTCTCTGCCTCTTTCTGTCCTTTCTTCTCTGCCCTTTACTCTCCTCTCCTCAGGTTGTATGTCTGGGACGCATAACTGATGTGTTCTCAGCACCCTTGGTCTCTGTCATAGTAATAGGGTGATACTAGATGCTGAATGAAATTTACCACCTTGCTCTTGGATGTATGTCTTGTTCCAAGTCGTTCATGCAAACACTGAAGAGGACAGACAGAGCCCTGCTGAACACCACTAGCAAACCTCCCTAGGTCACCTCAGCACTGCATTCTGTACTCTTTGGTTACAGTTGTTCAACCAGTTACTAATCTAACTAATTGTAACCGGTTGAACAACTGAACCCAAAGGGTGCAAAGTGGAAACATTTCATTGAGAAGTCAGCTGGGGACAAAGGAAGCTCACCACATCCCCCTTCAGTTTGCAAAGGGAGGATTCCTTCTCCAGTAGGAGCCACGCAGTGCCTCTGAATGATCATCCAGTGGTGACACTGTGCAAGTCTGCAGAGATCATCTGTTCTGGTGAGCACTGTGTGAAGTGTAAGCCACTTCCTCCACGGAGAGTGGTGCTAGTCATATGTTTGATTGTCTGAAAATTAGCAAGGTTATGAGAAATAAAAGTTTTGAAAAAATAATATGTCTCTTTTATTGGTACTGGTGCCTCAAGGCTGAAGTGAGTGAATGATTGTGTGAAATGTGATGTAAAATAGTTCTTTCTGATTTATGGGAGATAACATTTCCAGGTACATTTATGGTAAGGAGCAGGAAGCTTTGATGTGATTGTTTTAGAGCTTATTTTTTCCAAAACATATTTCTTAGAGGGAATGTGTCTTAGTTGGTAGACTGCTTGCATAGCACGCAAGAAGCCCTGGGTTTGATCCCCAGTACCACATAAGCCAGATGTGATGGCACACACTTGTAATCCTAGCACTCAAGTGATGGAAGCAGGAAAGTCACAGGTTCACGGTACTTCTCAGCTGCATAGTAATTTTGAGGCCAGCCTGGGCTACACAAGAGCCTACCTCAAGACAAGCAGACAGACAGACAAACCTTTCTTCCTTTTGACATCCTACCATATTTGTGAAACATTATGTTAAAACTAGTGCTAATTGTTTCAATGTTATCCTAATAAGGTCCAAGGGGATAGTTCTACCTCATGTCCTAGTAGCAAGGATAGCTTTGTCTTCTGAATAATTCTAAATGGCATATGAATTGTGTTCCCTCTCCATATTGGCTGCTCACTTTACATCGTGGCACCTGTATGATGTATTTTAAGTGAAAAATTATCTTCAATTTCTTCAGCACAATTCCGCTTTTATAGCAATAATACAATTTACAGCTGCATACTAAATCAAAAATCATCTCCATTAGAAGTTGCTGTATCTGTTCTCTGCCTTCCCACATAGTGTTCTCTGCTGCAGCAAAAGCAGAGACCCTGAGGCAGGCAACATCACAGGATGTGAAGGTTAATGATGACATATGAATCTGGAGAAAAACAAAGATCAGGTTGGGGGTCTTCTGTGCCATATTAAGAATTTGTAGTCATCACGGAACCAGGAATAATCTGAACAGTTATATAACAAAGTTGGATTCTAGAGGATGAATGGATAATAAACACATGAGGGACAAGGTGAGAACCACAGATGTAAATCTAAATAGGGCAGAGGTACTACTATGACTCAGGCAGAACACATGGCTTGAGCTAGGCTATGTTTTGGGGACTAAGGGAGGGATGCTGTGTCCATATATATGTCAAGATGATAGAATGGATATGTCCTCTGAGTGTAGCTCAGGGAAGGGGACAGATCACTTAATGAGAAATTCTTGTTGGTTGTGAGGTTTGGAGGCTAGTTCAGTGAGTTTTGAAGGTAGGAAGGACAGTCCAGCTCTGGTGAACATACTGGAAGGAAATTCTAGATGGTTAATAAGTGTAAATAAATATCAAACTGCAAATGAATTTATACGTTCATTTACTATTTTCTTTTTTCATTGATTATTTTAAATATGTGCTTGTGCCATTTACATATACTTTCTTCTCATATCATTTTCTCATGTAATAAATATAAATCATCATGATAAGGCCAGTTCTGTGTAATCTCTTAGAAGTGGTATTCTTACCTCATTTTTATTGGGAATAAAATGACTAAATAATTTTTATGAAATTTCAGTGATATTGTCTGTAAAATGAAAACGAGAATTTGAAATATATGAGTGCTCAAATTTGTGATGCTGGTAAATTGATAGGATATCACAAATGTTTTCTTAGTTAGCCAACTACAGAGACTTTTATTAATTTTGTTTGTAGTTAATTTATTTCACTTTAAACCATAACCTGTGGAGGATGTGGTCACTCACCCCTGGGCTTCTGAATGACATACTTTTCTTTTTTGGTTAGCTTTCTAGACATTTCCATTGTAGCAGCTACATAGTGTGAGGGGATGGTTATGCAATTTCTTCCTGTTTGCAGAGCCCTCAGAGCAACTATCCTAAGCAAGTGTAAGTGCATGGGGAAAATGCTATTTGAAAGGAAAAAAAATCACGATAAAAGGAAGATACTGTGTGTGTACTGTGAGGCATAGCTATTAGAATAATATCTGTGCCTCCAAGTGTGTTTGGTTTGCCTGTTGGTGTCAGATACGTTTCCTGGGAGTACTTGGACTTTTCTCTGGTATCCTAAAGTATGGATTTCAAACTTCCACACAGAAGGAGAGATAATATCAGTTTTCTCTGGAACTCTTGCTTCAACTACCCTTCCTATGCTGTCTTCCAATGACACTCTAGCCTTCTGAAATGGCCTCTGACTCTTCTGGAAGAGTGTGGTGTTCATAGGTTTTAAAACTAAACTGCAGATAAAGGACAGAAATTTATGCTCTTTTGATTAGCACTATTAGAAACTAGGCAAACAATAAATTTCTCTTGTACTGTTTTTTATTAATCATGGTATAAGGCTTATTGTTTGCTTCTAACTTTAATTCACTCTCCAATCTTCATTCGAGGTAGAAGTTTTGAACTCCTTTCTTAGATAATTCTCATAGAATGCAGACTAATTTAAATAATTCATCAGAAAAAATCTAAATAAAAGGCTTATTAGTAAAAAAGAACATTGAGCTGGAGAGATGGCTCAGTGGTTAAGAGCAATGATTGCTCTTACAGAGGACCCAGGTTTGATTCCCAGCACCCACATGGCAACTAACAACTGTCTGAACTCCAGTTCCAGGGGATCTAACACCTTCTTCTGACCTCTGTGGGCATTGCATGACATGGGTGCACTTATATACATGCAGGCAATACACTAATGCACATAAAATTTTTTAAAATTTGAAAAATTGAAAAAAGAACATTGGAAAATATTGTAGGTATAAAGATTTATCATGTAAATTATATTTAACTTCAAGTTATTTGGGAAAATTTGGACATTGGAGAGGCACAATATTTTATCATGTGTTTATTTTACTCTGGCAAAGTCTATGTAGTAGACTCATGCAATGTTGGCAGTTTAGATTAAGTATTTGGTTGTATAATGAATATTAAAAGTAGAGCTACCTGGATGGCTCACCATGAATTTGAAGTCCACTTCTTTTGTGTCTCAGTTCATAATATTCTTTCAAATACTCTGTCCCCACAACTATAATTTCTTACAAGAATTTCTACAACAGAGTGACTAAAAGCATAAATAAGGGCCACTGAGATGGCTCAGTGGGTAAACACACTTACCACCAAATCTGACACCCTGAGTCTTATCTCCAAGATCCAACCTGGTGGAAGCAGAAAACCAACTCTAACAAGTTGTCCTCCCACTTCCACATACACATCATTGCATATGTGCACATAAGCACATTAAATAAATGTAATTTTAAAAATTAAGATACAAATATTAAGAAAACAGACCTACCCCATGCTATTTATTAATTGCTTCTTGAACAACTATAGGATTTTTCATGTCATCTAGAATAACATTTGAGGGACTGGCAAATCCATTCTTTAGAGTTCCTTGGCCATTTGTTTTAGAATCAATTATCATCTTTCTGACTCCTGAACCTTCAGTTCTCACCTCTAGGTAGATAGAGTAATGGGGCAATGCTGACTGGACACCTGCGTTTCCCTGGTTGGGATGTAACCAATGTACAGTTACTCATTTGTTTCTCCTTTTTTTATCCATTCAACAAATATTATTGAGTAGCTCCTGTGCATGAGACAGTGCTTGTTCTTCTCTGTTAGCTGTAATCACTTATTTTAATATAATTTGTTATTTAATAGAGTGCTTTTATTCTGTTTGGGCATCAGCAGACTAGTGTAAAAATTGTGAGATTATACTATGGGATCAGAAGTCCTACAAAAACCCCAGTTCCAGCACTCCCACTGTCTGACTTTAGGCAGGTTAATGAACTTTACACTGATTTCACCTTCCAATAGGGATGACAATTACACTTACTACGTTTTCTGAAGTGTAATGAGGAAATACACAAATAACATTGCACTGGGCTTGACAGGCAGGAAAGCACGTAATGAATGTTACGTGCTATAAACCATAGTGCTTGGCTGGTTGGTTTTTACAATCTTTTTTTTTTTTAAGCATCTGTTGAGCAAACACCTATGAAATGTACTGAAAGTAAACTTGATAGGTAAGAGACACACCTCCATCTGGCCTGTATATTTAAAACAAAAGCCCTGAAATCAGGTCTGGCAGTGGTGAGTGGGGCAGATGCTCTGGATGCCTTCTAGAACATGTTTGTCACTCTGTCTGAACTGTGCTGAATGTCACTAATGCCATTTCTTTTTCTGTTTTAGGTAAGTACATCCTCATTTTTGAAGCTCTTTGCAGATGGGTAAGTCTTGTGACTAGAGCTTTACATGTTATTGACATACTTGGAGAATCTGGACCAGACAATGGACTTTTTACAGCCAGACTTGACACCTTTATCTTACTTAGCAGAGACCAGCAGCATGTCTCACAGGCTTTCCATCTCTGGTTCAAATGTTGTGGAAAAAATAAATCTATTATTTTAAATTGGATAAAATGTGATGCTTAAATATTTGAGAGTTAGATTCTTTTATTCTGTCAGTAAAAGCCAGAGTTTTTGAACATTTTTAGACAAGTTTTTTTCTTTGTGGCTAGAAACTATGAAAATGTCTGTTTAAGTAAACATACTTTTGTTTTTCTGATCACACATAAGAATTATTTTTCTGTGTCTAAAGAACAGAAAGTCCATGATTAAATTGTTATAATTAAGCACAATTTGTACTAAACAGAAAAATTGTCTGATAACTCTATAAGACTCTCCATATTCTAGAGGAAATTCCTGTTCTGAGTGAAAGTTGACCTAGTTAAATTAATATTTCTAGAGTTGGCTGTAAGCTATCACCAAAGAAAACTAAACTAGAAGAAATGGCCTTAAATCACAAGGGATTTAGTATAGATCTAAGTCAGATGTGCGAGATGATTAAGCTATGAAACAATTTGCAAAAGGAAGTTATGAAATCTCCATGACGGGTGAACTTTACAAGTACACAGAGCTGTTAATAAATTAAGATTTATCCTGCATTCAGGCAAAGTATTGAATTGGCAGCCTGTCTTCAATGACAAAGTCCCAATTTGCTCTTTTAGCTTAAAATGCCATTGATTACTCTGACAGTCTATACTTTATGTGCTGGGTCTTCCATGTCAGATTATAAAAAGGGACTAGAAATGTAAAGGTGCTAGATAATGAATGTCTTTGTAAGAATGAAGAGAAGAATGGGGGGAGAGAAAGCAAGGAGATAGCCAAGTAGAGGTGAATGAAACCTCAGACCATAATACAGGGTTGACCTGAGTGGAAGAGAGAGGGAGAGGTATTGAGAGTTAGTCAAATCACTGTGAGTTCTCAAGCCAAAACTGGTCACCGGAGTCATTCAGTATTTTCCTAGAAGTAGCTAGTGTCATGGCTGGGCCCAGTCATCACTAAGGAACAGGCTTTGGAGGTCTGGCCTAAGTTGAAGTACTCTTGCAGATTTCAGAGGCAGGTAGCAGGGACCTTTGGCTGATTGTGGTCTCTAGGTTGGAGTTTGCAACACATTCTCAGAACACCCAGCCTGAAGTTTTTGTGACTTGATTCTTTCTATTTCTTTTTCTGTCACAGTGCCTTCTTCCCCCAGCAGTTTTGCTGTATATTCCAGATATTCCTATATATTCTTCATGTATTAGGAGCTATAACCCCATTCAAGAGTTTTATTCTGGACAACACAGTAGCTAGAAAGCTATTCTTCCTCTTGGAATTTTGTAACTCCTTGTATTTTCCTATGGTATCCATTGCTGTTTGTTATTGATTTGCTCAAAAAAAGTTACTGAAAGTTGTGCTTACCCTTCTTCTCCACACCTTGGAATAGGGTTGGGGTCATTAAAAAAATGAGAGGCTATTGGGGGAGACATTACTGCAAAATTCATTAATTAAAAACCAGTATAAAACTATTTAGAAGTATGCACACATAAGTGAGGAGGCAGAAGAAAGAATGGCCATTTGTAGGAGCATGGGAACTTCTTTAGGAAGATTTGGCACTGAGTTTGTCTTGAAAGATGATCATCTAATTCACAGTTGATATCTGAATGGACCACCCATAGAAGGGACGCTGGGATGGAGGAGCATAGGAAAGCCATGTGAACCAACAGCCAAAGAGTCTGAAGATATGTAGGAATTAAAGCGGAGGAAGAGTCTGCCAAATTGACCCTCATCCTGATTAGATGCAGCTCCTGGTCTTGGAAAGTGGCTTGAACTTTCTGTTAGGAAATTTAATCTAATTCAGAACATTCCAAAGTCATTTGGGGCTGGCTGAATCACTGTGGGGCTTATTATGTAATTATTTTATTATTTTATTCTATCCAAGTGGAGATGATTTTACCAACATACAAAGATTTCTGTGCATTAAAATATGTTGTTGTGTATTTGCAAACTACTAATTAATTAAAATGAAGAAATCATGCTTTGGTAAGCTAATACAAAAATAATTGCCTGAAGTCCAGTGTAATGGGTAAACTTAGCTGACTTTGATCTCAGGTATGATATTTGTCATTGGTCCATTTCCTGGTCTGTACATATTTTTCCTTCTGTACTGTGTGCTTATAAAGACATGAAAAATGACATGGGAAATCGAACTTCTATTTTCCTATGGTTTCTATTGTGATTTGTTATTAATTTGTTCAAAAAAGTTGGTGAGAATTAGTAAGGTATCAGAAAACAGGATTTTATGGAGAGCATACTTTGTAAATCTTGGGAAACTAGATGTGGAATTTCAGTTGGCGGTCTTTTATCTTTGTAATAGCTAAAGCCAGTGTATTTTCCATTTTGTAAGCTGCAAAACATCTATGATTTCTATGTAATTTACTTCATTTTTCTTTCATGCTAGTAATTGGACCTATGGCCTGACAAATGCTAAACACATTGTATCATTGAGTTACATCTCTTGACTCTTACAATTTTTCTTTTTAAGAAAGCAGTATGAAAGGAGGGAAATTATATTTTGCTTCAATAATTTGTTTAATCCTAGAGTATAGTTTTTGAAGTTTCTGAATGGCAAACATGCCTTTGTTGGGGAGGGGAGGAGAAGAAGAAAAGATTCAACGCCTATAAATCGATTTTTAATTTTTTAATTGTATGTGTTTGAGTGTATTGCCTGCATGTATTTAAGTGCATTCATGTCCTGCAATACCCACGGAGGTCAGAAGAAGGTATTGGATCTTGTGGAACTGGAGTTACAGACAGTTGTTAACTGCCATGTGGGTGCTGGGAACTGAACCCAGGTCTTATGCAAGAGCAGCCAGTGCTCCAATGCTGAATCATCTCTCCAGCCCCTTTAAGTCGATTGAAAGCATTATTTTATCTTATGTGGCTAATCCTATATTCAGCATTCACTCAGTTCTTTCCTTGCCCCATTCCCTTTCATTTTAATGTGGTCATGTTGCTCACTCAAAGATGGTTCAGTAAATTTTAATTTCATTCAATTTATTTTATTTTAATTTGTAAATTTATTTTATCTAGTAATGAATGAAACAGTATGGGTGTGTTGAGTTCTATTTCTACATTTAAAAATGAGTTAATTCTATTTCACAATAAGTGATATTTAGTCTTCAATGGAGGTTGTAATCTGTGCCTTCCTAGAGTAGATAGCTATGAACTAACTGAAAATTTTGGCGGGGTTGAGTTTAGATAAGCATTCAGTATGGTTTGGGAAAAGGGGTATAAATGTTGGTACATCAGTATTTTCACATGTGTATCTCTGAGTGAATTTCAAATATATGATGGGTCTCAGGGGTTTAATTAGTAATTCTTTCTATTGCTTCTCATTTTTATTAGTGTGCATAAACAAATTGGTGATTAAAGCAATGTTGTTAATCATTTGTCATCACATTTATTTTCATACTTTTTGCCTCAGAAAAGAACGTAACCTACCCTAATTTGTTTAAAGTACTAACTATAGAAAGCTGTTAGGAACCAAAATGTAAAAATGTATTTGTACGTTTAGTACAAATTTGTACATTTAAATTTAGTTCTTAGCTTCTTTAAGTATGTAGCAAGGAAGGAATTCTAATGAGACTTTGAGTTTCTAGATTATATAAACTTTGTTTTTGCAATTAATTGTAAAACTTTCTATTAAGATATTAACACAAAGTAAAGCGATGCTGTATTTAATAGTAATTTTACGTGAGCTATTCAAATGTAGGTGAGTCATCATGATTAAATATAAAGGCTGTTATGTTTGACCTTTATACTAGTCAAGTTTTTAGACTATTATTGCATGTAAGTATTTTCATGGGGATCTGCACTTAGTTCTGTTGTATTGATATTTCAAAGACTTTTCATCCTTGAGGTGCGATTACATATCTCATGTAACATGAGTCTTGACTCAAATTGGCAATGGCTTGATTCCAGAAGGTAGGTGCCTTTTAGTTTGGTTATTAAGGTTTTATATGAATTTCCAATGATCTGGCATTTCTGATAGAGAAAGATCTAGTGGGTTTATATCATAGACTACATTAACAAGATCACCAACAAATATTTTGGTGCAAGATAGCAACATATCTCATTACTGATTGGAGAACTATGGTAGACTCTCTTGCTGTTTCTCATGTGACCAAATGCAATACAATTAAAAACTGAGAAAAGCAGTTCTTTTCCACAACTAAAAATCATGAATATATCAATATATTTGATTATCTTTCAGATTACTGATTATACTTGGGTAGAAAATAAACTCCATTTAAGCCACTGTTACTATGGCATGCAAACACTCCGGTCAACCACAAATTGCCAGGCTTAGCAGGTCTGGAATTGAAATACGTTGCCCTGTATATGCTACAGAGCTGTACAGGCAGTAATTCTGTCATCATAAGAGAGGCTAATCATACAATAGATATTATAGGTAAAAAATAAATGATGCTATCTATTGCCACATCAAGGGAAAGAAACAGAAAATATACTTGTCTCCATGTCTCCTCCAAGATTACTTTGAACATTTATTGAGAATAAACCATAAATATTATAAATATTGTTAGTTTTCAGTATGAGGAAAACATATGTTAGCAGGCACAAATATTTAAAAGACTGTAAACTGGATATACCCACAAAGGTGGTTTAAACACTCACTGTCAAAATCTCCTGTAGATTTAACAATTCCTCTTCTGGACATTTGATGTCAGATAATAGAATGGACAAAGATCTTTCTGTAAGGGATGCTTATAAATAAGTTGATAACAGTGAAAATTAGAGGATCATAGTGATATATAAAATTAAGACCATTGGGGCTGGAGAGTTGGCTCAGTGGTTAAGAGCACTGACTGCTCTTGCAGAGGACTTGGGTTCAATTTCCAGCACCCACATGACAGCAACAAACCTTCCTTAACTCCAGTTCCAGAGGAATCTGAAGCCTTCTTCTGAACTCCACAGCATTGCACGACATGGGTGCACTCACATACATACAGGCAATACACTCATACACATAAAATAAAAATAATAAATATTTAAAAAAATTAAGACCATTTAAAATTGTGATAGCTCTCTGTAGATTTATAAATAAATGGCATTGGCATTAAATTTGGTCATG
Source organism: Nannospalax galili (assembly GCF_000622305.1). NCBI lineage: Eukaryota > Metazoa > Chordata > Mammalia > Rodentia > Spalacidae > Nannospalax > Nannospalax galili. The sequence goes on from NW_008331125.1 coordinate 6,201,488, forward strand.
AAAGAATTATTTACATGATTAATTATTTACATACAAAAAATAAACACTAGGCTGTGTCAAAGTGTGAGCAATGTCATCAGAGGAAATTGAGGACTTAACAGCGAGTCACACCTAGAAATATAACAGGGGACAAACAGTGGGATATTAGAGTGAGACCAATTTACTCTATCCATTTCTAATTCTAATAATTAAACATCATTGCAATAATGTCAGTAAATGTTCTGTCATTATCAAATTAGTGTTTGATCAACACGTGTCTTGGAATCAGTACCATTCTGAATGTCAGTTTTAAATATACTGTATGAAAAGATTACTTGGGGACTGAGGATATAGATCAGTTGGCAGAGTGCTTGCCTAGAATGCATGAAACTCTGGGTTGGATCTCCAGTACCACATAAACCACACATGATGGCACATGCCTATGATTCCATCACTTGGGAGGTAGAAGCTGGTGGATTAGAAGAACAAGGTCATTCTCAGCTATATAGCAACTTTGTGGCTAGCTTGGGATACATGAGACCATGAGAGTGGAGGCAAGGGGGAGAGCGAGAGAATTACTTGGCTGAACTTTATAATTCTGAGAAATCTGTATCTTCCACTGTTCTGTCTCAAAGTGTTATTATCAGTGTGCCTTGCCTTTCCATGTGTCTCTCTTCATCTTTCCCAGGAGGTTCAGGTTGGTTGCTGCTTCCCTTAGTGTAAGTCAAGAAGATGATTAATACAAAACAAACCTTAAGCTTCCTCTTAGAAAAGGGTAGATAAATTCTAAGTAGTGTGTTATTTAGGAGGATCAAGAAAGGACAGCTCACTAGAATACCAGTGAGGTACAAATTAAATCACTGGTGTGAGACCCTGAAATGGTAAATTCTAATGTGTTCTCTTCAGCATTTACCTGTCTCTACACAGGACTCAGAATCATAATGTCTGTATTTTAACTATGGCATTCTGTAAATGCACACACAAAATGCTAGCTACTTTTATCTGAAGAAATTCTTTCAACAACTTCTTTTTTAGTTCACAAAATTGGAGTATTTGGAGATATGCCATGTTTTCCTCTTTATAGCCATCTATATTTACTTTCTTATGACTTTCTCAACAAAAATATATGCTTTAGCATATATATTTAATATAAGCTTAATTAATTCCTTTAGCTAATTTCTCCTCCTGTAACAGAATCATTTGAGACTTCAAATAGATAAAATGTTTCTTCGTGCTATATGGAATTTTTAAAAAATCCTTTAGCTAGCCATCTATCTGATGCTTCAGCAGTTTATTCCAGAGTTTGTGTGGTTCCCTGATTTAATCAATATCATAAAACTTGAGTAGGGCCTTCCCAAACCTGTGCCTGGCCCAGAGGATGCCTTTAGAAAATACCTGTTACTGTAAGGATAAGTGAATAAAGAGTTTCTAAATAACTTTTCATATGGACTTAAGCCTAATGTCTGGGAAGTGTAATCCCTTGAACTCTTAAAGAAATATACTGATGTTACTCTGGTTATACTTTCCTTTTGGGTGTTTAAGACCATATGGTTGGCCCAAATAAATCAATTTATTTTTACACTTAAGGTCGTTGGAGGAGCTGTTCCTCAGGGGTCACATGGGCTTCGGAGGAGCCCCTGGCTCTTTTGACCAGTTCCATCTATGTGACGATAAGTCAAAGGTCCTGCTTGACCCTGTCTGGCTTCACTTGGAAGCATGGATGAGATGGTTCCTCCATGTTGACCCTCCTCTTTGTAGACTGGTGTCACCTGTAGACTGGTGTCACCCTCTTGGGGTCTCTTGTGCTATCAGACAACCCATATAACATATTTTACATGAACTTATTATGGCTTATGCTCTTGGGGTGGGAGTGACTTACAAAGAGACAAGCACTCAGTACCCAGCTCTGTGCCATGGGTCAGAGCCTGACATTCCAGATCACTCCCACAGCCCACACATAATCACCACCAGCTTTTGCCAATGCCTCGTGGGTCCAGAGTCTTGCCGCAGGTTGGTAAATGCTGGACCATTCGCTCTCCCACTCCTGGCCCTGCGTTCCGGTTGGCTCCTGTGCCAAGATGACGCAGAAAGCCTCTCTTCCCATGGCTAGCTCTTCACAGTCAATTCTCCTCAGCAGATCCCACCCCTCAGAGGAAACAGGCTGTTTGGGACACACTCCATCCCTTTCCTTCACTCTTGTAATCTTTCTGCCAATCTTCCACTAAGGTCCTTGAACCTTGGCAAGCTCTCTTGTATCATAGTGAGATCATGAATTCTTGGACCTCTCCATCATTTGTCTTTAAGCCGTGGCCATTGATCTATCTCAGTGGTGTTTCTGCTTCTATAAGACAAATGGAAGGAAGTAGACACATTTAAACAAACACGAATGTAAATACAAATGTCTAGAAGTTTATCCCAGTAGTTATACTATATTCATTAAACAGTATACTTGTGATGGCTTCACAATTAGGGCCTGCAGCCTTTCTCGACACAAGGTATTGGCCTGGTCTACAGCACCAGATATATGTTCCACCCCTAGGAGCAGGCTTTATCCATTTAGAAATTTGTCAGTTGTATGTATGTTGGTTGAGCCATTATTGCACTTGCAGGCATTGCTTGGCATGTCCATAGTGTGCAGCACATGGGGTCCATTGTTGAGTAGAATCATAGGGGTCCTTTCTTTCCCAACCATCTGCATAGCACCTTCTGGCAATATGAACATCATCCATCCAGTGGCATGGAGTTTTTTGGTTTAGTCTCAGCTCTATCTCTTCTTCTCCTGTGCTCACATCATGTAGTGTCTTCAACAACATGGCCTTACTGACCTTTCTAGTGTACAACTGACATAATGGCAATAGTCTTGGTGAATTTGAGGACCCCTAAGATCTCTCTCTCTGACCAACTGCTCATAGCAGGGCAACCCACCCCTGGTACTGTAGATTTTCATAACAGTTGTATAGTTTGGGAGTCTCTGTCTTCATCTTACCCAACCATAAAACTCCCAAGAATCTTACAGCTATAGCTGGCCTTTGCTTCTTCGGGTATCTTTTAAATGGGTTTCACATCTGTAATACACTTGAAGGAAGATTAACATCATATATTAAGTCAATCATAGACAAAGTCTAACAGCATGGAAAGGTTTTATCCATTTTGTATTAACTGTTTTCTCCATATATCCTTGTTAGGTACCATAGCATGGGTACAAGGCATTAATTTGGTTAGCTCTTTACCATCTTTAGTTATCCCTTTGGAGTCATTTTATATTTGGGGGATTTTACATGGAGTCTCTTTGTATTCTTTTATTTTTGATACACTTACAGGTATTGGCTCCAGTTGCCTGACCCTGCACTGAGCTAAGGAGGCAGGGGGGTTGCTCCTGTCCCCACTGCACCTGTTGGTTCCCTGAGTCAGGCAGGCCCTGGGTCTGCCTCCTGACTGTAGCCATATCTGTTGCCTCTCCATTGACCATACCTGGCTGCTGGGGGAGGCCCTGGTGGGAAAAACTGCCTCCACCCCTAACATAGCCTTTCTTAGGAGAGAAATGTACCTTATTTAATCTTTGGGGATTCTTAACCACCCCTAGGACAGTCTTTATCCTTTGAATGCCTTTTGTAAAATGTTCTTCCAGTTTTAAAGCTTTCCAGAAACTCCTTAATACCGAATTTGGTTTTCTATCAATTTTTTCTTTGGAATTTGGGATCGACATAAGTCTTGCCATATTTGTCTTCAAGTGATCCAAGTGGACCATTTCTTCAGTCCTTTTTTTAAAAAAAATATCTCTTATAGGGTGTTCTGTTATTCTACAGACATGTTTTACATGCTGTCAGAATCATTTAGATTTGCCAAAGCCTGTCTCACTTTACAAAGATACAGTCCCATTAAAGGGCTTAGTAAAACCATTAAACCCCCTTACTATTCTCAAGGTCTCAGTTGAATTAAGCTTTCCTTCATATCTCTGGTGAACTGGACATCATATATTGCTTTTCTCATATCTAGTTCTCTCAGTAATGCCTGCCCCTCCTTTATAGTCCTCCAGCCACTGCTAATCATGTTAGTCTCCCTTGGTGATGACCATGTATCTTTAATGCCTTCAACCAGCCACCCCATTAAGGACTGCTCCCCCTGCATTGGCCTAGGTTGAACAGCCTATATCACAAGGATGGATGGGTGGTTATATAACTAAGCTGTGAAGCTTCTGAAGGACTTAGACTGACATTATTTGCTCCCATGTCCCATGTTCTCACAAGCCATTTGGCTAGGGTCTCTGATTGTTTGCTTGTAAGTTTTAACAGTTCCTGTGTGGAGTATTTCCTAGCTACAGCACTGCTAGCTTTTTTTTTTCCTGTTGAATCTGAGGGGCAGCTTTAGCTACTTTTATTTTTAGGTTATCTTCTTTTTTTTTTTTTTACTATTATCTATCTTTTCCTCTGAGTCCTTGGACCTCACACAACTTAAAATGTCCTGCTTTTTTTCTCTCTCAAGCTCTGCAACTGGATCTGCCAGGACCTCCCTAGCCTTATAGCTTCCCCTGCCTGGGGCACATCTTTTATTATGCAAAGTGTCCATACCCCCTCTCAGGGTTCTCTGTTTGGATCTAGAGCCAGTAAAAGATTTTCTAGCCTCTGTACAACCTTTAACAAATCTTCACATACCCACAACATACCCCCACATTTACAACACAGCTGTGGCCCACACTTCTGCATGGCCAGCCCCTTTTCAGTTAAATATTTTATAATCCATTGTAAAAACCATATCAGCATCACCATCAGCTCTCTAGCTTTTTTCAAACTTCCACGGCTTGTCATTTTTAGCAACTTCATCCTGCTGACTATGCCAATTTTGTCACCCAAGTTCTCTTGAAGTCTCTTGCACTATCAAACAAACCATATAATATATTTTTATGTGAATTTATTATGGTTTATGCCTCTGGAGGGGGAGTGACATAAAAAAGAGACAAGCGCTCAGAGCCCACCATTCCAGATCGCTCCCGTGGCCCACCCATAGTCACCGCTAGCTTTAGTCCATGCCTTGTGGATCTGAAGTCTTGCCCCAGGTAGGCAAATGCCAGGCCATTCCCTCTCACACTCCCAGTGCCATGCTCCAGTCAGCTGCCTTCCCAAGATGGTGCAGAAAGCCCCTCATCCCATGGCTAGCTCTTCACAGTCAATTCTCCCAAGCAGGCCCTGCCCCTCAGAGGAAACAGGCTGTTTGGGACACAACTGGACACTGGGTCAAGTCCATTTGGTGGGGTCTCCATGGTCTCCCTGAACAAGAGGGCAGGTGACTCACCACAATTACAGGACATTTTGAGAGATGTTCCATAGTCCCCTGGAACTTAGTCAACCTTGGAGGGCAAGGGGAAAAACTGTCCTTTAAGTCTTTTTGACCAGATTAGTATAGGCCTCAAAGTATGGCTGTTAAACATCCAATAAGATGGTCAATAATGTTAGACAAATTACCATGTTCCATGTAGATAAAACCTGGGCAAAAACCAAATAGTCTCAGATAAACCTTGACTAGATATGTATTTTGTTTCTTAAACTAGTTGGTTAAACTATGATCATTGAAATTTTAAGTTTATGTGTATATTATCTTTGTCTCATCCTTTATATGTTATAACAAACCTATACAATCTGGGGAAGGCTAGGAAGAGAAGGCATGACCCATTCTGGGTAAAGGCTGACTGGTGTGCATACCCTTAGGTCATACATATACCTGAGCAACCCCTCAGTTATATCTGTAAGTAAGCTCAGCAAATTCATTGGTTCCCCAGTAAAACTTTATCAAACATTGGATTGACACTGGAACCTTAAAAGGGCATAAGCATTGCTTATTATCCTCAGGAAAAGAATTCTCACAACAAATGGAAACTTTATTTGTTAATGCTATTATGTCTCATAATTATTTTAAAAAAGAAAATGAATTTACAATCTTTATAGGTTACATTTACAAAGGGATGATGATGTGGGTCTCTCCCACATCAATTGCCAATTAAGGCAATTTTCACAGCCTTGGCCATAGGCCAACTTGATATAGGAAATTCTCCAGATAAGGTTCCCTCTTCCCAGGTAACTCTAGGTTATGTCAAGTTGAATATAAAAACTAATTAGCAGACAATAAAAAATTAAAGTCCAAGACAGAAAAACAGATTAGTGTGCACCTCAAATAGGAATTTAGGTAGTCAGAGAACAAAGATTGCCTCTTCATGCTCATGAAGAAACTTGGATTCAGTGACCTTTGTAGGCTAAAATGGAGGAAAGTCATTGGACCAAAGTCAGAAGACTGCAAAGATGTTTTACTCTCCATTGAAAACAATGCTAAAAATATCCTGACTATTTGTGTCCACTGTCATTTCATATCCTTCAGTCACCTACAAATTGAGGTATAACTATAACTTTATACCTCTTGGGTTTAGCCCACAGACATACTTACCTGAAGAGCAAACAAGCTGTGACTTTATGTGAAGGAACTGTATGACTGGGCTCGAAGTATTGTTGATTTTAAAAACTGTTTTCCTTTCCAATGTTATGACTATATTTGTACTTCAAGAGTGGTAATCTGATGAGAAGCTTACTACAGCTTAAAGAAATATTTACTTGAATCAAAAATTGAGCAATATTAGAAAAAAATTAAAAATAGAAATAACCTCAGGCACTTAATCTTGACAGTGAGAAGTAATTTGAGTTCCATATTGAAGAACGTTTTAATTTTTATGGATTATGCATTTGTTTCATCTGAATGTTCCTACTCTGTTTTTAAGTATTCATCAGTTTACGTAGCCTCCTAGCAGGGTCTCCAAGTCAATAAAATAAAACATTTTAAAGTAAATATATTTTACAGAGCAGTGTTTAGGATTATGCTTCAAAGTGTGAAATGTACATTAACATTCAGTGAACAAAAGACATAATTCATTGGCATTAAATTTTGCTTATAAAGACATGTATTTTGGACATTGTATGATTAACCCAGTAGTAGGTTGAAGCTGAGAGTAAAACCACCATGCTATTTTTATAACCCATGTATTTTTAGTAGCGACTCTGCAGAACAGTGTACATAGAAAATAGCTATGTAGTGTTGTTAACCAGGAAACTATTGTATTTCTTTTAAAACAAATCTCATGTGATCCAAGTCTTCAGTGAAACCCAGAGCAGGGTTAGAGGAAGGGAAGGATGATTATGCACAGATGTGATTTCTTGTCTGATCACTAGATGGCATCATACCTCCCTTAGAAAAAGCATCTCAGGAATTGGCAAGTGCAGTCCTGACCAGTTTCATAGTTACCTCTATGGAAATGCAGCCTTTGTCTTTCTCATAGGGTCTGATTTGTTGAAATTATCATGGTAACAATTAGCTGTGTTGTTCCACATTTTAAAGGAGGATAAGATGATTTGGTTTGCATCTGTGTTACATTCCTCCTGGAGGTAATTCAGAAAGTTTCACTTTTCAAAACTCGTCAGAAACAAGGAAACACCTTCTACCTGATGAGGCAACTGAGGTCTATAGTCAGCTAGCTATATCTGAAGAAAATGAAAATACTGGTGAAATTTATAAAACTCACATAGTCATATGTGCAGAACATATGTAAAAATAAACTGCATTCTACCCAGGCTTGGGTAGACAAACAGTTGGGTCGCTTAGTATCCCACATAAATAAATATATTGGCAGGTCCTTTCAAGTATGGGGACATAAAAAGAGAATTCATGCAATCTTCCTGCTCAAACATTTATGCCTCCTAAGTGACTAAGGTTATTTATAGAAAATACTGTTCATGTTAATAGAGTTGTAGAGTCTCAGAATCTCACTCAGTTCAGTTATTTTATGAATTAAAAACTTAAAATGAAACTATTTCACATAGTGAAGACATTAGCATACTAAGAAACAGTACATTTGTGGCATAGTTTTATGTTATGATTTAAAATTGTCAGTAAATGTATGTATGGACTTAGTTATCATAATTTGGATATTAGAAGCGTAGCAAGCTCAGATTGTTAAATGTGCTTTTCTTTCTCTTCTGGAATTTGAAACAATGTGACCAGTTCTTAGAGGGATGAGTTGGAATGGAATTGGGAAGCTGTATGCCACTCTTTAACTTTATATGTAGTAGTAGATCCAAGGGTGTGTTACATTCCTCCTGGAGGATACACCTTGAACTTTCTGTATACCTTTCTGTTCAGCAATGCCTTTTACAGGCTTGGAAGCAAAAAATTCTGCAATAATAAAAATGAAAAGATACTAAGCACAAAGACTCATAAATAATCATATTCCTCAGGATGGTCAATTCAATTGCCTGTGGACAGTTTAGGAATATATGTATGTAATCAATTATAATATAGGCAAATATTGAGAAAATCGAAGGGCATAATACCAAGCTATTATCAAATTTATGAACTGGATTTTTCTTCTTTGGTTGAGTGCCCGCATTGAATCTTTGTGTGGTGGGTGGTATAAGCACTTTTCTTTCATTCCTTCTCTAGTGGTGACCCTGGGGAGCCACTATGTAAATGTTTGCTAGTCTTCAATAATAATTATCTCTGAGTACTAATGGTTTCTGGTCTGGGACCATCTTCACTCTCCAACTTTAGAAAGGAGTTCAGAATGGCTTCCAGTTGTAAAATAGAGTATAAATCTAATTTGCCATTTATTCTGTTTGTGTGGTCTTGGCAAACTTGACTGGCCTGTTAGGGCATGCCCTTGCAAGGAAAAATGAGGCTGTGCCTTAACTTTGGCTCTGGCCTTGCCTTTTAGTTTAAATTTTTTTCCAAGATTTAGACAGAATCCACGATTTTCCAAGCATCTCCAAGTGTATGGTATGGAGACATTGAAAAACTCTCGTCTTAAAAATCTCACGTTCAGGAATAATATACTTAAATGAAGAAGTGGAGGTTGTAATCACTTAGGAGTTTTTTGGAAATTGTTATGTATCTGTATGTATGTGTAGGTACGTTTGTGGGTGTGAATACTGGTGTATGCTTGGCATAGCACACAGGTGAAGGTCATAGGACAAGTGATGTTCATCATCTTGTACCTCAGGAGAACTCATAGTTGGCACTCGCCTGGGGACTGTCTTGTTCTCACTTCCCATTTTTCCATAGGAACACTTGGGTTACAGACTCTCATGGTAGGTATCTGTTTTGCTTTGTTTTTTAAAAGTGAGTTCTGGAGATTCAAACTCAGGCCTTAGCACTTGCATAGTGACCATGACTTCCTCAGACCCCTCATCTAGAAAGTTCTAAGGAGAATAGATGCTAATATTTACTCAATACTGATGGGTAGTGCTTTTGAGATTAATGATATGTTTTTATTTTTATGGAAAATTACAGAAGGGGTTATTTTCTCTTTACGACTGAGAAGCATATTTATTTATAATGGTTGTTGTTTTATTAAACTTTATATGACACTTTGTGTTTCTATCACCTACCATTCACTTCTAGACAATCAGAAATGAATCAACCAAATAATTTTTATTCTCCTTCTTGACCTGAAGAGAAGGTTCAACTGTTAAGACCACTTACTTTCCTATCAAAGGACCAGGGTGTGGATCCTAGCACTCACATCAGGTGACCCACAAATGCCTATAATTCCAGGTCCAGGGGATGTGACACCCCCTTCTGACCTCCATGAACACCTACACACATAAATAAACAAAATAAGTCTTAAGAGTACTTCCTTAAGGTAGAGGTGTTACTAGTCTTTCAATGATGACCTGCCAACGTGAGTTATAATTTGAATCTTTGATAATATTTTCCTATGGTATCTGATGTTAAAGAAGCCAACTGTGTGTTGAGCTTTAATTAGATGGGAATCTAATCATCATCTACACATTGTCTCTTTAACTGGTAATTGAAGTGGATGGGTTGAATCAGGGAAAGACCATTGATCTTACTTAAATCTGCCAGAACTGTTAGACTAAATAGCCAGAGTTCACTTCTAATTCTACCCTGACAATGGAAACAGTTTTTACAATGAAAATGTGTGGGTGTTTGTTAGGTGTATGCACTCAGAAAATTGCATTAGAATGGTAATTAAAGGAGCAATCTTCATCATTACAGTGATTGAATCATAGGAAATATTAACATTAATACTAGATATCAAGATTTGAGAGCTAGTATATGCTAGTATATTCTATGTTGAAATAATAAAATGCTGTAATTATACTACAAAACTAAAAAATAGCAATAACCAGCTAAGGGTTGAGGATCACGGCTCCAATCACAGAGGCTGCAGGAGGAGGATCATGCATTCTAGGCCAGCCTGGGCTGCACTAAGACAAAAAACAAAACAAATGAGCAAATGAAAAAATTGATGCATAAGTCAAGTGCAACTTAAAACATTTTAATTAAATTAATTGTAGCCGATTATGTGTATGAGTTATGCATATTAGTGAAGTAATAAGTGATGTGTCAATACATGTATGCATTATATATGTTTAAATCAGTTTAACATACCTATTTCATAAGCTTTAAAAATATATTACATTTATTTATTTAATTATTTGTATGTTAGGGGTGGATGTGTGTACTGTGGTGTATATGTAGAGGTCAGAGAACAACTTTTGGGAATCATTAATCTCCTTCTACCATATTTGTCCCAGGGTTCTAACTCAGGTCATCAGACTTGGCGGCAGGTGCCTTTACCCATTGGTCTTTCTTCCCCATCCTCAAACTTTTATCATGTTTTTATGGGAAAAGGTTTAAAATCCTTTATTTTAGGTTTTTGAAATAGACAGTATGTGATTATTATCTTTAGTCATCCTATTGTGCAATTACAACTTGGTACCTACTGACCAACCTCGCCCTACCTCTCTCTCCTCTCCACTAGTGTTTTGTGGACACGGTGGCCACCAATCTACTTCAGACTTATGAGATCACCTTTTTCAGATTCCGCGGGTGAGCAGGGTCACATGGCTCTTGTCTTCCTGCACCTGACTTAATACATGCAACATAATCTCCAGTTCTGTCGGTGCTGTTGCAAATTACAGAATTTCACCCTTTTTATGCCTGAATAATGTTCCATTGTATATGTTTTTCTCAATGTATATTTTTATTGAACTCTTGTGCATCTCATATATCTTAACCGCAGTCAGACTCCCTCCCCTATCAGCATCCCGCTATATCCCCCTCCACTGGATTTCATGCATTCTCTAATATATGTTAAGGTCTATCAAGTCAAGTTTGTGTCCCCGGATGTCTCTAAGTGTGAGTTCATCAACTGGAGCCTGGTCAGTCTATCTAGAGTTACTCCCTTAAAGAAGACCAACTCTCCCTATCTCACTAGTGATCAGCTGCCAATACTTCCTGGATAAGGTTGGAGCCTCCTACCCATATCCCCAGTTCTATGCTGGGTTTTTGTCTGATTGAATTTGCATGGGTCTTATGCATGCTGTCACCATTGCTGTAAACTCGTACGAGCGAGTTCTCAGGAGGCATTGTGTATCTGTAGCACATTTTATTTATGATGGGCACTTAGATTGTTTCCAATTTTTGGCTATTGTGAAAAGTGCTAAAACAATGTAAGAGGTCAGCTGTCTCTTTAACATACTAGTTTCAACTTTAAGCATTTTACATGTACTATTTGATTGATTGTTACCACTCTGAACTAGGTACAAAATCTTTACTTCAGTTTTTTAGGCAACAAATTTGAGAAACAGGCAATTTAATCTGTGTTCCAAATATAGTGCTATGTTACATTTCATTAATCCACAGATGTGTCTTCTGCATTTGGTGAATGGACTGTGGTGGTATAGAAGTGGTAAAGTAGACTATCAGTAATCACTTTTGTATGATGTGAAACTTCAGAAACTTTTAGGCATTCAGCAATATGCTGTGTTATAGATACATTATTTTTAAATTAAATGGTTGAACTAGATCATCACCAAAATTTTGTGTTTTAAATGATGATGATGACACAATACAGGTTTGAATTTGTTTCATGTTTTCACTTTCTCAAAAGAAGAAGAAAATGAAGATTCTGAGACTCTGGGAGAAGTCTTTTGTCATGAGAAATATATAAAAAGTTCTTATTGTAAATATACATACTAAAATATGAAATGAAAATGTGGAGTCTGTCCTGTACAATGTTTCCAGTGCTAAAAAGAAATTTCATAGATCAGGACTCTCAGCAACCATGTGGCTCTATTGTGCTTGGCATGTTATAAACAAACTCCAGAAGTAGTAGATTTCAACTCTTTCGTGGAAGAGAGAAGTATAAAAATAGCCTTTCAAAATTGTGTTCAGTCACTTATCAGTCAATAAATACATAAATATTGATTTCGATGTATATATATATGGAATAAGTAAGATAATTGCATGAGGATAAAGCATATTCTTTATACAGTCATAATTATTGCTTTCTATTTCTCTCATTCCTGAAGAAAATATATCATAAAGTTTATAATTTTATTGTCTTCCATATATAAAGACAAGATATATTCCTAAATAGCCACTGCTCTCAGTAGGCCTAGTTTTGGTGGGTGAACCTATGCTAGGAGAGAAGTTATAGCATTCGCCATAAAAATAACAAAAGTCAGTGGCATCTTGGGAAGATGACCTGGAAGTACACAGTGAACACATATCATTCAAGAGGCTGTTCAAATGTTCTGTACTGTGCAGAGGGCATTAGCCTTCACATTTGCTTGCACGTGCTTCCATATGACCTTAAATATTTACTCATTTCAGTTATCCTGGAATGACAAACAGAGAAAGTAGTATCCCTTTCCCTTTCCTTCCTAGCAGAGTGTTTCCTTAGTATCTTAATATAGACAAAGGAAAATTAGTAACTACAGCCATTTTATATAAGCTTCATTTATGATGAGCACTTTAAAGTTTGAGAGGAGGTAGGATTTCTAAAAAGCAGTACCAACAAGATTCTAGACAAGTACTTGTCACAAAGGTGCAAACATGAGAAACATGGTATAATTTCAGGAAAATGATAGTGGCCAGTGAGCTCAGGTTCAGGACCAAGAGAATCAGCAGACAGATGTCAATGGAATGTTGTACACAGATCCATCTAGAAATCTGGAAAGGTTTCATAGGGAATGAGAGGGTGGTTGGTTCAAAAACATTCATGCTGGCAGGTTACATGAGAGTGGGAGGTAATGTCCACCCACATCTGGTGACAATAGCTATAGAGAGACTCAGAGCAGGGGATTGGAGACATTTCAAAGGCATGTCACATGAGTACAATGCAGCTTGCCAATGAAGGAGTGAGGCATCTAAGGTCAATTTAAGGTTCAAGCCCGAGTTACTGGGGAATGAGAAACCAAGGAGCGAAAGAGAGAAATCACAAGAAAATGCTAAGCTGGAGAGGGAAGCTGTTTGCAATTTTGTTGAGTTTGAGCTTGAGCAGGGCATGCAAGTAATCATGCCTTATTTAGTGGAGTCAGCAAAACATCCTCATAATGTTGGTAATTGTGCTACTTGATGAAACTTGAGAAGAGAGAGGAGAAGTTTTACAGAGAAATGTTGAACAAGGGTACGCAAATAGATGTGAAGTTACTGAAGAGGGACTGAAACCAAGTAGAAAGCAATCAGAGGAGGTCAGAACAGCAAAGTTCTGAAGACTTCTGCTGAGTTTCAGGAACAGTGGCCCAGTCTTTCATGTTCACCTGACTAACAGACTACAGTACTGTTTTAAGGTGGGGTTTTAAGTGACCACTGCCACGTTAGTACATATGTTTTTATTAAAGACACAGAAATTGTCACTTGATTTTCTATTAAATTTATAGACATTCTATCCAGTATCAGGGTTTGTCTTCCTGACTCCTCCCTTGGGAAGAACACCTTTTTTAAAATCAGATAAAGGAATAAGTTCTTATCTCTGAGTGCATCCTGGGATTCCATCAGGCTCATCCTTCACAGGCTTTGTTCCTTAGAAGTGATTTCCCTAGTGATGAACGGGGGACACAAATCCAGAAGATGAGGTATGAGGGCTCCTTAAGAGATGCTCAGGAATAGCCTCTGTACTGTGCATTTATGATGCTGACAAAGAATCTTCTGGATAGAGTTGCCATCTCAGAAGCACATGGGGGCGGGGGGAGTGGTAACCAGAAGGAGCCAGGTACACTGAGAATGTGGCAAAGAAGGAACACGTTTCTTTGGTATAACAGCCGTGCTCCTTTAATCAAGCCTGCATGTAGTCAGCAGTCTCTGCAGCTTTTGGTGGCCAGAATTAGATTTTTCTTCATTTTTAAAACCAACAGAGTTATACTTTCCTATTTCTAGAAACTAAAGTATTGCAAACTGGTAAAAGATACAAAGTCTTCATTTTGCTGTTATTCTTGTCTTTGTGAAATTTTCAAAGCCTCGAGGTGAATGAGATCCCAGAGGAGAGTTGAATCAAATAAATAATGTCCAGAAAAGCAATGAAATCTCTCTCGCAGGGATGCTGGGTAGCCTAGTGAAAATTCTCAGGCTAACTCTGACAAGGTCTGTGTTCTGCTAAACAGGCTTCAGCTGGCAAAACAAATTTTGAATTGGACACCAAGCTGCACTGGAACACAACATTCACATTCATTCCTGTTTTTTTTTTTTATCCATTTTGGCATCTCCTTAGCTGCTGCCTGACCCACAGGAATACATCACCCTGTATCATACAGATACATTATTCATCTCCGCAGCATCAAGGTCCTGCCTTCTACATTCTTACAGTATGCACAGAAGCCTCGTGTTTGCTCTTACAAACGGTCCTGCCGTCTATCATGTGGAGAAAGGGTTGGAATACTATTGCAAGCTCAGATCTTACCCTGGCATTAGGCTTGCCCAACCACACCTGTCATGCCCTGAATGCATTTGGGCTAATTATAAACCACCACTTTATTCTTCTCAGAATCCAAGAATCAGGAGGGCTGAGGGGGCAAATTCTTAAAGGATTGTGCAATCTATCATCACGAGGACCTTTTACAGTTCAGTTGCTCACTCTTTAAAATCTGCTGTTCAGCAGTCTTTCAATCCCTGGAAGTCCTGTTGCACACTGTTACAACTGAAGCACGTGGCAATGACATCCAAATACATTGACAGAATGGTCTGAATTCTCCTTAGAACTTGTTTTGAAACTCTTAGGCAGAGATCTGTTATGCCTTGTCAAAAAACTCCAAAAGACTTGGGATTATATTTAATAAATAGCAATCAAACAGAATTCCACACATTGTTTTTTTCTAAAATAACATTCGTGAAGATTTCTTAAGTATCATTTCTAGGGAAAGCTCTATAAATTGTCTTCAGATCCTTGAATGGATCTGAAAGAAAGTCCTTTACTGCATTGATCATAACTTAGATCATTTCTTGGTACATTTACTGCTGTAGCAAATATAAGCTCTCTTATTAAAAAGTAGAATTTATTTTCTGGAGACCTGGAGCCTGGATAGTTGAAGGCCAGAATGTTGCATATTTGGAGTCTGGTCAGTCCTGCTTTCTTTTTCATTCATGATAGCTTTTTGCTATGTCTTTTCATAGAAGAAAGGGCAATAGAGTTTTCTGGGGTTCTCTTTTGAAGGTCCTAATCTTTTCATGAAGCCTCTTGTCTTCATGCACTAATGACCCTCCAAAGGCTTTCATAGCACCATTATACCAGGGGACAGGATTTTAACTTAGACCATTTAGGCCCTAGCATGTCAGGTCATCTTGTCCATATAATAAGCTTCACCTTTCTGGTTCTATACTTAGGCCACATGTAAGCTAAGGGATCTATAAGACATTGCTAGAGGGTCCAAAAATGAATTGTTCTGAACAATATGTAGCTGTAGCCTTTTCCCTCAGTTATATCATATTGTTTTGGGATATAAAATTTATGATGGGAAAAATGAGAATTTCAGTAGTCTGGGGGCAGACGAAGTCTATTCATGGAAAAGCAAGATAATTACTCCATCAACTTGAAGTTGCTTAGAATGCCATTAACCACAACAGTCCTTGGAGGGCTGTAAACTTTCTGTTGAAACTATGACCATAAAGCAAACATATAGGTCCATTAGGATCAGTGACAAAGTCATGGTTACTTTTAAATTTTGCTTGCCAGGATACCTGGAGGCAGCTCAGAGAGCACAGTACTATTAAGCGGGTTTAAGTTGAACATTAGCAATATAGTTAGTAATATAATGATTTTCTTTTCAGAGATGGTAGAGCATTCCAAAAAGTCCTGTCTATAAAATACCAGTGCTCTCTAACAGCAATGATAATGAAAGATGTAGTTTATCATAGTCAGGCATACAGAGCTTTTCTACCATCTAAGAAGCAAGTTTTAACTTCTACTTTATTTACAGATATTAATTTTTTCAGTCTTTCATCTTAGCATTAAATAATTTCTGAGAATTAGAAACTGACCTATAAGCTAAAGATTTTCAATTATCTTATTTTTCAAATTATTTTATTTTAATTCTTTTTCAAGTCAGAAAATGTTGTCAAAAACCAGGGATAGGCCATGAATTCCATCTCCAGCATCATACACTTAAAAGTCATAAAACCTCTTTTTACAAAATAAAATCCTGCATAAAACCTCACTCTAGAAGACTGGATAAAACAACAACATTATGGCTGGGATAGGATGGAGTAGTCCGAGTCTGAAGATTTGCCTGTTCATGTTTCTCCTTCCACTCCCCCACCCCCACCCCCAGTATAATTTTCTTTGGTGTCTCAGTAAAGAAATTTGTGTTTCTGATTCCCAAGTCTGTGAGTCCCATTTGATAAGTCTCTGCTTGATGAAAAGGTCATTAGTCTGATGTGCATTCTAGACACCAGAAGAAGGCATCAGATCCCCTGGAACTGCGGCAGTTAGGGACTGGTGTTAGCCACCTTGTGGGTGCTGGGAGCCAAACCTGGGTCCTCTGCAAGAGCATCTAGTGCTCCTAACTGCTGAGTCATCTCTGAAGCCCCTAGTTTCCAAAGTTCTAAATCTCATATGCCAATAGCAAAGAAAAAATCAGGTTGTATTGTGCTTAAGTAGGTATGAGTTCATATTATATACATGTATCAATATGGATATTAAGAAGCAAATGTAAGGTCTGATGTCTTAGCAGTTCAAAACCAGTACTGCTCTTGCAGAGACCCTGAGTTCTGTTACCAACACCCACATCGGGTGGCATATAATCACCTATAACTCCATCTTCAGGGGATCTAATGCCCTCTTTTGGCCCCCTCGGCTACCCACACACATGAGTATGTACTCACACACAGAGACAGACACATACAAATGAATAACAAATAAAAAAATAAGATCCTTAAGAAACATATGCAAAGTGATGTATATATATGTATATATATATAAATGTCTCTACAGATATATTTATAAACACACTTTTATATTTTCTATCAATCCTATACTGTATGGATTGCTTTGATCACCCCACAAGATGTGTATACTCTATTTTAAAAAATTTGTTCTGTTTTGTTGTGTGTGGTGGATACTGAACTCAGGGCCTCTGACATGCTAGGCATACTCTCTGTCACTGAATTAGATATCCCTAGTCCCTTCTATTTTAAAATTTATTGAGTGGTCTAGACTCATCAAATATGAAAGTATTTTTACATGTCAAAATAAATGTATTCATTCAGATCACTTATGCCAATCACCCAACAATTGCGTTGCAGATGATCTAGCTCAACATGACAACCAGAACAGATAGCTTGAAATGTGTGTCTTCAGCAGTCTGCCACCAAGTACCAATCGGCAGAGGATCAGATTTGTCTTTTGAGGAGAAAGAGAATAAAGGGGCAAGTGCACACGTGGGGTTCTACAGTGTTTGTCTTTATCTGTCCATGGGAACTCAGTGAGAGAGCAAGAATAAAGTGTTGGTATTAACATCAGAGCTTTTACTGACTAATATTTTTTGTCAACATGATCGTTTCTAAATCATATCAGAATGTGTTGAAAGATAGGCAAATGTTGGTTCCTTTAGCTTCAAACTTTAAGTAAAATTCTATATCCTCTTTAGAATGTGAGTGAAGAAAAAAACGGAGTCACTTCCTCTATGTATTTTGAGAATTTTGTGATGGGCTGAGGCTAAAGGAAGGAGCAGAGCTGAGTGATATGCTATCTTGTTAACCTTCTTCAGGCCTGTCATGCTCCCTGTGTTCAAATTTCTGCAGTATATTTTGATCCCCTGTCTCCACAGCAGTGGCTTAGGGATCTATTGCCACTAATGACACTGAAACCATGGTGAGCTTATAAATAGCTCCTCCTACTTCAGAGATGCTATTATTTAGAAAGTTTTAGGAGGTTCTGTGGGAGGTTGAGCATATGGTAAAATAGTTCATTTGTTTATAAAAATTAATAGAAATATCAAAATATAATCAGTTTAGCATCCAACATGAAATAGTATAATCATTTAATATTTCTTTCATATGACAAGGAAAAGTCTTAAAATTGATTTTTAAAACTATCAGTGGAAACAAGTGAAGTTGAATCATTTATCTTTTTTTTTCTATGTAAGAAATAACTTTGATGTAGTGTTTTAGGGTGATAAATAGCAAAATATAATAACAACAAGCTTTGGCTCAAAATAAATAATCTTTTAAACCCATGACCTTCTATTAGTATATTTTCCATTTTCAAACTTATAAAAAACATTCTAGATATGTTTGTACCTTATAGCTTTTCCTTCATACAGAGATTTGAATAGAGTTAGAAGTGTCTGCAATTTACAAACTCTATTTTGAAAGGAAAAAAAAGAATAAATAACAAAAGTAAATGTCAATCTTTTGAAATCCCTCTGATGACATTTATTCTATTGTTCCACACAAGAAACATTATATAAGAATATAAAATAAAATGTGGTGCATGCCTTTAATCCCAGCACTCAGGAGGCAGATGCAGGCAGATCCTTGTGAGTCCAAGGCCAGCCTGTTCTACATGGTAAGTTCCGGGCCAGCTGTGACTATACGAGGACCCTTTATCAAAAAGATAAAAAAAAAAATAATAATAATAATAAATAAATAATGGATACCAATGTTTTTTAACTGTTTTATTCAAAGTAATTCCCTTGGTTTTTAGAAGGGGTTTAAAGGAGAGAGGTAGTTTCCTTAAAAGAAGGCTTTTCTTAGCTTTTACTTTATGTAATTAATTCCAGAATGGCAACCTTGCACGTTCCAAGGTTGTTTGGTTCTCATAGCATTTTATTTTATATTTTTTAATGTAAACTTCATGAGCAATAAAACTGATATGCATGGGAAACTGAAACTAAAACCACACAAATGGTTCTGATAGAAATAGATATTTAGAGTCATTGCAAAGAAAACTGCAGCTAATCACTCCTTCTGCTCTGTTGTTGGCAGAAATGAGGCCCAAATGTTTCAGTGCGCCTTGATCTTAAATTGATAAGGAAGGTTTTTGAAAAGTCCTAGTTCCCCACAGTATTACCTGAGATCATGTAAAAGGTTTCCTTTTCAGCTAAAACCGTTTTTTCTTATCAATTCAATCCTTTAGAAGAAATTAGAGGATAAGGCTTCACCTTCCAAAAGGAAGAGCAAGTTGACATCATGGCCACTGCCCTGTGAAGAGGAAAGTGAACATTCAGAGCACAGACTGCTGTGTAAAGCCTGCTGGGAAATGATGCTTTGTCACATCCACACACACTCCAATAACCCAAGCGTGTTTATAGGTAGAGAGTGGAGCTCCACAATATGTCCCTAATAATTCATGTGGCAAATTATGGTACAGGGAAAAAGAGTCCAGGATTGAGAACAGAGAGGCAACCTGTAGCCACATACTTTGTAGAAAATGCCAGCCGCAAGTCCAGCCCTAACACGAATATCCCTGCTCACCTTCGTCTTCTCTTACGAAATGAG
Organism: Nannospalax galili; assembly: GCF_000622305.1. NCBI lineage: Eukaryota > Metazoa > Chordata > Mammalia > Rodentia > Spalacidae > Nannospalax > Nannospalax galili. The sequence continues at coordinate 6,221,240 of NW_008331125.1, forward strand.
CCATTCTCAATTCATTTTCATGTGATTCTTCCAAATCTATGAAAAGGACAAGAGACAGGCATCGGGCCTGGAAAAAGAGACGCTGTTGCTCGATGTGTAATTAATCCCCCGCTTTGTCTGGTTCTGCTTGTGTATCTTGATATGGAAAATTGACTGTATTTAATGGTAAATTATTGATGCACAAGTTTATCTTCCTAATTTTAGCTCAGGGAATGCAAGTCAATTTCTTGCCACCTGAATCTGTGGGAAAGAGGGGATCTCATGAGTCTTGTGTCATGATACTTAGTAGGCAGAGAAAAAGTAGGAGGCCCTGGTTGAATCTCAACATGCTGCTTGATTTGGATTTGTCATTAAGTTTTGTAATGTAAGTTAGTACCCTGTTCATCACCACCACCACCTTGTTCACTCTGTGTCCTGGCTTGTTCCTTAACTTGGAGCAGGAAACACATTCTTGATTTTAAAACTTGAAACCCAACGTGGTTCACAATCTAAAATTCTTGGCACCAGCCTATCGCAGGAGTGGAAGATTCCACTCAACTTCACAGTGACACACTGTACTAAAATTTTAGACATATTTAAAATATTTACAAATTTATCTTCAGGATCTATGCATAAGATGTATATGAAGTGCAAATGGGTTGTGTTTGGGCTTAGATATCAGCCCAAATATATCTCATTATGCAGATATTCAGGAGTCTGAAATCCAATGCACTCTGTTCCTAACATTTGTGTAAGTGATATGCAATCTGAATGTAGTTTCAATTGTTATTTGATAATTTGCCAACTTCAGAAAATAATGCTGAGGAAAAACTATTTAATCTGAGCAAAAATAAGTTTACCTATTGATTTTAAATATCATTTAATATGCTGAGGATTTAAGGTTTTCAGTGTGTAAACTTCATGTGTGTAAACAAAAGTTCTAAGCCTTAAGGAAGACCAGTGTAGGAGCTACAGGACAAAAAGAAAAAAAAAGGTAATGATATTGCTATCAAGGACAGTTTGGAGAATAACTCCTGAAGTTGCAATTGCATCAGTGTACTTACCCCTTTTCCTGTGTCCTGTTATCATTAGCCATAAAATAGATGGCCAGTAGGGGATACTATAACCATTCTCATCTCTGAGTGATGGGTTGTAGTTTGAAGAAATAATAAACAGCATCTTTCAAAGTAGCCATCCTCCTTATGAATTTAGGAACAGTACTTAGAACTTAGAATTTATGGTAATTTGCTATAGACACTTATAATGCAGTTTTTATCCCATTCATATGATTATGAGACATGCTTTAATCATTATTTTATTTACTATGGACAGTTATCTGTACTTCATAAAATGAAACCTACAGATTAAAAAACAAAATAGCCCTCTAATCCGATTTAGCATCATTGTGTGGGAGTGAGGGTGGGTGGATAGGAGAAGAGTGATCTTCTCAGTCCCTTAGGTGAATTCTAGATATTCTAAAAAACAAATCTCTGCATGAATATAGATATATTCATATAGAATATATGCTTGTTCTTTAAAAAGCAAAATACAGTCACTGTTAATTATTCTAAAGTAACTATCAGGTAGTTTTTTGATTTTTGGAGAAGAAATTGCCTTTAGAAAGGATAAGTTAGAGAAAAGGAGATGAAGCAAACAATTTTCATGAACATTCATCCTTCAAAGAGAAGATAAATAAATGTGATTTTAAACAGTTTCCATGAAAGCAAAACTTACAAAACAAGTTGATAGATGTGAGGTCTACTTTCAAATGCTGCGCAGAAAGTTTTCATTGAAATAAAATGTGATCACCCTCAGAAGAGCATATTACTGTAGGCTTAAAATGCAGAAGTTATGGATTCAGTATTGCTTTTTGTTTTTGGTCTTTTTGAGACAGGGTCTCCCTGTAGCCCCAGCTGGCCTGGATTACTTTTTAAAAGTCACATTTTTGTTGATAGACTTGCCTGTGTGCAGGGGACTGCTGCTGGTGTCTAGAGCAAGTAGATCCCAAGGATGCAGAGCAGGGTTCGGGCCATCATGAACACCGTAACAGAGAGCTTGCCCTTTGAAGGGAAAGGCATGGGGGTTATGTGCACCTGAAACTCCTTATGCAGGTTGGTCTATCACCTAGTGTATTACTTAGGGCTGCTGGACATGGGTCAAAGAAAGAGCAGAGTTGGAACAAAGTACCAAGTCAAAATGGTGGGTTTTAAATAAACAATCCCTAGAATCCTTACCTGTAAAGACTCCTAATCTCTTCTCTTGGAGCATTCTGGAAGCTGTGTTTTGAGGGAAAACAAACAAACAAAACATGAAACACCGTTGTCACTTGTTTTGTTTTTCAGCAATGTTTCCCATTCAGTTAGTTTGCAGAAGAACCCAAAACGCAATTAGTCACTTCTCTTTACTTGCACTCTGTCCCTAGGCGTTCAGCTGGATAAATTCTTTCTACCTCTCATTCCAATTCTTGTGTGACACGTTTTATTTCCCATCTGTTCAAGTTGTTCTCCTGGTTCTTAGAAAGAAAGACTTAGACATATGATCTATGTATTTGTTCATGGGAATCTGTGGGTTTCTTCACCCACTAAGTGATTCACCCTAAGCAATTGATCCCATCAAATATTTGTTATTAATCTGCAAAAAAAAACCCAAAATACTTTTATTTACTAACTGAGCGCATCATTTTCCAGTTCAAGATTGAACTTGAAGGTGAATATTTTCCCCAAATGCAGAACTTTTGATATTATAATGAAGACTTGGTCATGGAAAAAAAATCTAAATTACATAAAACTTTTCTAATTGCATGCACATGCATACATACATGTATGTGTATGGGTTAAATCATGCAATTATAGAGTATCTTTGGCACTAGTAGTATAATTATTAACCACTGTAGTTATTTGAGCAGCCTCAAACACCCGTTACCTATTTTAAAAATTCAGCCCTCCATTTGGGTTTTTTTGATATTTTATTTTATTTTCTGTGTGTATTAGTGTATTGCCTTCATGCATGTAAGTGCACACAGATCATGCAGTGCTTGCAGAAATCAAAAGAGGGCATCAGATCCCCTGGAACTGGAGTTACAGATGTTTGTTAGCCACCATGTGCACGCTGGGAACCAAACCTAGGTCCTCTGCAAGAGCAGCCAGTGCTCTTGACTGCTGAGCCATTTCTCCCGCCCCGATTTGGGATTCTTGAGAAAATGGAACAGTGTACAGCTTCAAAGCTTAGGATATTAAGACAAACTCAAGATCATCAATTTTTTTTTCATGCAAGACTTTAATAAATTATAAGCCCAGAAATTTCAGAAATTTAAAAAATTATTCTTTAACCTATATGGTGCAGAAGATAATATTATGTTCCTGTGATGTTTATAAGTGTGTTATCATTCAACAGGATGACATTTTTTAAAATGGCTGTTCCTGTGCCCGGCATAGTGTAATCAAATAGCAAACTGGACTTTGTAATTTTTTATTTTTATTTTTTGGTCTTTTTTGAGACAGGGTCTCTTTGTAGCCCGAGCTGTCCTGGAACTCACTATGTAGACCAGGCTGGCCTTGAACTCACAGAGATCTGCCTGCCTCTGCCTCCCAAGTGCTGGGATTGCAGTCGTGCACCATCATGCCCGGCTTGTAATTATTTTTAAAAACACTAACTCTAATTTAAAATATTTATTAGACTTTGACCTTAATAGTAATCTAGCAAATAATTTCAAATTTCTCTAAACTTGCTTATAGTGTTACTTAGGAGTTTTAAAGCTAGCATAAAATTTATACAAAACTAAATAAATTCAAATATTTTCATACTTGTGGTAACACTCGTTATACTAATTTGCAAAGAAGAACAACTTAAAATGCTAATTAAATTCATATTGTTAAACTTTGGACAATAATTATACAATTAAATTGTTACTAAAAGCACCTCATTTGTAGCATGCAAATTTATTACTGCTCCCGTATGAAGAGAATTTGTGTGTGTTTGTATTTATTTTATAAATTTGCTATTATAGGTTTATTAATAACTTGCATATGAGCCAGGTGGAGGACTATATTATTGAATAATGTTCTGCATGAATTCAAATATCAATAGGTAAGCAATACGTCTTCTAATTATATTATACAGAAGTATGTACTGACATTAAATATGGAGGATACAGTTTCCATAAGATTATAAAGGAAATACACAGAGTTACCATTATTTTTTAGGAAATCAATGAAGAATATATATATTATTGGAAACCACATCAGAAGAATGTATATATTGTTAGAAAGTCAGTCTATGGCTTTCAGTGGTGTAGATTTGTGGAAGCTCAGGATGATGAAACACTAAAAACATTCAGAGGAAAACAAAGGTGTACCTTTCATCTGTGATTACAAAAAGAAATCTTCATTGGCTAAATGGGAGGGGGAGTACCAGGACTTGCATGGAATTGCTTGATTTCCCAGAGTTGCAATTGTGTTAAGAACTGTGACAAATAAATTTTCTTTCTGAGACACTCTTCAATTTTAGCAATTATAATAGCAAAGAATTATAATTAAACAGTTACAGCATAAAATGTGGCTGTCATGTGCTTAATTGTGAGATCATTTAGAAGTGAGTGTTATTTTTAATGTATTTTTTCAAATTTGTTCTTTCAAAAGTTTCTGTTGTAGCTATATTTTTAAGCATGTACTTTTTGGTAAAGAAATAATTTTGGTAACCGTAACAGCCACCCTTTTTTGAATTCTTACAATGTGGCTGGTATTTTATATAGAGTGTTTAGTCTTACACCTTGCGAAAGCTATCAGATGTAGATTCCATTATTATCACAAATGGCACTGGAGTTGAGAAGCTAAAGAAATCCTCTGGAGCTCTTACAACTAGGAATGATATCATCCCTGAAGTTCAGCGACACGTAATTCCTGCCCAGCTATAACCATATGATTTAGGTGTGAGGTAAGGATGCCTTCTTCCCTTATAACCCAGGCCCCTATCTTTGGTTCTAACTGCTCACTGGTCAGTCACATGGCACAAGGACTTTAGAGATGCTTTCTAGCAAGAGAGATAGCACTGGAAAAAGGAAAACAGTATGACAGGTCCTTAGCACTTTGTGTCCCTCCTAAGAAAACATAGTTCAATGCTTCCTAAGCTGAAGAAACAGATGCACTACTTTTCTTCCCCTGGGAATGTATGCATCCTAGTTACTTTTATTGCTGTGATAAAATCCTCTGTCAAAGAAATAACTTGGGGAGGAACAGGTTTATTTGGCTGATGTGCCCAATCACAGTTCATCCCTGAGGGAAGCCAGGCAGGAACTCAGGACAGTTCCTGGAGGCAGGAACTGAAGAAGAGACCAGGGAGGAATCCTGATTACTCACTTTTTCCTCTGCCCTGTCCTCAGTCTTCTTTCTTATACAACCCAGGACCATCTGCCCAGGGTAGGTAATACCTAGAGTGGGCTGGGAACTTCCACATGACTTAAAAATCAAGAAAATACCTAGCAGGAATGCCCACAGGTCAGTCCAATAAAGGAAGTTTCTTAGATGAATGCTATCCTGCACAATATGTGTGTATGTAAGTTGTGAATGCACATGTGAGGTTGATGTGCAGCAGTACATATGAATGTTATATGAATAAATTTATTGTGACTATGACACCTATATGTGTTTTCTGTGTGTCTGTGAGATGAGTGCATATATGATGCATATATGTACATGTGTGGCATATATACTGAGTACATTTTGTGTGAGAGGTAAATGTGTATGTAATAATGTGTAAGGGTGTATGTCCATGTGAATACATTCTCTACATGAGGTGTGTTTGTGTATTCTTACCTGTGTCTGCAGTGTTCTATATGTAGTGCTGTGCATGCATGTATATGAATTGAGTGTATGTGCTGTGTTGTGCTGGGAAAAAATAGAAAGTGAGTAGAAAAAGGACAAATAGACATATTTGGGATGTCTCACTTCACTAGAACAGTTGTACCTGAGCATGCTATAGTCTTGAGCCTTAGAGCCTTGTGTAAGGTCCCACCTATCTTTGTAACTAAGAATACATGTAGAATGTAGCTCAGCTTGTTTACATTTTCATTTCTTCATCTCTGAAAGATGAGAGTTTTTAACTTAAAGGCCTGAAGTATTAAATGAGTATTTTTCAGGTTGGACTGCCTAGTAAACTGTCACATACTATACCAAGTTAAAATACTGTATATTTTATTAGAGGTAGTATTATTTTTCCAATGTCATGTTTTACAAAGTTCCAGAATAGCAAAATAATGTAGTGTATCCTGATAAGATAAGTGTATCCTCTACCTTCAAGGAGCTTTTACAGTACATTTTCATTGATACCATATAGTGTATTATATCAAACGTAGGAAAGATGCATGGTGTCTAGTGAGTGCTTTCTGCTTATAAAGTAATTTCAATGTTGGTTCATAGAACAAAACCATTAAACTAGAAATTTGGCCCTAAATGTGGATCCATAAAGTGAACCTTTTTAGAAGATTTGAGAATGATTTTGTTTCAGATAATTATTTTTAGACATATAGGAATGATGGAAAAATAGAGAATACTTCATTTGGGTTAAATGGTTAAAATAGAGTTACATGATGATCTAATAATTCCACTAATGGGAATTATTCTGAGAAAAACTGAAGCCATGCCCTCCAGAGACCCTGGATACAAATATTCATAGCAGCATTTTTTTTTAGTCATAGCCAAATTAGAAATATCTAGTATTCACCAAATGCTGAATAGATTAAGTGAATATTATCTAGTTATTTAAGGAATATTAATAGAAAGGAATTCAGTACTGGTGGCTGAGAGTGCGTAGATGAACCTCGATATGCCGAGTGAAAGGCACCAGAATGGTATTTGGAGAGAGTCACTTGATATGGGATATACAAAGTAGACCTGTCTAGAGAGTCAGGAATTAGTGGTTATATGTGACTGGGTGATGGGATAGGATACAAGAGACTGATAGCTAACAGGTGGAAGAATTCTTTACAGGATACTAGAAATGTTCTAAGAAATGATAATGGCTCCACAGCTCTGTGAATATCACACAATCATTGAGTTGGGCCTTTTAAGTGGTTGGGTTGTGTGTTATTTGAATTGTCTCTGTAAAGTCATCAAAAGACACAGCACGATCTTCCTAACTAGTGAGCCCTCCTCAGTTACTGAACCAATATTTCTCAGAAGAGCCAGTCATAACCTTCCTGATAGAATCAGCACATGCATAGAGATGGCGCTTGTACCACAAAGTACCTCATACTGCAAAGGCTGCCTGTAAGCTGATGCTTTTATCAAGGACAAATAACCAGAGAATTCCCTCCCATCCCCACCTTCTCTTTTCTTTCTGTCTGTTCCCTTTTACCCTTTTTTGTATATAAATAGATAATGTGATGACTTAATTTAGAATTAAAGTTAATACATGTTTGTAGGAATTCTTTCTGTGGATTTATGATTTTGAACTATTTACTGAGGTGCAATTGGGGAAATGTAGAATAGGGGAATATTCTCTGTGACCTCATTGCTAATGGGAAAACATTTATGTCTGAATTCCCTCTTTCTGTCCTGCTTCTGTGACCTGGCACTATGTGTCTCCAATCCCACTGGCAGTATGCTTTGCTTGTGCTCCTACTTTTTCCCTAGTTTATTTTTACATCCAAATGTCCATTCATTGTGGTTTCAAATGATTTTTACAGAAACAAAATGTATACTCCTGTCACATCCTCACATATAATCACTGCCATTAAAAACAATTTTTGTAACATTTAAATGAAGAATAGTCAATTCAATAAGCAGCTATGTAAACATCAATAGATCTGTTTATAGATCTGTTTTTCCAGCTTCAACTGTGAAATGTAGTATAATGTCTAAGTTTAAGAAATTATATTTCAGTAAAATTTCTTATTGCTTGAAATGTTTTTGGAATGTGTCACTTAAATTTTAATTACTATTATTATAAAATGAGTAAATTTGTTTAGAATAACCAAGCATTCAGTTAAGTGGTATTTATGTACTACCAAAGACACCTACTTGCTAGGAAAGAATCACTGACTTACAAGATAAGATAATTCAGCATCTCTTGTTTGTCAGCCCTGTGTTAGGTGTATTTATAATTCTGACAGTTTTCATGATGTGACTTTAAAGAAAAACATGCAATCATATTTGAATTTCTTCATGAAAATGAGTGCTTCCTAAGCTCCAATTCATGAAAGTATTTCAGTGTGGACAATGCTTGTGGAGACAATTGTTCTTCTGGAATAAAGAGTCAATGATCAATCCTTAGATTTCTATCATAGGAAATTTTAAAAACCCACTCAATGCATACTTGTTAATTATAATAACATTGACATGTCTTTCAAACAGCTATTAAAATTTAGTATCAAAATTTCATACAGCTTTCATTTTAGTGTGCTCTATGTTTACCAAGATATACTTGAACATGTAACCTAACATGTATGCAAACAAAGGCACCAAGATGCTCTGTGTGAGTGCTTATGTGCCATATCGGTGGAGACTGATGTTCATAAGAAGAATGTGGAGACTTGAAGCATTTTAGGAGTTTCATTTCTGGTTGCTCCATTTAAAAGTTTACACTTACAATGAGTGAATGACAAGAGGCAAGGACTAAATTACATTTGCCCAGTGTTCTCATATGATTCCCAGAGTAAGTTTCCAGACCAGCAGACTCTAAGAAACAAATCGTGTAGGAAGAGGCTTATTTTAGAGACTGCTCATGGGACCACTACTCATGGAGGGGAGCGAAAGGAAAGAAAGCAGAATCAAGGGAGCCTTCTCTGTGTATCGTAATCTGTGGCATGAGGAAGCTTCAGTGGTAAGAGTTAAGGGATGCATTACTTTTCTCTCTGTCCCCTGTTCTGCTATGTTCCACGAGCCTTAGGTATAGAGACTCCACTGTAGATGTCACTTACAGTTGGGCAACTCTCAGACACTTCTGGTGGCTCAGAGAACACTTCGTGAACCTACGAAAGTTCCACCATGATTGATGAAGCATTTGGAAAGCAGTGGGCACTGAGAAATGCTGCGTGGATAGATCTCTTTGTTTCTGTCTCTGTCTTTATCTCCACAATGACTTCCTAAATGTGCATTCAAGAACTAAGCATTAAGTTATCATTAGAAAATAAAAGAAATAGTCATTTTACACCATGGTATAAATTAATTATTGTACTGAACAACAGTAATTGTATTCCATAAAAAATTTAGTTCTGTGTCTGGTGACTGAAGCACTCCTGTTACAGTCCCTGTCTATCAATTGCTATAATCATGAAAACCAGATAGAAAGGCCGAAAAGAAGACCAAAATAAACTGACTTTCCCCCTCTGCATTAAGGAAATTAGAAAAAATTGAATTTTTACTTCATGATTAGACATGACATTAAAGATCTTTAAAAATATTATATTTATTATTTTTATTTTATGTGTACACGTGTATTGCCTGTGTGCATGTAAGTGTACCTGTTGTGCAATGCCCATGAAGGTCAGAAGAAGGTGTTGGATGCCCTGGAACTGAAGTTAGGACAGTTGTTAGCCACCATATGGGTATTGGGAACCGAACCTGGGTCTTCTGCAAGAGCGATCAGTGTTCTTAACCACTGAGCCATTTCTTTAGCCCTGACATTAAGGATCTTTACCTGTATTAAAACTCAATAGCAAAGGCATCATTACATTGATTTAAAAAGTTTTATTCTCGTTCATCAACCATTTCATTAAACAAAATAATTATTAACCAGTGTATGAAATAATGCTTTATAAAAATTGTGACATATTCATTTGAATTGGACTTTTTCTGGTTATTCTTTTTTATGTTTGCATTATTTAGCAATTTCATGGATTTTTGAGACATCCACAAAATACCAAATTGTGGAAAAGTTCTGTATGGTCATATGCAATTAATATTCCAAATGGTTAATGGAATAAATTTGTAATTAAATACTGATTTTCATTAACACATTAGAGTAAAATAAACAGTATCATTAAACACAGCATGGAGACTTCTTAAGTGTTTAAAGTTTTACATTACACATACGTATAAGTACATGTAGGTATACTTACTTATTTAAAGAAGATTAGAGGTCACTTTAACAGCTCTTAAGAGCAAATAATGATTGAAGGCTGATAAGTCTGGTAAGGTCACAGATATTTTCAGGTTGCTTCTTACTTATTTCAGGAGAGTTTTCAAGGCTGGCTACTGGCTACTCAGTGCTGGTTTCTGATTTTTGCCTCTTTATTCTGGCTCCTTGTTAACTAATAGAATCACTTCCTCAGGCATACCTTGGACCAATCCATAGAATGAGGAATTAGAAGAGAGTAAATGATTATTTTACATACTAATAGAACTATATTCTCCTCATTTGTGCAATAAACATTTCCTGTTGGCACATATACACCATCCTGTTGCCAGTGCTGTCTAGTGGCCAAGCTTCTGCTAAAGCCTCATTTTTGTTGTTCATACAACTGCCTCCCTGGAGCATTGTGAGGTACTACCCTGGATCAGGAATAATAAGTCTCTCCATCCTTGTCTTTTGGTTTCTTATCTCAATTCTACAATCTTCTCTGCCCATTACCTTCTCTAACAATTTCAAAATCCAGCCTCCTGAAGTAATTTGTCTAGTTTTTCTAATCTAACTTCCCATTACCCATCATTTTAATTCCTTCTACTGGCTCCCCGTTACTCTCCCAACCTATTTCAATTGCTTATCTTTATCTTCAAGGCCATTCACTGCTCTGGTGCTGCTTGTGTCTCCTTATCACCCCAGATTCCTCCTTCTGCTCATACTTCTACATGCAATCACATTTCCAAAGTATAAAAATGATTTGGACCTATATAATTCTATTTCCTTGAAGAGCTTTAATCTCTTTCTCAGATCTACTCACTGAGAAAAGTAATTGGTCTAAAGTTCCAGATTCATCAAGGTGACTGGCATATGGTGATTTATGCACAACTTTCTAGAATGGCCTCTTTTCCTTCATGCAAAGATCAGCATCCACTTACAATTATTAAATACCTGCCCTGTGATCAGACTGTCTTCTGCAGTAACAGCAAACTATTCTTAAGAAATCACAGAAACAGAATTAAGTACTGACAGTGATTTCCTACCTGAAGACTCCAGCTTCACACTTGGTATAGAAATCTAAGAAAGTTCTTGGTCCTTAAACTACTATTTCAGGAAAGAACACCAACTCATAAGATAAGTTCTTTCTTATTGATTGGGACCATTTTTAGAAAAGTATTCTTTATGCTGAGCTGTTTCCCTCTCATTCCTTGGTATAGGCATGCTGCTGGAAGCATAACAGCTTCTATCAATCTCTTTTTGCTTTACTGATATAGTTGAACACAGGCATAACTTCTTTCATTAAACCTTTTGTCTTCAGAGTTTATATGCTTAATATGCTTCGATTTCTCTCGGCAGAGGTCCTGAGACTATTCACACTGCTCTACCTCTATGTCTTGTTCTGCCTCTGACAGAGCAGAGTTCACATGTCCATGTTGGCTCCAGTGGTGCCTAGAGTTGCCATGTTTAGTCATTAATACTGAATAAGCCTTTTGTGACCTTGTAATAAATTAATAATTAAGTATCTCTTAATTTCTAATAGCAGCAAACATTTTTCTTCATAGTATTCTGGTCAACTAAAAAACAATCATAGGTTCAAGGATTGTAATCATTATGTAATGAAAGCTCTTGACCATGTTTAATAGTATAACTTAGAAAAAGATTTTGTTCTCTAGCCTGGTATTTTGAAGAACGAATGAGATGTTACTGAACAGTAATTTTAGAAGTTTTTCATTGCTCACACATGAGCACTTCGGGAATTGCTCAGTGAGTATATCTTCTGAACATTTTCTTCCTTGAAATTAGCAAAATTCTTGGAATTTTTTTCTCCCCATCTTGTGATATGTGGGTTGGGCTGGGTCATCACCAACACAATTAAAATTTATTTCTCTTTTCCTTCTCAGTGGAAATGTACTCTTCATTTTGATATGAAGTAGTTTAGTGTACATTTTTCTTTTTTATAATTATGGTGTCCTCTGAGAGTCTCACCTGAACTAGTGATGTATATAGGGTACACAAACTCACACAGAGGATTTCATTTGATCTTAGAGGGATCTATGGCACTGGAGTCACATGCATATTCTCCATATAGGATAATCATTGAAGATTGGGAACCACAGACCCCTTTGTACTTCATTTTGTTTTTTATGTTTTCTATAAAGTTAGAGAGAAATAAAATCATACTTAGACCTTATATATTTGTTTCACGACTATTTAAGGAAAATACAACACTAGTTCCATGGTAACTTTTATTATGTGTGATTCTGGAATTTGTTGAATTTAATCAATACCTCTGTTCTGATTGGAAAAGTGATTTTTCAAGATTGTGTGCATTTTATAGGGAGAGTTATGGAGCTGATCAATATGTCAGACTTGTGAAATATACTGTTTACAGTTTTTTTCACTTTAAGTAGAAAATTTACAAAGTCAACTGAAACACACTGCTAGCTGATATATGCTTATGTGTGTTTAGCCAAATAAGTGTCCAAGGCACATTACTGTACATTAAAAATATGAAATCCAGTCTTATATACAAATATTTCTAGAAAGATTTCTAGAGAGCAACCAACACAAGACAAATAAAGTTCAAAATATAAGGAAAGTAATTTTACAGTTTTATTTATATATTTATTGTTTGGCAATGAGATTTATTTTGTTTGTGCTCCTGGCTGATTTTGACAATCAATCTCTTAAAATTGCCAAATATCACAATTTTTTAAATAAAGAATTCATATACATTTTACTACTTAGGTATAATAGAGTAGATAGTTACCTTGTTTTCCAGGGTAATGACAGTGGTTGATAAAGTTCAGGTATATGTTTTGTAAGCTTTATACAACTCAAAGTCCAATTAAATAATTAATATAGTATTATGTGACAGTTGAATATTGATTTATAATGTGAAAAAAATCACAGTATGATTCAGATGTCACACAATGGTACCATGTGTAGTTAGTATCATGAGGGCCTGGATTCTTTCCCCAGTAACACACACACACACACACACACACACACACACACACAATTATTAATTCAGTAAAGCTGGAATATTCTACCTGATCACAAAAGCTATAAAATTAATTTTTTTAATTCATTAATTTCCCTGAAACACATGGGTGGTATTGTATGGCTCAATGTTAGCCGTTTATTCTCTGACTGCCTCTTCATTTGAATAAGATTATATCTTTCTGTGTTGAGGATAACAACACAATGCAGTCTTCCCTTTAGTAAGTTGATTATAGTCTGATTTTTTTCAGTAGTTTAGACAAGTAAAATAAAGTTATTGAATTAGTTATCGGTGGTTTCATGTGCTTTCCTGGAATTGTGCTTTTTACATTTAAGTTGCAGGATTTGGAAGGGTTTTCAAAGACAGATTCCTAGCTTTATATGACTTATATGTTGTTTCTGCTCTGCACCACACAGATCTGTGGTACTTGGAGCCATGAGTGGACTGATACCACAGTGAGATCACCAGCACTGTACCTTCCTATCGCTAGCACTGTAGTCATCAGGAGTGTTTGTGGAAGGACAGCTAGCTAAGGATACATGAAGAGACCACAGAATGTAACTCCACTCAACAAAAGTAAATGTATCTTTAGCTCACTTTCCACTTAGTAGATCCTTCAAAGACCCATCAAAGTCACCCTATTGCCACCTAACCCAAGGAAAAACCGCTGAAATACATTGAGCGTATAGATTTGGTCTTAGGCGTCTGCAGTTGAAATATTTTCTTCTTACAAAATTCCAAAAGCATATGAACATGACAGTCTAACTCAGAACCATTCTCCATGGTTGCAGAGGGACTCCCGCAGAGGCTTGACCTCAAAGCTTTCCTTTTTTATTTTCACAAGAAACAAGCCTCTATGGTGGATAAGAAAATTTCTAGACCACAGGGAATCTGACTATCCAAGGAAACACAGAAGTTGGACTCCAGTTAAGCAAGAATAGTTCCATTCTTCCCAGAGTTCAGCATCATTTCCCAGAAGTTCTTTCCTAGAAGGTTTTTTGAGGCATTCTCCTTTCAATAGCCAACATTTTATAGTTTGACAGTTCTTTAGATAGCTTCAACCATTAAACACAACGATCATCTTTGGGAGAGGGAGCAGATGGTCTTCATCAAGCTTTAGGTGTTTGTTTTCTTATATTACATCTTGCACTAAAATGAAACATCACCCTTTTCATGTTAAAAAAATCCTTGGTTTATTTTAAAGCATTAAATGTAAATGGTAATTGTCATAATAGGGTGAAAACCCAAGTCACTGGGAATATGGTATTTGTAATCTTTTAGATTTTTCAGTGTAGTGCAAAGTATATGGAGAACCTCCACTGTCTCATTGATTAACACCCCCCACACACACATTTACACAAGAAATAAAAGAGTTGTTACTTTTAATAACAGGTAAGTATATTTCATCCCTAAAGCTGCAATAAATGGTGATAAGAACCTGTTGACCAAGATATGATCAAATTTACAACTAAGAGAGTTATTTAAAGCCTCTTTCAATATAGAAACTTCTAGTGAGCAATATAGAATGATTACGGAATCCTAATTCTGCAAAAAAGCAAAATATATAGTTACTAATTTTGTTTCATTTACAGCCCACACTCTGAACCACCAGGTTTGTTCTGTTGTTCTGGGTAAAGAGGACATGGAAATGTCTGATAGAACCATTCCTAAAAGGCAGCACTTGATTCAGAATGTGAGGCTGAGAAGCCTTAGGAATCTGACCTTCTGATCAGGGTAACTGCAGATCAATAATACATTACTTAGACCAATGCAATGCCAAAAATCCACTGTGCTGGCTGCCAACACACTATTTTACCTCAAATAAGCTTGTTGAAAGCAATCAATAGAGGATAATTTATCCCTCAGGCAGTTTGATGATTCCAGTAATATGTATCATCCAGCCATGCTGTAGATGTAGCTGACCTGCCCTTATAACATAATCACTTCACTTTGCTGGTTTTCTATGAATTTACAACACAGACTAGCCCTTAATACTCAATTAGCACAAGACTTGTTCTCGAGACTCTGCCCCATGTGTTATTGTGTCTCTCAGCGTGCAATCATCTCTTTCTTGGAGTCTACAGCAATGATTTATCATCCAAAGATGCTAGGTATTGTCAGTACTGGGGCAGACATGGTCTATGGCTTCATTTGATATCACTGATTTAGAGTGTCATAAGAATATGTTGTGATGAAATAGTCATACATAAGAAATATTTTGGTTCAGGAGGAAAAACTGCCATGAGTTTTAATTTTGCAGTTTTCCTACAGTATCATTTGATGGTATTTAGA